>NC_138225.1:24033393-24633393 GCF_964197995.2 Scardinius erythrophthalmus | reverse complement strand
GCAAGTTACTTATGATCTGCATGGGATTTTTTAAAGTTGGCTTTTCTCAGGAATTTGCCTACTTTGTCATTTAACCCTGAGTCCCATTAGTTATCCCAGTATTGACATGACACTCAACTTTTACTTTTTGGTAATTTTTCTTTCTTATAAACTTCCACTCAGTTAGAGATCAAGGCTTACACCATAGTTACTGAATATAAACTGTTGCATGGTGTAGAACTGCAGTTCTACAGTAACTTGTTAAAACAAAACTCTACCATTTTAATATGTGAAAAATAATTTAGTATCTGACTTTTTGCCATGTGACTTTAGTGTGAACAGTTAGGCTGGAAATAATTTTTTTATGTAATTTGTTATAATTAGCTGTTTGATTTACATTTGGTCTGAAATGTTGTGACACTTGCGTTGAACAGTGTCAATAAAAGTTCAAATGTTCATGCATAATTTTAAGACTGGACGGTACTTTTTTTTTACGCTAAATTATACATTAAACAAAACGTTCAGTTTAGGAGAGTTGCCTTTTTTTGACCAGTGTGTGACCCACATTTTAAAAAGGGCATGTGAACGCCCTCTTAATCCTTGTCTCGTTGATTTTTAGTTGTCTTCAATGAAAAAGTGACAGGACAGATGGCTTGTGTCTCCTGTCACTAATGTTGACACATGTTGGAGCTTTTCCGCTATTAGTGGAGCTATTTCCTGGATGACATTCATTTTGAGTTAAATTTTCCTGCAATACATTATTAAGTGGAATAAGACCATTTTTAAGTTTCCATTGCAGAATTGATTATAAATGTTTATACATCTGTAATTTAAGTTCCGAAAGTTCCAACAGGCCAGATTTTGCTGACAAACATCAGAAAACACAACAGTAGGTGATTTATTATTACCTAGTCAGCATATTCCTAATGCTGGACCGAACTTTAATATCCATCTCTTGCTGATGAACTTGTTCTTTGTTTTTTTTTCTTAAGCATAATCAGTGATATTAAGACTTAATGCTCCAATGTTATTAAATTCCTCATTTTTTGTCTTTATATTATCTGCCTTTTTAAATTAAAAACTGATTCAGTTTCCAGGGGGTTCCTGAAATATTGATGGCTCAGCAGGGAAAGTCTAATGCATAGTTACAAAGTGAAGGACAAATAGTACTTTGACACTGTAGTGTCATAGTGTCACTTACATTAGGGATGATGGTAATAGTTAATAACATCTCAGGGCTTCACATGACTCAAGGATCTACATGGCTATAAAGACAACATACCAGGCTCCAGCACATTGAACTGTGATGTTGTAGATGGTTTGCTAGCTCAGTGCATCATTGGCTGTTTACGCTAACCCTTGTACCCAAGTCTAATTTTCTAATTTTCACATAACATGACCTTTTACATTGGGTCAATATCAGACATCGGTCAATAATGTCTGATATGGAAAACATGCTTCTGTCGTAATATGATCAGAATTAGGGATGTGCACCATGATGACTAATTTCCATAGCATTTAAACAGAAATTTTGTAACCGACTAGTCCAAGAAACCCTCAGAAGACAGTCCAAAAAACAGTCTGTAATCTGTATAAGTGATCCATTTGAAATAGGCTACTTAGTCTTTGAATCAAACAATTAAATCCCACACTGAATGCTGAAAAAATATTTTTTTGTGTTTGAAAATTTGAAATTAGAGTAAAATTTTGTCCTAAATGTATTAATTTACATTTTACATCTATTGCTACTGTTGAAAGCAAGTGAAACCAATATTTTTTTTAAACAAATATATTTTTGCACCTTTATGTGTAATACTTCATATAGTGCAATTAATAAATAATTGTACTATTTATGCCATGGGTAAATCAAACAGACAATTATGATGAATGTTGATGTTCCATAAGATTAACTTAAAAATTGGATATCTGACCTAACCATTTACACTGAGGACATACTTATCTAAAGCATTTCTACTTATGAAAATGGCTTGAATTTGAAATGTCAGACTCAAATATAATTTTGCACAGTGCCATCCGAGAAACCAGATCTCTATCACATGCAAAGGAAAAACTATAGAGTTGTCACTTTATAGATGCTCTCATGCAATTTTGCTTAGCTCCAACTGTTGCAAGTGCATTTAGTTCACCTTTGCGTTTGTGAGTCTGTCTGTGTACCTTCTTCCTGTTTCATATTGTCTCTGTTCTCATCGCAAATGCCCAAGATCTTGTACAGTAAAGTTATTCATAGCCTTTGTATAATGAGAAATCTAATATGAGGATTTCATTCATGTTCAGTAATGAAGACCACATAATTTAAACATAAAGGCCTGACAGAGACGCTGTATGTTTTTTTTTACATCATTTTTAATGAGGTGAAGTCATGAATTGCCTCCATGTCATTTTTCACACAATACCACACCCAACCACACTTTCACACTATCACATAGCTACAGCAGCACATGTTTTTTTGTGGCAATTCTGACAAGAAAAAGTGCAAAATGTTTTTGCAAACATCTGTCACAATCTTTCTTTTCCATTAATAACACAATAAGATAGTTATAGAGCATATTTGTTTTTTAAAGCTACTTATTAGCTGGCTGACCTGGCTGAGAGTTCTATATATAGTATCAGTATGAAGTTGTATTTACAATTTTTTGTTACTTGTGAAAAGATGACAGGACGTGCGCCTTTCCTCATACCTACGCCCTCTTTTGCAGGTACAGTAACACTATGTACTTTTTGCCTTCCCATACAGGCTTATGACGTGTTTCACAATCACGTACCTGGAAAACATCTAGTAAATTCTTTGTAAATGACTTTGAGGTTGTTATTTTTTTTCTTTTACCCAGGGGTGATTTGATGAATCTTTAATAGGAAGTCCTTATCTATCTCACCATTTACCACAGGACTTTGTAAAAAAGTCCTCAGCACTTATGTTTAATCACTGTACATTATTTGCATGATAAACACAGACATTGCACAGATTAAAGAAGCTGGACCGTTTTATGGACTCTCAGGAAAACAGCATGCGGTATTTGCACAGCTGATGTTTAACACTAGTTAAGTTTCCCATTGTGCAAATAAAGGAACTGCTTCTGTGAAGAGGAGTTGACTGTGACAGTCATGTTTAACTCTTTGTGTTTCATCATTGTCTGCATTAAATGAAAATTCTGTCATCATATACTCACCCTCATGTTGTTTCAAACCTGTATGAATTTCTTTCTTCTGCTGAACAGAAAAGAAGATATTTAGAAGAATATCAGTAACCAGACAGTTTCTGGTCTCACTGACTTCCATAGAAGGAAAAAAAATATATACTATGGAAGTCAATGAGACCAGAAACTGTCTGGTTACTGACATTCTTCTAAATATCTTCATTTCTGTTCAGCAGAAGAAAGAAATTCATACAGGTTTGAAACAACATGAGGGTGAGTATATGATGACAGAAGTTTCATTTTAAAGTGGAGTATCCCTTTAATCACTCATTTGTTGTCCAACACTAATGATTTTCAGCTCTGCACTCAATAACAAGCATCATCTCACCTGTGTATATGTTCGGTTCTGTTTCAGTTCAGTGTTGTCAGTATGTGTTGTATGTTGCTGTGTTGCTGTACCCATTGGATTTATTAAATGTTATCTGATTGCCTTCATCTTCTTCTTCGTGCTCGTTACTACAACCACCAGCGTGACAGTGCGGCCTGGTCTGGGGAATTATGGGAAGCTGCATGGCCTTAAAGGTTTTTAATTTAATGTGGTAATGAGGTCTGACCCCTGAATTTTCAACGGGAGACGTTATATGAAATTTGAACTTGACATTTCAACCTTTGTGACGTAGGTGCAGTAATTACTTTGGCTTTCTTCGAAGGCTGCATTTTCTGACATAAAACATGCGTTTATTTTCAAAACAGTTGATCTATCATTCAAACAGTTCCCAATTAACCACCAAGAAATCTTTTAGTTTCTTTCACAATTAATTGACAACAAGCAGGGTAAACTTGTTTCATTTTTATTTTATTTTTACCCCTGCTATGATGAAATAGTAAATCACTTATTTATACTCATTTGCCAGTTTGCTTTTTCTGCAAGGAAAGAAAACAAGAGAAGACTTGCAGTTACATGTGTGAAACCCGTCGACAAATATCCTGTTTTTACCCCATGCATACCTTACACAGGGAATGTTGCTCAGTCTGCCAGAATCATTGTGAAGATCTGTGTGTATGTACATTGTCAAAATTAATTAATGTTCTTCTCAGTTTTTTGTGTGTGCGTGTATTATATATTTAGCATTTTGAACCGGAAATCTCTTATATTTAAGCCTAGAATCATGTGTTTGTCTTTATTGCCAAGATTGACTGTGTTGGAGAAAGTTACTTTTAAAAGTATTGTGATACATTGTTTGCGTAAAAAAAACTAGGTAATTGTTACTTTTAATGATAAGTAATGCATTACATTTTCTCACCTGGCTGGACTTGCTTGTTTTATAATAGTAAAAAAAGTTATATTTTTGGCAAATATAAAGGCCCTTTCAACACTCTTTATCAATAAAAACAAAACAAAAAATGAAACCAATATGATGTTTACCTAAAGTAATTTTTGCAATTAGCATTGATGAATTGGATCATCGAAGGTCAGCAGCAAATACATTGGTTAATAAAGTGAGATTAAATGCATAAAGTACAGTATATTTAATTGCCGGTTTGTAATATTTTGCCTAACGGTTTGCGTTTCACTTTTTATTCATTTTGAGAAAATTCTGAATCTGTTTTTGTGAAAAGTTGAGATAGGTAAATACATGCTCACATTTAGTCTAGAACAGGCTTCCTGAAATCCAGCCCAACCTCCAACCATGAAGATTGAATTGTTCTCCAAGTCTTCATCTTCATAGGCCACTCAAAATGCTTGCTTTGTTTGGTCATCACTATTTCTGTTCTCTTTACTAAAATTGCTCTTTTTGACTCTAATTACTAAAATTGACACTTTTTTTCTAATACTCGCCATTGACTAGATTAGCTGAAAGATGTATTTGCGTCATCTATTGAATCAGTTTTAATTTTCTTTTCATTCAGCCCAACAAATATTTGTTGTGCTAGTGGTATGAATAAGACCATTTACTGGCAATTTTTAGCGCAATTTTTCACCGGACAAAATTGCGATTGTTAACTCATGATTTCTGTTCTGTCTGTGCGCACCAATCTTGCACTTCTATCTACTCCTCAACCAGACCACCTAGAGACTTCGGGTTTTCGGCATTATGTTAAGCAAGGTCTAATCTCGGGAACGCACAAAAAAAATCCAGGAAAAGATTTACTATCTCTTAGTGTTGTGATCCCATGACGTCAGAAAATTGCGCTAAAACACTCACTGAGTTTTTATTACTTGTTTCATTTGGTCTTGTATAATGATTGAAATTGCATTTGTCATGAATCCACCTTGATAAAAACTATTTTTACATGCTAGAGCGTGGTTTAAAGACTTTGAGGACTGTTTGATATCACTTGTTAAAATGATGAAGCAACCTGGTGCTTGCAGAAATGAGATTTATCAAGATAATGGTCAACAGTAGATGTGTTTGCGTGCTTGAATATGCATTGGAATATACTGCAGTTATGTGTGTTTGATCCTTTTAAATGAAAATTGATAGGAGTATTTTCTGTATATGTGTCTGCTCTAGAAACTGGGAGGCATTGAAGAGGTGGGACGACGCTCTTCAGCTTACACCAGATGATGCCATTCTGTATGAGATGAAGTCACAGGTAAAAATGAAAAACAGTTTTGTTTATACACACTATAAAATTGATGGTTATTCTGCAATAGTGGAATATACTGCAGATGTAGAGGCACACAGCTCTTATGCTGACACAATCTTTTCCTCACTTCTCTCTTTTTCTCTTGCTGTTATTTTCATTTCCTCCTCCCCCAGTTTCACTCTTCAAACACACTCCCTATCTCTGGCTTTATGACAGAACTTTTTGACATTTAGTTTTTTTTCCACATATTCTCTCTTCTCTTCTCTCACAGTAATGGGCTGGTTGTGCACAAACAAACTGTATCTTACAGAGAGAACACTATGGACATACTGTACCTCTCCTTCACTCTGGATGGAAGGAGAACTCTGCAAATTTTAGACATCAGTCATGAAAATACAGCCCGCTTCAGCATAAATAAATGGTACCATTTAGCTGATGCTTTCTTGTGTCTTAATGTAGGGAAATCCCCACTGGGTTTAAGAGACTTGCTCAAGAACACAGTGGTTCTCAAACAAGGGTATTACAGTATGTCGTTAACTTACCAGTTCATGAGTCAGATTTACTTCCCATCGGACCTCGGATCCTTTGTGTTAGGAGCTTAGACATGTAACCATCTGTCTACCACCTCTGTTTTGTGAAGAATAATGTTGAACACAATGAAAGGTTAAAAACAAGCAAATTGAAGTAGTGCTTCACATTTGTTGCTGCTTTTCTTTTATTACCATGTATGACTGATAATTAAATTGGATGAATGAATAAATATTATAAATCTGTTATTATTTTAAAAAAAAATCTGTAGGCACAATTCATATTTGTCTACAACGTCAAGTCAAGTCATCTTCATTTTATATAGCGCTTTTAACAATGTAGATTGTTCCAAAGCAGCTTTACATTGATAATAGGAAATTAAAGTAAAGTCTTTTGGCTTTATAGCAGCTCTAGAATAAAGTTATTGTCCAGCTAAAGTTAGTTTGATTGATTCACTTCCGTCGCAACGATCATTAGTTATTAACTTAGGGGCCGTTTTAACAGAAAACTTCTTTAACAGAAAGTTCTTTCTGCGCAAACTTCAAAAACGCGAACCAGTGAGAACGGCGATGTCGTGCACATGCACATTACGAGTTCAGTCTATATAGGTATGCGCGTTTGAATATATGTGCTCAGGCATGTAGTCCTTCCCTACAAACCAACCCTCAACATACTACTTGTCTGGCCTTAAAATTAATAATACAGAATTTGTATCACTTCCATGTAGCCACGCGAACCGGAATTATCCCGACAACGCTTTATCTGTAGAGAGGTAAAGGGAGGGATAGGTAAACGTCATTTCACTCATTTAAATTTTTAGATAAAAAGCTTTTAAGACTATAAGATATGAAGCAAATTCCAAAAATAAAGTGAAATAAAATGTGTGACTGATGTTGAAAGTGGCAGTTGCGCAATATAAATGCATTATTCATATTTTGTTATTCACTGAATGTTGGTTAAAGTAATGCCAGAACAGAGTCATTGAGCTTGCTTCAGCTAATAGTAGGCTGTTTCTGAAAAAGTTCAACTTTATAGATCACATGAACATGTTAGCAATTTGTAATATGATGGAATATGTTTTATGATGATGTATGACAGCATTAAAGGTTTTTTTTTACTCAAAAATGAAAATTCTCTCAGTAATTACTCACCCTCATGTTGTTCCAACCCCGTAAGACTTTCATTCATCTTCGGAACACAAATTAAGATATTTTTGAACCAGCTCTCAGATTTCATCAAAAATATCTTAATTTGTGTTCCGAAGAAGAACGAAAGTCTAACGGGTGGAACAACATGAGGGTGAGTAATTACTGACAGAATTTTCATTTTTTGGGTGAACTAACCCTTTATGACCGTATAATGTCTGTGCCGGGAAAAGAAAAAGCAGTTTGACAACCCTCCAGGTGGGCTGCTCTTTTCAGCGTTAACTGGAGCAACGTCTTTTTCCAGTGACTTTGTTGACAATCGGCTGCTCTACACAAATCACGTGGTATACATGCAACAAAAAAAAGCATACCCTAGAAAAGATAGTATTATTGTTTAGATGGCAAAATTAACAAATCTGTCGCCCAATTGTTTCTATGATAAGCCAAAGATGCCTATTATTTTCCATTTCCATTTTTTACCTCATTCACTCGTCTTACCTTTAATATCCTGTCTTTTGCACTCTCTTCTGTCCATTATCCACTCCCATGATCTCATCTCAGCTTTAGCTCTGACAGTCAAAATGAGAGACTGCTGATAGGACATTACAGGATCTTGGATTTGGCACAGACATAGAGTTTTTCTGTTGATCATTTTCATCCCTTTGACAACTGAATTTAATTTTACACTTAACAGAGGGCATTGATAGATTTTGTTATGTAATCGTAATAAATATTAATTTCTCTCCTATTTATCAGGATTATAGTCACAAGTATGTTTTGTCATTTTAACGCCATTTTAAGCGATAAGAAAATTCAGTGACAAATGAGAAGAGGCCAATTAAGACTAGAGTTTCATGATTTAATATGTTTGCAATATAAGCGCTTCAAGAATTGTCTTGGATTGCAATGTTTGTATTTCTCTCTTTTATTTTACTTCAGTGGCCTGTACAAAATTTACAGAATGGCTCTAAATGTTTGCGTACTTGCTTAGTCACACACACACACACACACACACACACACACACACACACACACACACACACACACACACACACACACACGCGCGCGCGCTTTAGAAATACATATATGCATGTTCAATGGCTCAGCTGCTCATTGAGCTGAGTACACAAACACACTTGTTTACTCGTTAATATCACTAACATAAAACAGATTGCATCCATTAGCAGTCATTGCATCTAGTCACTTGGTCTTTTCTATCTACTTGTGACCCTGTTTTTTCTTTCTCATCCTTTCACAGTCTCTTTTTCCGTATATCTCTCCCTCCATTATTGCTCACTTTTTATAATCTCCTCTTTCATCGCTCTTCATCTTATCTTTGGCATAAGTGTATTGTCTTTTGATGTCTCTGTAACCCTGTCTTTTGCAGTGTTGTTTTTCATGGCACAGAAGAGTGTGCGTTGAATGACAGGTTGGACTCTGCGCACCTTTCAAGTGATTGAATTCCTGATTATATGTCCTATTAAAGCAATAACAAATGCATGTTTTCTCATCTAGTTCTCTCATTCAGAGATCACAGTCTCGCTATGTGGGTGTAAACTCCAGAAACTAGATAAAGCCGAAATCAAATAGTCTATGTGAAGCTCTGAATGTGATATAACAGGTTTTACAATACAAATGGGTCTCTGTAGTTTTGCAAAAAAGCAGTATGTGCATTTAAACACATTCTTTTCCATAAGATGTACTTGAGAAAGTGTTAAAAAGAGGGAATCAATGGAAAATGGTATGAATTTGTTTATGACTTGTTTATTTTAGCTAAAGCTTATTAAATTTAATAATAAATAACATCACCAAATAATATCACTGCAAACAAAAGCCTTGCGTTCCTTGAATGGATGGCAGTCAGTGAAGCTTCACTATAGGTCAAACATGTGCATTTAAGTCTTGTCAGAATGATTGAATTTATGAGTTGAGCGCACATGAACGACAGCGTAAAGTCATAGTTACCAGAAGAAAACTCTGGATTTCCTTTCAAATTGCTATCGATGATAACACATCATTGTGTGAATGTTGACGTTTACACTTTTTTCACTGAACACCTAATGTGCATTCTTTGCTTTTATTTGTTGATTTACTTTAATTCTGTCTTAAAAGCTTCCTGTCAATATGAAATTGTCCAGTCAGTCCGTTTTATTCTGAACAAAATCACTTGAACGTACATCATGTCATTATGATTTCCCAGAAGCACTTGAGTGCAGCATAGGTCAGGGTTTTGTTTCAGTGCTGGTCACAAGGCTGTCCTTATTTTCCCTTTCTTGTAAACCAAAGTAGTGACCTTTTCCTGGCTGATCTCATGATCATGTATACGGGGAGTCACCTGAAAAGAACGAGAAGGTGTTTGTGTCTCTCTCTCATTAGTAATCTGATCACATTGGAGCAGTTGGTTGGCTCTGGTTTTGCCCTGATCGATCTACAAGCAGTGTTTGCCATCAAGTTTTAATTTCCCTTCTCAGTTTGTCCTCTCTTCTCTCCCACCATGTTCCCAGCATCTGCTTATTACACACCTGTTCAATGGTGACGCTTACCTCAACATGTGAATTTAACGTTTTTCAGCCTGCCTGCAAATTTAGAACCAAACCTGCTGGAAATTAAGATTACAGCCCAGTTTTGTCCTTTAACTGCTCTTACCCTGGCAACACCCTGTGTTGTATAAAGCTGGTATTTACTTTGATTATTGGTCTGACCTGAATTAAAAGGCTTTAAGTAAATAAAACTCCACAATGGAAACATCTGTGATGCAAGAACATCCCTGTGTTGCCACGTAGTGCAGTGTTTGCTTACTCATTGTCATTTATATTGTCTCTCATTTTTGACGTGGATGTTTAGCAACGTGATAACACTTTATTGATGTTTAAAATAAAATGTTAAATTACATCAGCTCGGTAACTGATGTAACTGAGTAGATATGAATTGAGCTGCTTAGACTTGACATTAATTTGTAGGCCAAACTTGAAGTCTAATTCAGTTGCGATATCTCAAATTCTCTTAAGTGCTTTTTATTCAGTAGTTTTGGATATCTGACTAAAATTAGGTCTGTGGTGAAATAACTTTTTTTGTTCGTATACGGTATAAAATAGTTGTATGCTTAATAAGTTGCTAACAATGTTCTACAATAGCTGCTGTAAGTTGCATAAATCCAATTTTTGTCACGACTGGAGTACACCACAACGTTTGCCCACATTTTTTTGCCCCGTTTTGCAACCTGGAGGAATGCAACCCATTCTGAATATTTTGAGCAGTCAGCGACAGATTTCACTGAAAATCAAATAGTGTATGAGAGTGTTTTTTTTTTTTTTTTTTTTGCTTCAGACTAACATGTTGGTATTGATGTGATATTTTAAGTCAATTTTAGAACACATATTGTTTTCATCTGTCATGCATCTCCTAGCAGCGAGGCTCGTGTTTTTGTGTGAGTTTGTTGTGTTCAGAACGACTTTAAAGTCTGGTAGTGTGTGATCCTCCTCAGTCATTTGGTTTATGAAGCCCAGTTTTTTTCTGTAACCATTTACAAAGGTGCCAACTGTATGATGCCTAGTGTTTTAAAATCTGTTCAGATTAAAAAAAAGAAAAGAAAATTGTGCTGAGAATGTTTCAAGAGGTGAGTCTGTAACCTTTTAATCTGTAATCCTTAGGTGTTGATCACCCTTCAAGAGGTGTTCCTGGCTGTGCAGTCTGCAGAGATGGCCACCAAACTCCGCCCCCTCTGGTGGGAGGCGTGGCAAACTCTGGGCCGCGCTCAAATAAGTCTTGGCGAAGTGGAGCTAGTAAGTATGAGCTACATCATAGTCAGCCATAGTCAGTTATCTAGTCCAGTGTTTCCCAACCACTGTGCTCGCAGATGAGAATAGTCTTAGTCTTTGCCGCCTAGTCTAGATATAGTGCAAATATAGTGTTTTAAATATCCTGTGCAGAGCACTTCATCTTTTGTATCATGAAATTTTGATCATGAGATTTCAACAACAAGAAAACTGTGCGCCCATATAGCTACAATAAATTGTATATCCTGTACGTTGATGAAAACGTAATGAGATGCACGTACTGCCTCAAATGCTGTTCAAGTGACAAACTATATCTGTCATTCGCTAGTCAAAAACCTTGTAACTTAACTAAATTTTAGGTTGAATTTCATAAAATGTTATTATTAATGACACGTGCAAGTGTCTGACCATAGCTACATAAAGCCACTATACCAACTTCGACAACAGTGTTTTATTAAATACAAGGTTTCTGATATGTAAATTTGTTGTTTTATCATCACCAACAACATCATACTTATTGTGTTCCTACCTGTTCCTAAAAGTTTCACATTAAATGTGTGTACTAATTTTTATTCTAGATTTATACTAGATTTATTCTAGAAATTCTAGATTTATATGACATTTAAAGCAATATATGCTTGTGCAATTTTGTCATATTTTTATATAGTGGTGTGCCGTGGGATTTTTTTACTTATCAAAATTGTGCCTTGGTTGGGAAACACTTATCTAGTCAATCCTGTTTAAGCACTAAGCATACAGTTAAATCAGCCCCAACGGGTCTTAACAATGATAGAACCACTGCAACATTTTCTGCATGTTGCTGTTGTTTTTTCTTTTTTAAGAGAACCCACTAAAAATAAGTAATAGTTCTGTTCATTTTTAACAGTGCACAGTGTATAATAAGTGTCTTACATAAAAATATTGATACCAAATGTTTTAACTTATTATTTAAATTTTATTTTACATTTATTTTTTATTAATGTAATTTCCTTAGTTATTGTGAAAATAAGAAACATCATATTACTATATACACTATATAAAAAATTACCGGGGCGGCAGTGGCTCAGTGGTTCATGTAGATTGTCTACAAACCGAGAGGTTGGTGGTTCAATCCCCGGTTCCACCTGACCAAGTGTCGAGGTGTCCATGAGCAAGACACCTAACCCCAGCTGCTCCCGGCGAGCTGGATGGCGCCTTGCATGGCTGACACCGCCGTCGGTGTGTGAATGAGTGAGTGAATGGGTGAATGCGAGGCTATGTAAAGCGCTTTGGTGGCCATAGGTCTGTGAAAGCGCTATATAAATGCAGTCCATTTACCATTTACCATATACAACACACAAGTTCACTTAAAAATAAAAGTTGTTATATATGTTTTAGGCCTATTTAATGTTAAAAAATTATGGCTTTCAGGTATACTGCAATGTTGAATGGCTATAAATACAAATTTCACCCCCAAAAATTGACAAAAAAAAAATATTTTAATAAGTAGCCCTATTTAGCCTGTATAAACAGCCAATCGTGGGAGTCAATTTATTAGGTGATGAACTGTTTCCACACAAGCAGTTTATTCAGCATACATGAGGCATCTCTTCCATTGTAAACAGAACAACCTACTGTATAGTCTTCCAGTCGTGTTATGGTATCGGTGTCTTTGTCGCATGTTAGAACAACATTCCTGTCCGAAAATTTTATCCTAACTATATCTCTACTCCTAAACCTAACCCTACCCATAAGTTATCCGTAAAACCAGAGGGAAAGCATGGGTGAATAACACTGATGTAGAAGCACCTAACCTTGACATAAACTGTAAACTTGTCCCTTAAAACTGATTGGTTGATTGGAATGTTGTTCCAGGATCAACAAAGATGTTGCACTCTGTGAAATCAGGTTCTGCATCTTTGTCAGTCAGTATAAGGTGCATGAGCCACTTATCCATCACTCAGATCATGCGTCATTGTGATGAAGTGTGTAGTTCAGTACATCCAAGCCCAGGAGCATGGAAGAGTACTTGAAGAGGAACACTGCCACACCTTACATGCCCCGACCTGTGTGCGATTGTGTGCATTAGACACAAATGCTTAATGAAAGAAAACCTTGCAGAGCAGATCCAACAGTTCTTTGGCTAGTAACTACTAGTGTGTGCGCGTGTGTGTGTGTATAACCTAAACACTCATCGCACACACTGAGCTTGACATGTTGGCTAGAGTTTGAAAAAATACTTTACTACTTTGGGCTGAGCATGCCATGTCAAGTCAATAACCAAAGAGAAAAATAACCTGAGGATCGAGGAGGACTAATGTTTACGTTCCGTGATTTTTAAGAGGGCTTTAATTTTTTGCAGGATCATGGAACAGATTATTATTATATCGTGTCAAAGCTCACACTATCAAGTTAATGCGTTGTTTAAACTTTTGAATCTAACTTGTAATCACTTTAAAATGAGGATTGTCTCCATTCATTTAACTGTGATTAGCATTTACCTTGAATCTGATTCATATTATCCGCCGTTTTTAATCACGTTATTGCATAATAGAAAGAGAAAAAAGGCTCATATAACTGTTTTTCAATGTAAAAATCATTCCAGCCAACATAAGATTAATATCCAATCATTTTATCCACATTTAATTATGCTGTTTCTGGAAATCTAGAGTTCATTCCAATGGAAAGTTCTGTAAAGTTTGTTTGAGCGATAAATTAAGAGGCTGGTGATTTAAGTGTTCTAACTTTCCTGTAATAATATATTTCCAGATATGTTTGCACAAAAGGTGTTGCAACTTTTTTCTTAGAAAGTACTGTTATTTTATTTCCTGGGCGTTCTGTTTTATTTAAAATTGCAGTAAAATTGAAAAAAGCAACAGATCAGTTCTTCCATATAGTGATGTACATCGAGGGAAAAAAACAAACAAAAAGTACTTTGAGGCAGATCTGAATGAGATCTTGCGGTCAGTTTTGAAGGGACAGGGTTTAAGAGATCTAAATGATTGGAGAAGTCCGAAGTACATCACCAGAGAGTAAGTCTGCTATTTCTCCAGAAGATCCTTATGACATTTTTTATATTATTAAAAATTACGATGTAAAAAAATGAAATGTTTTGATGTTTCTTAAATGAAACGTGCATGGATCAATTACTATAATATCAAGATGCATTTAGAAAATAGATGAATTTCTGTTTCATGTTGACATTCCAATGCTATTGTTATAACCACATAAAAATGTCAAGTAACTTTTGTTTATGGACACACACACACACACACACACACACACACACACACACACACACACACACACACACACACACACACACACACACACACACACACACACACAAACATCTTGTAGGATTCAGCACTATTGAGTTTGATGAGTAAGTCACCCAGCAAAATCGAATGAATCTGTTCCATGACTTCATCACAACTGTTGAAATCATCTCTGTTAAATCAATCAGGACCCTGGAGGAGAAAAGGTCTCCCAAAGCCATCAGATGGCTTTATTCCTCATTAAAGGTTTTCTTTTTGACAAGGGCTGGATTCTTGGCTCTTGCTCACACTTGCTCTGATATTCTTCCTCTTTCAGGCAGATATGTGATCTAGTGTTTCTGTTGAAAGAGTTGATCGTTCCTTTGTAGATTGTTGAGTCAATGGGGCAATTATGAAGGTAAAACACCCCACTAAATCCTATTTATGAATTCATTATTTGCTCAGAGAGCAAATGTCCTCCTTTCTCTCTTTTGAGAAAGTGGTTGCAGTTGCTGTTTTTTGTATGCAAGCATGGATGATGTGATCTGTTAAGGCTTATTATCAGCCCATAGTTTTATTGAGCTGAAACCACATGCCTGTTTCATTTATAACTGTTATTTTTTGAAGTGGGTTTTTGGGAAGAAATGGGAAATGTCTTTTTGTGCAAGTGGAGTTGTTTTAGTACATGTTCATTTATCCCAGAAGGCTGCAGAGGTTTATTTTATCTTGAGAACTAGTGAGAAGTCATGAATGCTTCGGTTTGAATGTGGAATAAACATCTGTTCATGTTCATTTTGGAGGGTAAGTGATCATTGAAGTGCAGTGCAGTGCAGTACTGAGTCTGTGCATGTTATATTTTAGCAGAGTTAACATTCAGTGTGTTGCTGCTTTTGGTCATATCAAACATTTACATTAACGATAAACTTAGGAATAGTTTGGGTCACAAAGCACGAAAACATGATAAAGCAAAAGTGATATCAATTATTTCATGTTTTTATTTCAATTTAAAGTGGTTTTGAAATCTAAAGTATATTAAATTGAAAAATTTTAATTATACCATTTTGGTATACTGTATCACCCATATCTATATCATTCACACTAATATTCAAAGGTTTAGGGTAAGAATTTTTTGTAAGAAATTAATACTTTTATTCAGCAAGGAAGCATTAAAAAAACACTAAGTGCAAACAGCCCGCCTTGTTGGCAGAGGCTATTTACACTAAATCATCCCACTGACGTCTGGTAGGGCCACTAATTTCACAATATTACTGTTTTTACTGCATTTTTGATCAAATAAATGCATCCTTAGTGAGCAAAAGAGATTTCTTTCAGAAACATAAAAAAAAAAAACTGTACCGACCCCAAAATTTTGAACGGTACGGTATATCTACATCTATGCATTTTGCATGTAGTTTCACCTTTGTGTATGTTTCATGTTCCCTGTGTGTGTTCCAGGCTGTACGGTCCTTCCAAGTGGCGGTGCACCTGCATCCGTCTGAGCGCCTCCTCTGGGAGGAAGACCTAAGCTGGGCCTTACAGCTCCGGGAGAAGCAACAAGCTCTCCGTGAAAGGGCGACACAGGAAGAAGACGCCCGAAGGCTCCTTGTGGAAGCTCCAGAGCTAAAGAGCGATTATGATTTTGAAAGCGATGAAGTGATTGAGGCTTGCACAGCCATGGCTGATAGACAGAAAAAATATGAGGACTTAAAGAAAACGGCAGTTGTTGTGGACACATGTGGGGTGACCAAAGAGGTGGTTGTCGAGGATGACAACAAACCCACTTCATCCTCACAGAGTGTTTTAGTCAAGGCACGAGGACTCTGAGGGAAATGGAGGCTGTTTTTGTGTCTCCTCATCGGTGTATTTTGTTTAGATTATGTATGTACTATTGATTTGATAATCCAGGGTCCTGATTGGCTTCCTCATAGTGTTCAACACAGTTGTTCATCTATCCCCAGTGAATTTGTAAAGTGAGCACCAGATTCCCAGAAGAATCTAAAATGCTTCTGGATAATTTTCACTCAAACAAGAGCATAAATTCCTTCCTTTTACTGAAGCATTCTGTTGTTATTTCATCGCTTTCAAGTTCTCAAAATAGCAGAGAAATCCCTTTTTAATGTACACACTTGATTAGGAATGTCATTCCCAGTCGTCTTTGTTTCAGTCTTGTTTTATGTGAGATGTGAGCCCTCGCTGGGACCAGAGTGCTGTTATAGCAGCGTGAAACTCTGATGTGCCCGGACTGAGTGGGAAGAGCATGATACACACCCTTGCTCCATTACCTATTTACAGACTATTGGTGTTTAGTTAGTGCTACTTAGAAATGAAGTAGCAGTATTATAGTCATTGGTTAAACTCTGAGCTAAAGGTCATGCAGAAGAGAGAAGCCATGCTGGGAGTGATATGGTTTTTTGTCTGTCTAGAGATCTAGATCTAGAGAGATAGTAGAAAACAACCCATTAGTTAATGTGCTTTATTATAATAATTCATTATTTTTTTTATTTTATTTTTTTGGTGGTGAAATTATTATAATCTTTACGTAACCCATTCCTGTCTAAGGCCTGGGTTATTCACACAGATCAGAATGCGTTTTGCATACCAATGCGCTGCTTTTCCATTGTTCTTGTCATGTAAACATGCTAGACAGACATGCAGCATTCAAGTTAAAAGAGGTTCAGCTTTTAAAAATGCACCTCTTGACCTCACATAGTTTTTTTTTTTACTAGTTTTTAAAACTCAAATAAATTTACACAGAATGCATTTTTGCATTATACTTGTCCATTGGTTTTCCGTGTAAACATGCCATGGACATGTTCAGCCATTCCACTCGCATCTTTTCCAGCTTCTTGCATGTTCTGTAATTGTTTAAAATATATATTTTTTTCATTGACTGCCCTCCTTCTCACGTTTTTAAATCCCCAAAAAATTGTTCTGTAAATGGCCTCAGGTCATTTTTTGGTCAAATATTGTGCAACAGGTTTTGATCCAGAAGGGGTCATTCACACTGAAAGCCCCACCACCACCACCTCCATATTTTGAATGTCTCTCAGATACACCTATTTTATGCCTGGTATCAGGCTGTCCCAGATGAAAGATGACCAATCGTGCCGATTTCTGTGGTCGTGGCTCCTTTAATCGTACAACGAGAGAGGTTCAAAGATGGCCGTTGTCACTGTCTTGCGACCAAAGATAGTCTGCGATAATGTTCAGACAGTGTCAGAAATTTAGCATGATCATCTCACACTGTGTTTGCTGCTACGACCTGCGTCTACTGACTAGCTAATAAAAATGCAACATGAAATGGCATATTTATCAACGCGACATGGTTACCTCAAGCTCCATTTGTAAGATTGTCATGCCAAATTAGCTTCTTTTCCGTAGCCATGACAAGTGTTGGGAAAAGTTACTTTTAAAAGTAATGCTTTACAATATTCCGTTACTCCCTAAAAAAGTAACTAACTGCGTTATTTAGTTACTTTTTATGGAAAGTAATGCATTAAGTTACTTTTGCGTTACTTTTTCTCATCTAGGCTGGGCTGTTTGTCTGCTTTTATAACAGCAAAAAAGTTCTATTTCTGGCATATTTAAAGGCCCTTTCACACCAAAAGTGAAAGGCTGAAGGAAATGCAAATTACGCCTGTACAGTGGAGGGCGCAGTTCAAACAAACAAGCCTTTCCGCTCTGCTTCTGGAACACAGAAGAATAGGACACAGGAGAAGTAAATGAGTAAATGTATGCTCACATTTAGTCTACAATAACCTTATGTTCACATAGCACGCACAACACCTCTGAGTTGATGAGTTGAATTAGGTGTGTTAGATGGAGACATACAAAATGTGCAGTGGTGGGGCAACCCGGGACAGGTTTGAGAAGCACTGGTCTAAGAGACAATGGAAAAGCAGCTCAGTGGAATGTAAAAATGCTTCTTTCTTGTTTTTGCGGTTAAACACGAAGCGCAGGACAGTGAAACAAAGTAAAACACTTTTAACGCGAGTACTGCATGATGCTGCAAAAGACATGCGCAATGGTCAAACTCGCACAGCCTTACATTTTTATGTTGATGATTGTCTGTTAATGGCACTAACCCCATCATTCATAGGCATTCATATCTGCATTGATACTGTCCAGCTGTGTGCGTGGGCTGCAAACCGAGGGATTTATGTCTCTAATGCTTTTTATTTGGCACCTGTGGGACCTGGCGGAAGCTTCCAGCATCCTTCTGCCTCCCGCTAATCCTCTGCTAATTGATGCTTCATTCAAATAAATGAGGACACTAACGTATTCGCTAATGATGGTTTAGGGAGGTGCCTGGAACTGATGAATCATATGGTCTGTGCTGCGGTAGGACTGCAGTGAAAGATTGCTTTTGTCAGTTCTTATTTACTTATACGTATAGGTCCCAGGACAGGTGGCAATTTGTACGTCATAGCAAGTGCACAAATGCGTGATTCATGCTGAGAATACTTGCAGTGGAGAGTTGAACTGATTTCCTTCATGATCTAATGGAATTATGGGATGTCTACAGGCGGTGAAGGTCTCCAGATCTGTCCCTCTGCATTGATCATCGTGTAAGGATCATGATGTTACCCTAGTGATTCACGGGACTGATTTCGTTTGACCCACAAATCAGAAGGAATGCCAGAGTTTATATATTTAAGGATGCTAATGCAAGAATAAATGCATACAATTTACGAGGTATAATATGACTTACCCTTACCAGTCATTTATTAAAATGATTTTTTTAAAGATAATAAGCTCTGGCCCTTTTTAACAAAGCAGACACAAGGATTGCTGACACACTGGAAACATTACATTTGAAAAAATATTTTGGGTCATTATGGGTCATCTGTATTTTTCCACATACAGATCCAGTGACCCGCAGAATAGGATGAGTGTGCACATCTCTGATGAACACTGATCATGCTTTTTAGTCTGGACTAGTCTCGTTAGTAATTATTTACAATTTGCAAATGGATTCATTGTTAATTATGATAGTCTGATATATATAAATTTATTTGTAATACTTAAAGGACTGGGATCGTTCAATTATTTTAATGCTGCCCAGTGTTTTCAATTTTCCATTTGTTGATAGTTTATTTCAGCATAAAATAGCTGGCAATTGCACATTGTGAAGGGTCACATTGAGGGTAATAAGCGAGACAAGGTTTGAAATGCATGTGTTTGAAAATGTGTAAATGAAATGGTGAAAACATACAGAGTAATGTTGAATCATTTATATACATGCAGCAGAGGATGGTGCTTGCGTAGTTTAAATCATGTCTCGTACTGTTTTGATACATGAAATGTGAAATGAAACAAAAACCATATAACTGCTTCAACATGGGTAGAACTGTCAAACCTGACCTTCTCACAGAGAAGAAATAACTACAGTCCACAGATTGTCCAAAACAACTCAAATAAATAGGAGCATTACAATAAGAAGCTGTTCACATTTTAACATCACAAATATGTACAGACGAACTCAACAGTTCCTCCTTGACGGCCACTGACTGATCAAGACCTTAGTGATCGATTTTGACAGTTTGAATTTTTTCAGTGGTTACAAGGATTTAAAAGTGCAAAACGTATGACCTCAAAAGACATTCACCATCTTAATAGCTTTTACAATTTCACCTCCTAAACGTTCTTGACAATGATATGCTGTGTATCATGTGCTCTTACATTGTATAATGTGTTTTCGGTACTGATATATTTTGTGACGGTATTACTGTCATTAAACATGAAATTGCTTGATTAATTCACAGAATATTGTACATATTATGGAAATTCCTAAAAAATTGCACAGTTATGCCTAGCTACATCTTGTATAAGTTTTGAAATAGTAAACAGTTTTTTTTATGCATCAGTGGAAATAAAGTATTCTGGTCACCTCAACATAAGAAAAAGGACATTTTAAACCACGAGTTCCAGCATGAGAAAAGCTAACAAGGCACTCTGGTTATTTGAACTTGTGACCTAATGAGGAATGTCTGAAAAAGGGAATTTGAAGTAGGGCAGCAGATATTGGATCGCTTGTACAACCCACAAGGTCTGTATATCCTTCCGATCTAATCAAGAGTCGGAAAAAATCTCCTCTCCCTGGGTCAAATCAGTCAGTCAATTTTATCTAGTCAAAAACGAATAGCCTTCCTAAGAACTTACAATATAGACACATTAAAAGAGCTCTGTCATTCGCCTCGTTGTCTAGATTATGCAGGATAACCTGTTGCTCAACAAAACAGTTACCAGAAAAGGAAGCCAGTTTGCCTCTCCATCCTCCTCTGCTCTTTCACCCTTTCCAGAACCCCATCATGTAGCAACATTCTATTTCCTACTTCAGTAACCAAATCTCTTTTCACTTTTTGTTTAGTATTCTGATTGGTGTTTTTTCTCGCAACTATTCTATCATTTTACTCTCATGAATTTTTCGATTTTTTTTCTTTCAATCGGAGTAGTTCTGATTCTGTTGGCAACGTTCAAATCAGGCTCCTGAAATGTATTCCCTCTTGCTGAACTGAGCGAGTTTTCCAGGCTCACTTTCAGCATGTTTCATATGCTTCTCTCTTCTAAGCTCGAAGTCTCGTCTGTGAAGGTGACTTGCAGCGGCTGGTGCTTGGAACACTGCGCTTCATTTGGGGTGGAGTGCGTGCACGAATGTGTGTTCACAAAGTCTGTGCTCGTTTCTGTTCTGTTTTCTCCGCTGCTGAGGTCTACCACCTGAGAGTCACTTGAGAGAAGGGTTTGCTCGGTTGAAGTTGAACACGTCCTGCTCTGCACAGAGTCACCACAGCAGCCCATCCCCTGTCCCGCGTCCAGGGGATACAAATATGTCTGTGACGTGCTGATCACCTCCGGCTGCTCGGGCAGAACCAGCGACGGCAAATCACGAGAGACAAACGATGAGCTGTGGACACCATTACTGCAGTGGAACTCCGTAGGGCTCCTCCCGTGACCACGTCCACCGATACGGCAAAAGAGGCACTTGATCTTTTCAAGAATCTTCTGCACAACCGTCTTTCTCAGCAGGATGTAGATCCAGGGGTCTAGAATGGGGTTGACAGAGGCAATTCGGATGGCCTTAAGGTCTGGGTTCACTGCTGCTGCTGTCCCTCCTGATGTGGGATACATCTGGTTCACAAACACCTGCACCTAGACAGGAAACGAGACATTATCTGTTTACTTCTTTATCTAGTCACCCTACATTGATTTCCGACACCAAACACAATCATGTTATGAGCACTGATATCAGATACTAGTTGTGCCTTTCTACTATGAGTCAACACATAATAAAATCAGCAGGGTACAGATCATTGAGATACCCATGTAGTGAATGTCAATTGATAACAATCAATAGATGGCTCCTACACTTACAAGTTATTTAGAGTGTGTGTGACAAACTTTATGGGCTTTTCAATCTAAGTCACTCTAAAAAATGCAGGGTAGTTTCAACCCATGCATGGTTGGGTCAATATGGACAAACCCAACCATTGGTTTAAATACAATTTTTTAGAGTGAAATACACGAAAAGATATGAACATTAAAAAAACATGTAGCATTTGTCTGACTATATTTTATAAATCCTAACTATGTCATTAATTTATAAAATGTTAATATATATATTATATAATGTTAAGAAATTAAAACTTGTCTGTTTCTGTACAATGCACTGACAATGATGCAGGTGGTACAATGCAAGGCCAAAAATAGGAAAAATTCACACACACACACACACACACACACACACACACACACACACACACACACACAAAAACCTTTTACAATAAAATTTAAGAAAATGATGGTTGGTTTACACAGGAAATTAGTATAAGTTGGGATAAGATTCATATTCATATATTTGTTTTCATATTTTTCATCTATATATTATATAGTCTATAGTGCCTTGCTAAATCTAATATACATTTTCCAGTATATTATAATGTAATTAATACTTTTTGCTTGTAATTTTACACTGCAATTTTAATGTATAGTATTGTAAAACACAATTTTGTGAATTCATGGACTTTTAAGGGGGAAACCAGTTTAAAGACCAGCAAATCATCTTAGCCTAGTTTACGTTTTTGTTGTTTTCAAAAACGTTGTTATCCCGCGTTAATACATATTGTGCAACATGCTCTTAATCAAAGTAGCCAACGCTGTCATTTCCCAAAAGCCATCAAATCCCTCTTACCACTAAAGGAATGGAGCAGATGAGCACGACACCCGACGTGGCTATGAGAACAATGAGCATCTGGATCTCCGCACCAGCCAGACGCGCGAAACTCCGCCTGCGCCTCATCTCCGCGACGCGCGCCTGGTCTGTCCCCAGCGAGGTTCTGCGCACGAAGCGCTTGTGCATCATGATGAGAGCCGCGCACACCAACACGTTACAAATGACGGTGGCGAGGATGAGGACGGAGCTGAAGCCCGCGTACATGTAGGAGAAAGTGGCGTTCGAGCTGTCGTTTTTATGCCAGTCGATGAAGCACCAGGTTCCTGGATGCTGGCGCGCCACGGATCCCAGTCCCATGCTGGGAAGAGCGCAGAAGAGCGCATTGGACACATAGATTCCCGCGAGCGTCAAGCCTGCCACCCGCTGGTCCACGTAGTGGTTATAGAAATAGGCATGATTGATGGCGAGGTACCTCTCGACGGACATGGCACAGATAATACTAAGACCTGCCAAAGAGAAGAAGAGTAAAATAAACCCGGAATACTGACACAGCGGATCCCCACCGGGCCACGCGCCCTTCACATAGGTGGCAATGGTGACTGGGCTCGCGAGCAGCGTGCCCAAGAGGTCAGTTACGGCAAGTCCACACACCAAGGTGTAAAACGTGGTCTCCTTTTGCTCTTTCCGTGACTTTTGAAGCACTACGATAGCAATAATGTTCCCGACCACGCCAAATATAAACATAATGACCGGGATGGTAGGGTCCCTGTTCATCTTCACCGAGTTGTTTTTCACATGCAGGTCGATGTTCAAATCAGATCGGTCACTTTACACGCGCTCAAGACGCATGACGTGAAATGCTGACTTCCCCAATCTATGTCAAAGATCCCACGATCATACTTTCCACATGTGTTTCATGCGCTGTTACGCGTCTCCAAAATATCCAAAGCGCGTCTCGGATTAGGATACATTTTGACTCGTCTGAGTCCGGTACACATGCGATCTTCCACAAATTCAGTCCTGTGTTTTTGCTCGTGAGAGGTGTGTAGTCCACAGTTGCCCTGAGTCTCAACTAAACTGACTCACAAGTTCTTCCCCGAGAGCTTTCTGCCAACTCCGCCCCCGAGCTTTAGAGCGCAGTCTTGCACCCTCCTGTCACTGCAAGTTTACACATATGTCTCCGCATAAAAAACCTACTGGGCTAATATTTATCTACTCATTGCCCTTTCTTCGTTTCTTTGTCTCTTTCTTCTAAAAATCAGACCTACATGCAAATCTACATGTGGATTTAAGCTGTTCTGTTTTTCTGATAAAGAATGTGTTTGCTCCTTAAGCCGCCTTTAAGAGAATTACAAAGGCAGCACATCCTGACAGCAACAAATATATATTATGACGTGTGACATTATAATACATGTGTTAAAATGGATAGCACATTTTGTTAGCACATTTTGTCTCTAAAAGGACCAGCATTTTCCTCCAAAAAATGTTCATATAAGGATGATCATATAAGTATATTCATATGTACTGCTTTTGACAGCACTGAAAATGTAATACAGCCACTTGTGATGACAGCCACTCCAAAGCCCCAGTCCACCATCCACCTTCAATGACCCTAATCCATCCTTGAGGAAGAAATAAAATATCTTTAAATTATCAAGATTTACATGCTGCCTTCAATGTTGAGTTTAAGTAGTGCAGTACTGTATAATTTATGCATTACATACATAAAAGGTGGGAGTTGACAAAATATATGCTATCCATTTTGTGTTACTTTACTAAAACTTTAATCACTGACAATGAGATTTATACACTTGTTGTGCAAAAAAGTCAAATTAACAAATCAAGTGTGGTCAGAAGGATTTTTGTTTTTGTTTTTTACATTCAGATTTTCACCGTAATTTTCTCATCTTAATTTTTTTTTAGCCATTGCACTTTCTGTTCCATTTTTTTTTTTTTTTTTGCATATGACCTGGGCTTCTGCCCATGGTTTTCTGCCAATGACTCACAGAATGCACAGCTTTTTAAATGTCATTCAACCAGATATTTCTGGATTTGTTTGCTTCCGTCATCTTGTGGTATGCCTTGTGCTTATTGACGTCTGGTGTCTGCTTAAGCTACAACAGACGCAATGTTATTGAAAGCCGTGCATGCACCAGCAACAACATCAAAGTATGTATGAGAACTGAGAACATTGTGGTTTTCTGTGAGGTTTGCACTTTTGGTGTCTTTTCGCTTTTATTTTAGTGTTATTGTTAGCTGAACTGTACAAAGGAAGTTGTGCGGCCAATAGTTCTCAGCAATGTCATGAACCAGTTAACTTGTAACAATAAATTTGTGATCACCAATCACTACCTCAGATCAAGAAACCCTCACCTATATGGTTATATATCTCACATTCAGTCTGAACAAAGAGCAGACGTTCATCACTGGGTAGGTTGTGTTCAAAGAGCACTTATTTTTAGTTCTGGTAGTGATTCACAATGCAAATTATTTTATTTTTTTAAAACTGCACTTGCAATATGAACATCACATTGCGTTAAGATATGAAGTCAAAACTAAAGTTGCAATTACGAGAAATAGGTAAAATTGTGACAAAGTTCAAATTGCAATTATGAGAAATAAAAAAATTAAAAGTTAAAATTGCAATTATGAGACATTAAGTCGCAATTGAGAAATAAAGTCACATTTATGAGAAATAAAGTCGCAATTACAAGAGATAAAATCTCATTTACAGTAAGAGTAATGTTGCAACTTACATATAAAGTCACATTTGTGAGATTTAATGGTGTAATTATGAGCAATAAGGTCCCAGTTACTTTTTTTAACTCTTACGTGGAAACAGGTTTATCCAACACATTCTCACCCCAAAGCGTCACTTTCAAACAAGCTTCAATATCTGACGCTCAAAGCACCCTTTAGCGTCCATATGTGACGCTTCGGTTATGGGTAGGTTTAGGCGTCATGTAACTGACGGGGATGACTTCAAATGGTCCATGAGCATCACTCTAATAGATTTTCTGTGCAGGTATTGAATCCAACTGTCACAGCACGAAGCAGTATTTTCAGAACGTCTGTTTTGTATTTACTTATTGTCTGAGACGTTCGATGACCCACCATCACACATCATGTATTTAACCTTCTCAGCATAACTTCCTGCTCAGTCCACTAGTACGATAGATGTTTAATCTGCAGTTAATGAAACATAAAGCCTCTTGAACTACAGCTTTTGTTGATTGAGCTGTCTGTGTTTGGAAGGGTGGTGCAGCTGACTAAGTGGCTGTATTACATTTTCAATGCTTCTGTGACCAAAGTCAATAAGCAGTAATTAAAAGTCATTCAAATGAAAGACGAGAGAATGATGGGTATTTACTTAAATGTAGAACGTTATTATGCTTTCCTAGAGAATGAGCAGACATGAGTCAGTGTAAAAAAAATAAAGTTATCTGTTTGATGACCTCTAAAAGCAAATTTTGAATATTTTCTTTGTGGTGATGGATTGTCTTTTCCCGTACATATGATGTAGTTTGTCTAAAAGGGTCTTAAATCACTATTCCATCAGCACTCAATATTTCCATAAAAGCTTTTAGAGTTCATCTTTGCCATGCACGGTCTCTGGCTTTTGTCTTTCTCCCTTAAAAATCATCAACTCATCAACGTTAAAGGTAGGGTTGGCACTTTCGGAGAGATTAGCAATAGTAAGCTAGCTTTGTAAACGTAAGACCTTACCCTCCCTTCAGAGCGCTTTCTCCAAAGCCACGCCTCCTTCAACACAGCATGATTCTGCAAAGCATCACAAGAGATCGCATTAAATTACCTCATGTCTCAAAGCACAAAACATTACAATAATAATGAACGTAAACAGCTCTTTCTTGTACCTCCTGACTGCTGCAGATTCATTTCGGCATTGATAGTGTTCACATAGAAATGCATAAATCTGAGTTTGAGGATATGAACAGCTCCTGGTAGAATGTCACAGGTAGCCATCTCATAATTATGGTTATGACACGGTGTAAAAGCAGCATAAGCTTGTTGTTTTGGTTCAGGAGGAACTATAAAAGGCAACTGCTGTTTGATTGCGGTTCTCTGTGACTGTCTGTCTACAACTCTGCATAGCCTTAAGGAACGCGCTGATGACGTGTGATGTCTGTGTGAGCAGGGTGCGCAGAATAGTGCCTAATTTGAGCCTGATCCTGTTCCGGAAAATGTCAGATTTTGGATTTTTGCGTTCTGGCCTTGTTTTTAAACTATCGGGTATAAACAAGTAGCCTGGTTCTACCAGACTTTCGTACATTTCATTTGTACAGAGAGTCTGGCCTCTCTCCATTGACAGCTAACCTTTGGTCGTGACATAACCCTACAACTCAAACTAACGCACGCCATCAACGTTCTCAGCCACTCCCTCTGTTCGGTGATTGGGCCGCCAAAAATTTGGCCGGAGAAAACCAAAGAATACACCACAATCCCAGACGTAGTACTGAAGGGAAATAAAATTGAGCGGAAGTACGCAGGAGGGCGGAGCCAGGCTAATAAACAAGTGCATTACATGGCGACGGTGCGTGCACACTGGCGTGAAGCGAGCGTTTTCAGTTCAGTTCTCGTGCGTGAGCGTAAAGCTGAGCTTCTGTAGGATTTAATTGAAAACGCTCACTTCGTGCCAGCATCCACGCATCGTGAGAGACAGAGCGAGCGCGGGTTAATGCAAATGTAGCCTATTTGGAGGTTATGTTTTGCTATTGGCCCTCAGCAAATATATATTTGATAAGCTTTCTTAAGTTTCTAAAGCTTTCTAAAGTGTAACATTAGGAGAGTAGCATCAAGTTTGGAGAGAGTGTAGCATATACCTGATGAATTATTCTAATATAAATAAGTTAAAATCACCAAAATGTCAAAAAGACAGCCTAGCATATTTTAATTTTCCATTTTCCATATTCACGAGTAAAGCTGGAAGTGTTTCTGATCAAAAGAGATCCCGAATAATCAGGATAGCAGGACACATGAACAACTGGAGTTAGATCAGTCAGAATCAGAAATCGATGTAAAGGAAAAGGCCATGAGAGAATATCACAGATGAACTGAATGATTTTTGGTCTCAACGTAGCTATACGTGACAGAATAATACACTAGGCTGTAGTAAGGGCTGTGCAGAAACTTGTGAATTATGCTCTTACAGTTGTGCCGTCACTGTTTATGGTGTCATTGTATGTTCCGGGAAAACTTAAATTGTATGGTCAGTGTCGGTCACAGTGCTTTTTAATTGCTGTTTTTGATCTGGGAATTATTTACAAATTAAGCACTGGTGCAGAGGTTTGGAAAACATATGTTGACAAGCAGGTAGGACATCAAGTCGTGACTGTTAATTACCTTTAACAGTCATTAAAGGAATTATTTCATTTGCACTCAGTAATTCAAAAGTCCTAAATGAGGAAGGGTTATGTAATTCTGGTGTTTCTCAATCCTCTAAGAAAGACACCCAGCACTGCACATTCTGGACGCCTCCCTTATAGTAGAGCTCCAAAAATTGTATGTGTCAGAGACATCTAAAAAGAGACAGACCTACTTGGAAAATGTAGAAATATAAAGGAGTCGCTGTAAGAATGACTTTTGACAGAGCATCTCTTTCTGCTAGCATTATTTGTTTTATAATATTTATAGATGGTCCAAATATACTCGCGCTGTGGCACACCACATCTCTTCAAATACATTGCACAATTGTCTTAATGGGAATTGTAACCATGTGAAATGCAACATGTTTATTGATTTCTGACTAAAAGAAAGGGTGTGAAAAAAACAATTTTGTCAGGGAACTGAAGAGGAAGGAAGAACTGGGGAAACGAGTGTTGTGTGTCTGTTTGTACTCTGTCTGTCGTGTGGTTTTTAGTCTGTTTGTGAATTTTGGAACAGTTTTGTTTAGTGGACTTTTAGAACACTATCTTTATGATGCTTGACTAAAGGACGCATGCTTATGGCTGTGATGGAATTTCTGATCAATACAATAAATTCCCTCTAAATACAAATATTTGAAAATAGTGTAAATCATCTGACGTGACTATGATGCAACTAAAACACCCAGGAATGGCCTAAGATGCAAAGATAAAATATATGAGCATTATGAGCTACATCTCTGGAACAATTTAGATCACGTCCTGTTTTGCTGTCACCCTGGGTGAGACCTGATGTGACCACTTCCTCTACAAGTCACAGTCATGTTAGTGTATTGGAAGAGCTGTCTTTGTAAACACCCCTTCAAAGATGTAATACAGTGAAAGGGTAAAAAAGGAACTGAAAAAAACGTTAACTGACACACACACACACACACACACACACACAACATGTTTACATTGTAATACACATGCCATTATACGCACACACAGACAAAGAGTTCTTTATCACATCTTTTGAAATCTATAATAATCAGACTCTGAGGAGTGGAATTGGTTGCATTTGAGCATCTGAATGATGATTTAGATGTCCACCTGGACACCCCCTCCCCCTTTTATTCCGAAGAAAAACCACAACTCTCCAAAATTTTGCATTAACTGGAATCCACTCCTTTAAGTATCATATGATCTTTCTCATGATGTGTCACACTTTACAGTGTGTGTTGTGTCGGTTTGGTTTTTAATGTATTTTAAGGGGTCATATCATTGATTGCTTATCATTTTTCCAACTTATAATATTAGAAATGTAAGGACTTTTTGACTTTTTTTTAAAAAAAAGTATAGAAGATTATGGATTAAATAAATAAAGACAAAGCTGTTTCTCAACTCTTGACATCAGCCAATGTTATCATATTTATGAAGCGTGATCCTTCACCCATGACACATTTTGAAAAGAAGCCAAGACAAATGGCTTGATCATCCTGCATGGGGTAAGTTTTTAGCAAATAACTGCTCAGATAAAACATCAGATTACTGGAATTGTTGTCCTGGTTTGGAAAACGTTGCGTTTTCTGTGTCATGGGAAGTAGAGCCAGTGTGTGTTTAAAATCCAAGTATGGTGTTTAAAAGAGAGGAAATGAAGAGAGTTATGAAATGACACTAAAATGAGAATGAGCATATAAATGATCTGAGGCAGCTTGCATGAGCAATGAGATGCTTAATCTTAATCTGCAGAACAATAAGGCACATAACAATTGTGGCTTTTTGCCTCTTGTGTGCCTTCAATGCAGGTGCATCCCACTGAGTTTGTGTTTTTATAAAGTCATGGTTTATTGGGACAGCATTAGTTGTGTGTGTGTGTGTGTGTGTGTGTGGGGGGGGGGGGTTCTGAAGGATCATATGACACTGAAGACTGGAGTAATGATGATGAAAATTCAGCTTTGACATCACAGGAATAAATATTAAAATATATTACAAAAGAAAATTACTTTATAATAATATTTCACAATATTTATACAGGATTTCTGATCAAATAAATACAGCCTTGTTGAGCATGAGACCTCTTTCAAAAACATAAAAGGAACTGATATATATTGTGATATATGTATAAATACAATTTCCCATATTTTCGCATGTTTCTCAATTCACTCACCTTTGTCATTTTGGACCCTGGATATAAAAGTCAATTCACTTGGCCTCTTGATTTATCTGAGCCAGCTGGTTAGAACGGTACATGAAGTGAATTGACAAAACATTAGAAGTAATTGTTTGTCTCTCACATTTAGATAAGAAGATCTTTAGTGAGACATTTTGTACTGGGACATTTTCTGATGCTAAATGAAAGCCACAACAGCCTGCATTTAGATGAAAATGAGGCCAAATTGAACATGCTGTGACCAAGACCAAGGTTTGAGTGCAAACTAATCACATTTGTCTGTGTGAGGGAGTGTTCATGTAAAAGTGAATGTAAAAGGGAGTGTGAAAAATATTTTCATTATTTGTGATCACAACTTTTTATCTTTTGTCAAATCAACTTAGATAATTAATGTGGTTCAGATAACATACTATTTTGAGTTTCTATTGATTAAACCAATCTCCTTCATTGCATTAAGTCAATTGTTTAATTTCAATGAACTCAATTTTTTAAGGCAACCAAGTAACATACTTTTTTAAGTTAAACCAACAATAATTTTTTTACAGTGTACACTCGTCATGTGCCTCATATTTGTGTGCTACTCAGTGTGCATATGTTCAAATACGCCTGTGTGTGTCTTTTCTTATCAGTGTTCCTCCTCTCTTCTGGTGCAGCTTGTCGCTTCACATGCTTTACATGCTTCCCATGCTGTTGGGAGAGGGAAGAAGTCACCAGGGAGCTATATTTTAGAGCTAAAGTTTGCTGGGACTGTGGTATTCAGCCAACATTTGACTCATTGACCTGCATTACAGACTGTACATGGGTCATGAAATCCGAATCGAAGATACCAAATGAACATAATTCGGGAGAACGGAGTGTGTGGGCATGAGAGAGATTATTCTCAATGTTCTCAGCATGGAATGTACAAATTCAAACAATGAACAATCTTAAAAGCACTTTCTACTCAGAATTTCTACATGGTGTTGTAGAATGAGCACTTGATGCATTGAGCCCTTTACTGCCCCTTGTTTGTTATTGTGACAAGTTTAGAAAACTTTGGGATTTCCCATAATATTGCAAGTTTTTTAAAAAAATGAAAAAAGTGGTAGGAATATTTGAAGGAATATTTTTCTTCATTCCATGGCTGGAATTTAAGGAATAGTTCACCCAAAAATGAAAATGACCCCATAATTGACTTACCCTCAAGCCATCCAAGGTGCACGATATGACTTTCTTCTTTTATAATAAATAATAGCCTGGCTCTTCCCAGTAATGGCATTGAATAGTGCCCGAGTTTTTGAAGGTTCAAAAAGCACATCCATCCATCCATCCATCATAAAAAGTAATCCATACAACTCCAGTGGGTTTATAAATGCCTTCTGAAAAGAAAAGATGGGTTTAGAAACATATCCATAAATTAAAACTTTATGAACTATGATCACTGGCTTCTGGAAACGGCCGTATGCGCGTTTACTAGTCGAGTTCTGGTGGAATGTAAATCTAAATGTAACTGTTCCACAAAAGTTGGTTGAGTCAGTTTTCTGTACCCAAGTGCAGTTTCATCCATGATTCAAAATGTGTATAAAACAAAATGATGACTTGGAAGTAAACATGACTTAAACAAACATAAACATAACTTGGAAAAGCATGCCGTGGCATGGACATCAATCTCACAAAAGTGGACTACAGAATCCAAGGATGACAAAGCTAGACGTGGCAACATGAGGGCCATACCAGACTATTGATGAACAAATGAGCAACACATGAACACAATGAAACAATAGACCAATGAGAACGTAAAACAACTGAAAACAAAAGCACATGGCATGAACACAAAGGAAACGTGGGAATAACATGACATGACAACAAAGAGAGCCCACCCAAACACCAGCCTTACACTAAAACTGTCCAATCATACAGGACTTCTATATCCAGATAATATGTAGAAAAGCAACAGATGCTAAAGTATTGGTCAGTTGCCCTTTTTTTAAAAGGTGGTATAGTTCTTTCACTGATTAAATTGATGTTAACACTTTAGAATAATGGTCCGTCATTAATAAGTAATGCAGTACAAATGTTAACTAATATGGAAACAAGATTAACTAATCAGTAAGTAATATCAAATTTAGGACTAAGATAGTTAGGTAATCAGTAATTACTGAATGAGATTAGCCTCATTAGCAACTAGGACAAATTATAAAGAATTACCATTTAATTACTAATCACAACATTATCATGTGTCTGAGATGTAATCAATCTTTTTTTTTTTTTTACTTTGAATAGTCATATAATGCTTTACTAATTGCTCAAGTGTTACCTACTGGAGTGAGGTAACACTTGAGTAATTAGTGATGCATTTTATGACCACGTTGAGAGTTTTTAAAAAAGGACAATTGATCACATCTCAGACATGTTAATGTTATGATTAGTGATTAATTAGTAAATCGTTCAAATCTGTCATTGTTAGTTATTAGTTCTTAATGTGTCCAATCTCATTCAGTAATAATGCATTACCTAAGGAAATATATCAGTCCTAAATTTGATATTACTGATTAATCTTGTTTCCATATTAGTTAATAGTAGTAGCTGAAGTGTTAATGTATTACTCATTTGTCCTGCATTACTTCCTGCATAGTTTCATTAATTTATGGCAGACCATTATTCTAAGGTGTTACCCAATTAAATAATATATATTACATACAAAGTAACTTTTAAACACCAATAATAATTCTTCACACAAATGTTTTCCTCATTTCAGTTCAGTAAATGCCTGCGATACATTTCAAACCTCTATGAAGATTTCAAGACTCCATGAAACCCTAATGAAAAGCATCACTTCTTGGCAAATTGTTGAAAGGCACTTTAAATTAGAGTTGAAAGCTGTTTGACCATCAGTCATGTAAAAGAACTCTTAATATGTTTATATGCAGTGTTTATTTGCCGTACATGTACTCAGACAAAAGCTGCTGGGTCTCTGCAGTTATGATCCGCTAAGAGGCTGAAGGTCCTATAACCCTGCTGTATTCACAAATGCTCTCTGATGTCTTTATGAAAATAAGCACCTGAGGCAGGTGTTGTTAATGATTGCAGTTCACTTTGTTTAGCTGGGTCATCTGATTTGAATTCAGAGTGAGGGCTTTTCAAATGATCATGACTGTTTTGAAATCAAATGCATTTTATAGGTTGTAAGGGCCACATGTATATAATACATATTAAAATAATAATAGCCTAATAAAAAAAAAGCTAATTACTGTTTTGTGGACGTTAAGAAATATTTATGGGTGGTACATTTTCTTAGTTTAGTAACTATTGGCAGCTAAATCTGGATCCTGGTTATTAATATCACACTGTCTATATCTATAAATATCTGAGGCAGGTGGTTAGAAGGCTACATATGTCACCCATAAAAAGCCTCTGTAGGTCAAGGTTTTGTGACCCCAGATCTACAAATGAGGTAGAGAAACAGTTTACAATGTGTCAAGCAAACCGGATCCCTCAACATGTCCGTTATATGCAGTTTATCATGACAGGTAGCGGCAAACAACAAAGGTATTCAGAGATCAAACTACACTTTGGCAACCATTATACAGTATGTCATCAGCATGACAGCTATGTTGTTTTACAACAATAAACAAAGACTGACAACATAATAACTCATTTTGACAGGCTAGCGGGACACATTAATTTCAGACATCCATAAAGGGGCATCAGTGTGGGGGCTGAAGGAAAATATTCTATTGGAAGAATTTATAGCTTGACCTCTCAAAACAAAAACCAGGTTACTTCTAACACGCTTTCGTACAGGTCTGTTTGGACGTGTGTTATGTAAGAGCTCACAAAGGGTGTATTTTACATTTTAGCATGCATAAAATGAGCACTGGTTTCCAGTGGACTGTTTAATATATAGAATGACAAGATGGAAGAGAAAGGAACAGTATGTAAACATGCTAAATGTAATCAATAAGAAAAGTGAGGGAAAACACCTGCAGGCATTTCTTACTAATACACTCCATACGTTCCTGAATATGTATACTTTTAAAGCCATTAGTGTTAACAACAGTAATTCATCTGCTGGATATAAAATATGACCATATATGATGAGATGTATATTGTTTTATGCAACATAATCTAATGGCCAGTATAAATATGAAGAACAGTATGCGTTTCTGTGACACTTCACAGATAAGGTGATTTGAGAGTGTTTGAGAGAGATAACACAAAACAGAAGGCATTCATAACTCCCTCGTACTGTAGGTACGTGTGTGTGCATGTGCGTGTGTGTGTGTGTGTGTGTGTGTGTGTGTGTGTGTGTGTGTGTGTGTGTGTGTGTGTGTGTGTAAAAATCCAGCGATAAAAGTGTGTTGGGTGTATTAGGAAAGCATTCCTGCTCTGCTGTCAGAACTGAATCTGTGAGTTTCCCAGGAGTATCTCTGCCTCTGTATTTTATTGTCAGTTTTTCAGTCACTTTTAGCCAAACACTATTCTCTTATTTTCCCTTATGAATTTGTCTATTAAAACTGCCCTGTGTAATTATTTTGTGTGTTAGTATGTGTATGGAGAAAAACAAAGAAAGAGGGAGGGAGGAAGGTGTTTTAACGGAATGTCAATTTTCCTCTTTCTCTCACTCTCATTGTTTGTGCTTCGCAGAGGGAACACTCATTAAAGAAATTATGGCTTAAATTATGCCTGTCATCTCTAGTTTTTATGTGTGCTTTTAACACAAGCTTTAGTAGAACAAGTCTTGACAGTTGCCAAGTATTCTCCCTTGGGCAAACCAAAAACAACACAGTAACCAGAAACTCAAACCCAGGAGAGAATGTATGTATTGTGCTGGTCATTCGGTTTGCACTTATATGTGTGTGTCTGCGTAAAGAGCAAAGGTGGTCGTTGGGGGACTTTAATTGTTAAAGACTTCAAACACATTACTGGAGATTAAGAGGACATCAACAACAAACAGGCTGCCAAGCTAAATTTAGCTTAAAGAGACAAGAATGATGCACTGAGTAACTTTCTAAAGAAGCTGCTTGTCAAGTTGTCATGTTGATGTTTTCCAGAGACACCCAGAGATTTTGCCGAGTAAAAGCCGTTTGAGGACTTTGAACATCACCTACAGGCACCTTCCATTAATAAAAAACAACAACTTGTGGAGCACACTGGAGCAAACGATTATCGTTAACATTCATGTCGCCAATGTAGAAAATATGCACATTTTCCGATTAAAATACTTCCTCCTCCAGTTTAATATGACATATTGCAAGTTTTTAATTTTGTTGGTGATACAAGTGCTGCAGAAATTGTACATTAAAGTTGTAAAATATTGAAACATAAACAGCATAATTTAAATAATTGCTGTAAATTTACTGAACTTCAGATTTCTATTTGCACATGTGCATATATAGGTTTGCATTTCCACATATTTCCACATATATTTTTATGTGATTTTTGGAGAGTGTGACCCTGGACATTTGCAACAAAGTCTATTGTGCAGATAGGCCTAATCGAATTTAACCAACTATCAGTTAACTCTCTCTGTACCTTTATAAAACTCTCTCTCTTATCTCATATGGACTATTCTCCCTTCAGATTGCCATATATAGGACTAACACAGGGCAGTTGAGACAGTCCTATCTCTAACGGGAATGTTGGCAGGAATTGCACTCTGGCTACTGTCTAAATTGCTATGATACAATGCTGAGTGATGAAATCACAAGACTACTGTATCACTAGCACTGCTGTCTCTAAATCACTCCAGGTTATTAGTTTATTCATATCCATTCAATGAAAAACATTTTTTTATATATAAAGCTATATTATAATCTCTGAACTGACTGCATGCCTTTATAAGGCACTTCGGAAAGTTACTGTACCATGTTGTTCTTTGTGTGTTTGAGTGTGTGCGGTACAGCGCGTGTGGACTTGTTACCATTTCACCCGCTGGCAACACGCTCTTATCTAAATATACTGAAGAGAGAGCGGCGAAGACATAAACTTTACTGATGCAAGCAAACCACAATCAGCATCCAACATACCTCTCTCTTCTCTGCCTCTTCTCTTTCACTTTCTTACCCTCTCCAGCTCTCTTCTTTCTTATTTGAGCTCACCTATTGACTGCTTGTCTTGATGCTAACATGTTGTCAGAAGTGTCAAGCACATTCAAATGTGCACCGTTAGATTTTTGAACCTCTAAAACATATAGATTTACACAAATATTATTGGTAAAAAAAAAAACGTTTGTCATTCATATCTATTGGTCTGTCCAGTTGAGGTGGACCTTCTGCAGATCATTTTATTTAAACTGAAAATGTTGCTACACTCAAGTCAATATGTCAATAAGCAAGAAGATAATGGTGAAAAAAAAATCACTGTACAAAACGGCTGTAAAAGATTGTCTATATACTTTTAATTTTAGTTTATTTTATACACATGCTGTGTATTCACATTTTAAAAAAGCTAGTACTAAAAGTATTACTGATCTTTTTAGTCATTACAAAAACTCACTGCTTTTTATATTAAAATGTTTTTTTTGTTGTTGTTTTTTATTGTCGTAATGAATCATTTGCATTTTGGTTCGCACTTGATTTGTTGCTGCTGTACTTGCGAATAGTATCCAGTAAATTTCCATTCAGTGAAACTGGAACTTTCCTAGTTACTGATCAAATTACTGCTTACGTAACGTGTGTGTGTGTGTGTGTGTGTGTGTGTGTGTGTGTGTGTGTGTGTGTGTGTGTGTGTGTGTGTGTGTGTGTGTGTGTGTGTGTGTGTGTGTGTGTGTGTGTGTGTGTGTGTGTGTGTGTGTGTGTGTGTGTGTGAGTGAGTGTGTGTGTGTGCGTGTGTGTGAATTTGTGAATCATTATTGTAAAATAAGCCCAGAGAAACATTTAGAGCTAATATTAAGAGCAATTTATTTCTTGTGTCTAGTTTTCATATGAAAAACACTACTCTAAAATGATTTTTTAACTCGTTGATTGATTAATCCAAGAATGATTACATTCTTTCTTTCTCCAAGAAAGAAACTACTCACAAAGAGCAATTCATTTAATAGGATGAGGTCATATTTCCAAAAGCACATGGTCTTACGATGATTGTAAAGATGATAAAATAGAGTTTATTACTTTATTCTCATATTCGACTATATGACCTAACCTTCTCCTTTAAGTGGTAACCACATAAAATAGCAGGTCAGTGTATGCCACTGAATGTGAGGACAAATGTTATCCTCCATCTGTCTGAACACGACCTCATATCCTGTTCAGCACAGGTGAGTTCCCACTGCCCTGATGTGAGCTAAAGCTCTTTTCCTGCTTGTACTTGTCATTTTCTCTGCAATATCTGCTTTACTATTTTCAATTCAATCAGGAAACATGTCTGAGGAGCAAACAAGAAAAATAACTATAGCTCTCTTCACTAACCATTAACAGTGATAAAAAAAAATTACAGGATATCAGAGGCGACAATCCAACCAAACGGTCTGGATTTTATTGCTTCCTCATGTTGTAAAAGGCTGCCAACTTCTTAGCTGTTATCGAACTTGTTCTGAGACAGTAAGTGATGATTCGAGAGGAGTTATGAAAACAGTGAAAAAAGAGTTTAATTTGGTTCCTCTGTGACTGGATCTGTTTTTTCTCTATCATCAGTTTTCTGTCACATAGAAAACATACAAACCCCCAAATTTACTTTGGACTGCAAACATATTACTCACACAGTGATTATACATTACACTGTTGCCACTGCTGTCATGACAACAATGTCTTTGCAGAGAGATATCACTTAATATTTCTGTCTAGGTATTTTTTACTAAGACGTTTGGCTTGTGAAGGCCAAATTTTGTGGGGAAAAAAACATAACAAAATGACTTGTAAGGACATTTGAAGTGGTCCTTGTCTGAAAGGCTTATTAACCAGCCAAATCATGTTTCATTGTAAATCTAATAATGTCAACAGTTTGGGGTTTGAGTCAGGGATTCCCAAATCTTTTTGTCAGCTGAACCTCTTTAACCCTTAACCCATATCTTGGGTCTTTAGTGACCCGGGACGTCATTCGCTACCCTCCTCCTCATTCATTTTTTTTTTTTTTCAAGTTAGACATCAACCTTCTTAGTATTCCTCAATCAATTCATTATGGACAATATAACAAGATTACAATTATAAAAGAATGCCTGTTTTCTGTATAGGGTCACTAACAAATCGAGGTGTGTAAGAGTGCAAGCATTTTTTTCTGCACAACAATAATCGAATCTTTAATGACTGAATAAGTCCAATTCACGTTTATTCAACAAGTTGGCAATATCTGATACACAATGATGAAGTGAAGTTTCACTCATAGTTACTGCAGGCAGAAAACAAAAGAATAGGAAGTATCATCAGCAAAACTTGAAATGGCTCAGCGATTTACTGCAGAGCAAGTACAGAACGCAATCAGATATTAGTGCCAAGTCACTTGATGGTGGATCTGGTGAAGAAGCTGTCAGCGATCAAAATATTGATTTTGAAGATGTTGAAAATCATTGTTTTGAGAATATACTATCGTCAAATATGATTGACAATTAGCATACAGTTAGGATTGGTGGTATGGTTCTGTTCTGGGCAAGAACTACCTGGGCATCCATGCAGCCTAGCATGGATAAGAGCAGCAATAACCCCCCTTAGGGTAAACAGAACAGAACCAATAGCAGATATCATTAATTCAAGATTTTAAAGTACAACATAATTCGAGAATTTATTCTGATTCAATGGGGAATCAGAATGCCAAATTCTGACTGAAGAGAGGAGGAGCCGGGGAGGGACGAGGGTAATTAGGCTCCTGAGAAACGCAATAGCTGCTCATAACACTGAAGGAGCTTATATGTATACAGTGATAGGCGTCATATTCCTATAGGTAGACGTGGATCATCTGAGAGTCAGCTGATAAGAGCTTGACTAACGTGACCTGCCAGAACTGATGCTACGCTTAATATTTACTAACAGCTTGTGCCAGTGCAAACCTTCTTTTGGTGTTAAAAAATGACTGTCAGGATTTAAAGACACGCTGTGAAAAATTAGCACTGAAAAAGCGTGGACACAGTTATTTTTGCGGCTGACCTTATTACATATGCATTTGTAGAAGTTTCCCTTTCAGACACAAAATTTATGGGAGGAGAGTATTTAAATGAATCACGCAAAGGTGATTTACTAGGTTTGCGCTCGTCAATGTAGGCCTATAGTGTTTGCGCCATTATTAAACGCCCAAAAAAGCAAGTCTTAAACCAGATTCTACCTGGAAATAATCTGACTGCGTTGCGTCTGTGTTGTTTAATTTGCGCGTCGTCAGTAGATCACGAGCAGAACTTTCCACTCCCATCGGCACTGTTTTGAAATTGCGTTCTCGCGCTAGTTTGCCCTGTTTAGTAAAACTGCCCCTATGTTTGATGGTGAATATGAGCCAGATGCTGAATGTACTGGGAAATGAGCTCTGACTAGGACAGTGATGATGGTATAAAACATCTGCTCAAACTGAACCTTTCCAAGCTCTAAAAGGTAACAAAATATGCTTCATTTTATTCTTCTGTAATTGTTACTCTAATATCAGGATAGTTTTATATTATCGTGACAGGTAGAGATCCATCCGTGTTAGACATAGATACGGTTCACTAAAGACCCGAATATATAATAAAGATTGGCGAAACAGTAATGTATTTAAGGGTCAGTGTAAAATATTTTCTTGAAGTATCCCCCCTGAAGTTATTACTCCAATAATTTAACAACAAATTTGCTTGTTCATGATTTTTTTTTTGTAATATTTAAAAAACGTTCCCTCCCTCTTGCAATGACATCTCTCCTCTGATGACGTGTTTACTGGTGTGACGGCAGGACAACCTGTCACTCACATGAGATCACAGCAATAGCAAACCCCAATGATCCAATCAATTTCATGAACAAACTCAAGTCCCGCCCTACATTATTTCTTGTTTGAGAAGCAATTTCACTCTGATATACAGTGCGTCACAATAGGGATGAAAAGACTATCGCAACTTCTGTTTCATGCTGACTTTAATATAGGGAAGTCTCCTAAGGGAGAATAATGTTGCTTTTATTGTTTTCAAAAAATGCTAAATGTTTTCTGTTAGGGCATTTATAACTGACTGTATATAAAACAGTATATAAAAACAGTATAGTATGCCCCTATTTAGATAAGTATGTGTTTGAGTGTTTTTTTTTTGTTTTTTTTTCAGTAGCATTTGTCTGGCCCGTGTAGGAGTCAGCTATTTGCTGATTGAGACAGACAACTTCCTGTTAACACAGCCCATTTCCTGTACGCAAGACAGGGTGAAGTATTCAGCCAATGAGAACAAAGAAACAACATCTATTCTAGTTCATCTAGGCTCTATTAGTGCTGCTAAGCATGTGTATCAACAAGCAAGCTTCGGGCTATATTTCAGCGTCCCAGGGCATGAGAAAAGACTGAAAGTCACAAAGATGGCATAAATATGTAAAAGAACAAATGATCTCAGGAGAGAAATATTAAGGTTACACAAAATGTAAGTTGACATCTAATGTTTAATTACCTTAATATTGAAAATATTAACTATACTTACAAATAAAAAATGCTCCAGAAAGGTCATAAATGTTTTTGCATCAGGAATTAAGTTTTTCCTCTTTTGCGTCATCAGTTTATCTAACCCTTCCTCCCTATTCAGCTCATAATCCTGCAGTGAATCGTAGAGTAACAAAGAGTGAATCCCTAATTTACTTCTTGTGTCCTCAAATATGTAAAAATTACAATACACACATTATATTGTCAAACCCTTGAAGTCATTTGAATGGCCTGGTGGAAGAAGTCAACAGAAACAAATACAAATCTGTGTTTATGCCAGTTGACACGCTTAGTCTTTGAGTTTGTGTGATTAGCATCTTGTAACCATGAGAAAGGTTGTGTTTCTCACAAAGAAGTTAAAGCTGAGAATTAGATAGAGATCTCATATGTATTTCCTGTCACACATATAGGATCTGTCAAAAGAAGCTGATGATTTCTAATTTTTTCATTTTCAAGGCTCACCCAACTTGAAAATTCTGTCATCATTTATTCACCCACATGTCGTTCCATCCTTCTTCCATGGACTACAAAATGAGTCACATGGCTTTTTTCTATACAGTGAAACTGAATGGTATGTCAAGCTCCCAAAAAAGACATATTACAGTGATACATACAACTTCAGTGCACTATTTATGCGCAATACCACACTGATAAAAAAGTGGTGTTGAAACAATTTTCACTCAGAAGAAAAGCTAATTTCACAAAAAAAAAAAACAGCAAGTAACAGATTTGAATTATTGTTCACTCAGAAATAAAAATTCTGTCATAATTTACTCACTCTTGTGTTGTTCCAAACCCGTAAGACTTTCGTTCATCTTCGGAACACAAATAAAGATATTTTTAATGAAATCTGAAAGATTTCTCAATGAGAAATTTTAATGTAGAAAAAAATTAAAAACTATTTTCTTGTAAATGTCCTCCAATAATCTTTGTATCTCCAATAATATATATACAGGGTGGGCCATTTATATGGATACACCGTAATAACATGGGAATGGTTGGTGATATTAAAGTCCTGTTTGTGGCAATTAGTATATGTGAGGGGGCAAACTCCTCAAGATGGGTGGTGACCATGACATATACTAATGTGCCACAAACAGGACTTTAATATCACCAACCATTCCCACGTTATTACGGTGTATCCATATAAATGGCCCACCCTGTATATGTATATGTATATGTATATGTATATATATATATATATATATATAATTTTTTTTTTTTTTTTTTTTTTTACAGTGCATTACTTCTGAAGCCATTTGATAGTTTTGTGTGGAGTACATGTTGAAATTTAAGCTGCAATTTACTGAAACTCTTCTATTAAAATATCATTCATATTCACTTATCAGACATAAGTCACACACAAACAAAACTATCAAATTGCTCCAGTCCAGAACACTTAGAATACAGTTCACCAGTCATATAGACAATACTTTAAAGGTTTTACATTTTACATTTTGGAACCAGTACAATGGCTGATCAGCATTGCCTTTCAGTATATGGAAAAATGCAGCATCAAAATTCTGCTAAACTATGTGTCACACAAAAAAAGGAAACCGTATTTTGAAAAAGAGGATGAGAAAATAACAGCTTTTACATTTTTTAAAATGAACTAGTCCTTCAAATTGATTTTACTGTAAAACCATGATTTGACTGTAATTTCATTTATATTTTCATGTACTTTAAATTACCAACTTTTTTTTTTATCCCTGATTCATTAGCTGAATTCTTCTTATTGAGGAGGAATAGTTTGATATAGTCATGGATATACAAAAATGGTTTCTATATCAGAGACTCTACACCACATTCAGTTCAATGTTTGACTGGCATATCTTTAAGATATAGTTTTTGGCATTAAAGTCCTGTTCAGCATTCATGACACATTTGATTATAGTAGCAACAGGTGCCTATTTCCTTCTATAGTTTGCCAAATAGTTTGTACACATTTATTATACTGGTAATATACACCTAAAATATGAATATGTAGATTTGAGTACATTTCCCTATTAAATTCCTGTATATGGATGTTCAGTGAACAGAGATTAAACAAGAATGTATCTGACTTGTGTGACTCAGTAAGTGACATGCTTTTAAGGGTAAACTACAATGCAGGATTTTCTTTATATTGATGTTGTAGAGTAGCTACCAATGTTTGGTGTAAAAAAAAATGTTTTAGCAGCAGGCTAAACCTGTGTAAACCTTCAGAGCTACAAATGAAAGATGCTCTTTTTCCTTTTAATGAGAGCTAACGAAAGATATGGTCCATTACGAGAGTTAATTCAAACCCTGTTTCTTTCTGAGGCTCATGGGCAGAAACACGTACACTTAACAGCCTCTCTCAACTGCATAAATATTAACAAGGAAGTGCAGGCAATTAATGGGTGCACATTCAGGAAACATCTTGATGGTTAAATATTAAACCTGAAATGTGTCCAATCCACTGAGAGAACGCTCTTGAATATTTTGTACTGACATTGTGTATTTGACGTAAAGAGAATTCATTCTTCTCACAGTTCTTAAACAGAAACTCTGGTCCAGCTACAAAAAAAAGTTTTATCAATGTATTGAATATAACAACAATAATACAAGATGAATCAACATAGAAGTCAACATTCTGTTTCCTTGATGCCGTGAAGCCTATAAAAATATAATGGTCAAAGAATGTAGGGGAAAAGTTAAATCCACTCCATAAGCTTTAAGATTCTTTGCCTCAGATTAATTTTTAAGGCACACATAAGTTCTAGTCGCTTTTTTTTTTTTTTTTGAGTACATAGATCATTAAATGTGAATTCTCTTAAACCTTTAATGTGATAAAGCAACAACATTTGGGGGGAAAATTCAATTGTGAATCTCAGTTGTACCCCAGGAGTTCAGTGACAGAACAATGCAGATTCATTTAAGATTTAAAGAGCTAATTACTTGAACTGTGCTAAAAAAATATATAAAAACACACAGATGGTGGAAACTACAGTAGCATCTCCATAGTCATCACAGATGACCATTTTGAGCAATTAACAGAGTTTTAGACAAGATTAATTTGTGCTGTCTGATTTTTCTTCTTCATAGGCAAAATCTTTTGAATCATTTAGTTCTGAACATATCAGTAAGCAAAAGCACCGATTTAAAATGACTTGAGAATCCGTTTAAAATGGCGTATAAGATTAATAACGCTCTGGACAGCTGCACAAAGTATGTGTTCTGAGTTCATGGAAAATACAACAAACAATGAATCTTAACAAAATTAGTGGGAAAACAAACAGCACATTCAGAGGTTAGACTTCCTCTATTGAATGGCCCGTGAATTTGTACTGTACATGTGTACCTGTGGGATTTTGTTGGTATGCGTCCCAGACTAAGGGATTTTGAGAATTTGCTTGTCATGCTTCGTTCACATTGAAGAAACCCTGGAGGTCTTTGATCCAAAGTGTGGGAGATGTCATGGGTCACAAATTACATAATTCTGTTAGTGTGGTCTTTCTTTGTATGACTTCGTACTTGTTTAAAGCCTTAAAGAAGCTTAAAATAATGCTTTGTTTGGAACAGGCAACGCACGTTCTTGACTGGCACTGCATTTTAAGCACTTCCATGTGAGTGCTTAAGGTAAATGTCAAAGTACATTCATACACTCTATTCAGCTATTTCAAAACTATGTTTGGACTAAATGGTAACTTTGATAGCAGTCCAATGCATTGGGGATGACCTGCCAGCCTTTGCCAGATATCATGTCATCTGGGAATATTGCTATTCTCCAAAAGCTCTTTATCAACCACTGACATTTGGCCCAGGGAACAGATATGGAAAACAACTCACTGATGACCTGAACTTAGACCTCAGAATAATCATTCATCAGGAAGGAATGACCTTTTGAAACATGCAAATTAGATTTCTCTTCAAAACGTTGTTTGGACGCCATATTTTAGAGATTCTGCTGATATAAAGATTCTCTGTTTTTGATTAAGTTTCTATTAGAGTTAATAGTTTCTTAATGTCATTGTATTTTAATGTATGATTTCATTAATATTTCCAATGATCAAGATAACACATCTGCTTAAAGCAGCGCTATGCAGTTTTGGCAATTTCTTTGCTGTTTTCTCGCTTTTTGCTCGCAGGTTTCTCTATAGAGCTCCCCCTACAGCTTGGAATAGATATTTGACAACACTGTCGTCAAAACTCGTTGGCGACTCTCCCCCCACCATCTTCTCCCTCTGGTCATGTGCATTTGTTTTCGAAGAAGCCGGCGAACGCACGGAGCCATGTCCACTGAGGTATGTATGATACACAGAAGGCTAGCATATAAATGTTTAGATAGTGTATGTGTGCAGTGCTGTAAGGCAATTTGTTACATTGCGAGACCTGACATCACGCGATACTTCCTGACGCTGAGGCCCAGAGTTGCAAGGGTGGTTTTTCCGCTCACAGGTGCTAGGGGGATGCAAGACCACCATTCAGCTCGAAAAAAGTCATATAACCATTCCAATGACTCTGAAGCTGTTCAGTTAAGGTAAATTAGGCTAAAAAACTGCATAGTTCCCCTTTAAATGATCAGAAAGCCTATACTTTTTTGTACAGTATGTGCACATTAAATTGACATAATTTGGTGTAATATACTGCACAACAAATATGGTCTTGGAAATCTAAATTAATTTTATTTAATAGGATCCGGCTGTGCTAAATTATGCTTTTCTGTGAAAAACCTCCACAGCCTGCCAACATGTATTCCATGATCTTTCATTATAACACATCAAATGAACAGCTTGGAATGCAACAGTCTGTTGAGCCTTACCATGGTAGTTCCTATTTAAACTAATTTTAACTAAACTGAAGTTGGTAAAGAATCATCTGGATAAATATATTGTAGTTTATATTTTGTGATAATTAGTAGTTGGAACACACAATAAATTATGATTAATGAGTAGGTTTGAGAAAGGAGGAATGAGTGATGATTAAATCTAATTGTTGAGTGTCTGCAGATTTAAGCTAATAGTGAATGATTATTTTATGGAATATAAAAATATTTTTCCTCCTTTTATATTGTGAATAAATACGTACAAACAACACACTTTGGTTTGAAATATAAAAAAAAAAAAACATGTATAGCTCATGTTTACTGTATAGCCTACAGGGTAAAAATAAATGCATTCATAAAATTCATAATATTACTTTAAATGTAAAGGCTTAAAACATCAAAGCTCTAACTTTAGAGAGTGTATGGTCTCTCTCTCTCTCTCTCTCTCTCTCTCTCTCTCTCTCTCTCTCTCTCTCTCTCTCTCTCTCTCTCTCTCTCTCTCTCTCTCTCTCTCTCTCTCTCTCTCTCTCTCTGTGTGTGTGTGTGTACACTTCCCAGTGCCATCTGCAGTAGCTCACGTCAGAGCAAATGCGTCAACGGGCACAAACATAGACAGCTTCCCTATAGTAAATCTAATTTATAAAGGGAAATAAATATGCCCATGCATACTCATACTTTGATGGATGAAACCATGACACAGAAACATCCGATACTGATATTCCATTTGGTCACAAATGAGAATTATTGCTAGAAGCTAAAATTATTAGTCGGGATTGTTAAGAAGTCCCTTAACTTTGTTAAGAACATATCAAACCATACACACCCAAAACTACGAGTCAGAGTCAGTCCTGCGTTTTTCACCTCATATATTTCAGGCACCAGTCTATGGAGTGAAGTCAAGCATTCTGCCTCAACAGCTGTCATACATGAACTTAAATGTGTGTTCATTATCTAAAAATAATGAATGAAATGATTTCATAGTGAAGAGCACAGGAAAGGAAGTCTTTAAAGTTTCTCTTTCCTTCATGTTTCATGAGGGAAAACTTGAGGTGACCTTACACATTTTTGGGGGGCATATAAATGAACTCTTTTTATTAGCCGTCATTATTTTGTGCAATTCTGACTTCCTTTTTTGTTAGTGATCTTATCAGTGACTTGTAAATTACTGATGAGGTTTTACTGTGGAGTTTTGAAGGTAACACTTTACAATACGGGTGCACTAATATGCATTAATTCATGCTTAACTAATGCACAGATAATCATGTGTTAATGTATGACTCATGAAGAACTAAACCATTAATTAATGATTACTGCATCAGTAACTAATAAAGATTCTAAATGATTAATCGATTAAGTAACTATGAATTGTTATTAATTAAATATGTCCTAATGTATTAATTCCTTAATAACATATTTTATCAACTAATAGTGTAAATGAATGCGTTAATTACCACAATGGGTTGGAGTCATGTACTTCAACTTCGAATTGTCTGCTTTAATTAATCATTAGCTAATGATTTGCAAATGTATCATTATGTTAAGACTTTACTTGTTGAGGCACATGACTATTAACTAATTGTTAAGTAATATGCCATTTTGGCTTTGACATCAACACTAAGCAATGGATTTCAATTTCCAACCATCTACAACCAAGATTTCACTGAGTCCGATGTACCTTGTTGTCATGCACAGGACTATGTCAGGTTAAGCTTGAGGTCGTGGAACACTGAGGACATGCGGCCGAGCTCTGCTATTTCATAACACTGTGTCTAGACTGGACAAAGACAATAGAACGTCCATTATAGTCAGTGATACTACACTGGATGCGGCGCGACGCTACACGACAAAACCCTGACAATAAACCGATGCCACATTCTATTTCTGACGTACTCCGAGCTCTTTTGCTAGTTCTGTTACGAAGGACAAATGGACTTGCAATGATCTGTCATGTCCAGTGTAGACAGCTGGTCTCGTCCAGTTTAAACACAGTGTAACAGTGGTCAGGAGTTCAGATTCTGGTGTGCTGATATTTGTGTGCAGCCCAACTTACCCATCCTTCAAACACATTCTTTGACATTACATTCACTGCATGTGCAAACTGTCAAAACCCATAAATGGCATATTACTTAACAATTACTTAATAGTCATGTGCCTCAACAAGTAAAGTCATAATATAATGATACATTTGCAAATCATTAGTTAATGATTAATTAAAGCAGACAACTGGAAGTTGAAGTACATTGCTTTGACCAATTATGGTAATTAACGCATTAATTTACACTTTCAGTTAATAAAATATGTTATTAAAGGGGTGGTATAATGCCCTTTTCACAAGATGTAAAATAAATCTCTAATGTCCCCAGAGTGTGTGTGTGAAGTTTTAGCTCAAAATACCTCAGAGATATTTTTATATAGCAAGTTAAAGTTGTCACTTTTTGAGGGTGAGCAAAAACGCACTGTTTTGTGTCTGGCCCTTTAAATGCAAATATGCTGCTGCTCCCGACTCAGAGGGCGGGGTTTCAAGAGCTTGTGTGTTAGCAGCTCCGATTACATCACGCAGATACACACTAAAATGACAGAAACTGATGGAGAGACTCAAGAAGAAGTGACAACACGTAGAATGCAACAGGACGTCTCTGATTGGTTAGTTGACGAATTTATGTTGCTGATGTGGAGTTAACTATCTTCAATTAGCATATTCTATCATGGTAATCTATAAATCGCTCGTATAGGAACTGTTGTGAGATGCACACAGAGTGACTTTCCATTGCATGTGAAAAGACAGATGCTACAGTTTGAGCTGTCTCACAAATGTGCTCGACTACAGCAACTCTTCCTCTTCTCAACAGGGACTGCATGTTCCCGGGGAGGGGTTTATGTAAATTTTAGGGTTGGTGATGTCACTAATCCTGGAGGAATGTTGTGTAGTCCCTACTAGCCTTTTGTTAGTCCTTAAAAGCAAAAGGTTTCTTTAAAAGCAATTATCTCCCTTTGCTTTGAACTTTGAGCGTTGTAACTTTGCAGATGCTGTTTATGCTCAAAAAGCAACATTACACACTAACTAAAGTTGGAAAAGTGAAATCATACTCAACCACCCCTTTAAGAAATGAATACATTATGACACATTTAATTAATAACAATTCATATATTACTTAATATATTAACCATTTAGAATCTTTATTAGTTGCTGATGCAGTAATCATTAATTAATGGTTTAGTTCTTCATGAGTCATACATTAACACATGATTATCTGTGCATTAGTTAAGCATGAATTAATGTATATTAGTGCACCCGTATTTTAAAGTGTTACCGTTTTGAATGACTCTAAGGGCCCTATTTTAACAATCTAAGCGCATAGTCTAAAGCGCACGGCGCAAGTGCACTTAGGGCGTGTCCGAATCCACTTCGGCTCACTAAAAATGTGAGGTATTTCGACTAGAGTGCTTCATTTCGCAAAGCAATCGATTTAGTTGATTTGGAGTTTCTAAAAGCTCAGATCTATTTTAAAGCAATCAAATAATTTGTGGGACTGACCGAATCGTTGTTTAACCAATTAGAAAGCTTTTGAGGAGCTTTCTGTCTGTTAATCTTTTTGAATGTTCACTGCAGCAGTGAATGTGTGGCCGGAAGCTGAGAGGAACTTGGAACGTTTTCAGATGTTGCATTATGGTTACACCAGAGTGGCAAAGTTGTAGAAAGACGAGGGTGTGTTTAATTATTTGGCGGAACGTTTAAAAAACGCATATTGAGACCATGCCATTACGTTGCACCAGGTCTGGAAGTTCTAGGTCAGCTTACAGCACCTTCAATGCAAACAGAACAGTTTTTGCCCTAGTTGAGTGAGGGACAGTATCGACCCACTCTACAGATTAATAAAAAATCCTATCTGAGATTTAATTAGAGTTGGAGTGTTACTATTACTGCAGCATGGGAAAACTCAATATTTAGAGTAGTAAACTTTTTACAGAAGGAAAAGGAGGCATGTATAGTGTGTGAAACATTCAATGAGAACAGAGAACAAATGCATATTTCTGAAAATAATGCAAGAGATTACATATTAAACGGATTGAAGAAAACAAATCTTGAAAATAACTTATTTTGATGAGTTAAAGCAATGTAAAAATATGTTGTCATAACTTATTGATGCTAAAAAAATTACATTGTGTTTGGAAAGGAATCAGATGCAGCATGCTCAGAAAAAGAGTTAGGAACCCTACAGTGTGGTATTTTAACCCCTGAGACCCTCTTCAGTGTTCCCAAGCGTTCCTGGCAGAGTGACTGTCCCATGTTGGCCTTCTTGCTGAAAATACTGTCCAAAAATGCTGTGGTTTCAATGAGTATGCCAGTGAAACGGATCTGTCTTGGCATTTCCCCTGGCAAGCAGATGGCCACTTTCAAGGTATTTATTAGCCAGAAACCAGTCTTAAATCTAAATAATCTATGAGAATCTAGCAAGCCACCTGTCAGCTGATGCTATTTATCATTCATGCCCATATGCTAGCTTTTTTAAATGTTTTTACAATGTGGAAATCGCTTACTCATATTTTAATGGCATTGTGCAATGATCCAGTGCTTGTTTACCAGATTATGAGATATTTGCTTGTTTAGTTTGTGGGTCAGAGTGAGGTTTAACATTTTTGAGGGAAAATCAAGCTATCTCAGGATTTACTGATTATCAGAACATTTAAATTGGATCTGTTTGTTGATTCAAACAAGAATGAAAAATGTTGGGTTGGGAAACAAATGTAGGCCTACCAGCAATCCAAAAGTACTAAAAAAAAAAACACAAAAAAGCACTAGAGTATGTGTACATGCAGAGTGTTTCTGAGAAATTATAGTTAGAGAATGAGTCCCAATGTTTTTTTTTTCAAACTGGCTTTTCCCCAAACACAGCTCTGCCATACTCTTCACTCTATCATTAATTGGTGTCAATGATCTCATTACAATTGGACTTTTTTTTAAACGATTCCCGCTCATCCACACATTTCTGCACACTGGAGGCCACCCACAACCAAATCCACAATGTAATGTCTCGTTTCACAGCTAACTTTTAAGGAATGTGCGCTTTTGCAAATGGCAAATGTTCTCAGATGTCGGGACCAGTCAGTCTCGCCAGATTTCTCGATCAAAAGCCTTTGACTGAGATGTGAGTTGAATGTGCAAATGGGTGTATATGCGTACATATGATTTATTTATCTAAGCAGGCAATGCGTTCTTAGGTGCCATAGTTGGAGACACAATGCTAGCAAATATGCTCAGTTCAAAATAGAGCATATTGAATGCTCAACACAAAGCATTGTGCCAGCGTTAACAGGAGTTGACATGGTGTTATTAAAGGGATAGTTCACTTTGAAATTAAATTTTGGTATGTTTTAGCTTACCTCAAGGGCATCCAAGATGTAGGTTTCTTTGTTTCCGCAGTAGTTTCAATTTTGATATTTTTAAGTCAAACCGTTCTTGTCTGTCAGTCATATAATGCAGGTCTATGGTCACTGTCTCAAAGAGCATGCACAGAGTCCAAATTAAACAATTCCCCATTGTAAGTACACATTGATGGCCTAAGACACGAAACGAGCGGTTTGTGTGAGAAAACGAACAGTGTTAACGTTTTTACCTCTACACAACCACGTCCAAGTGATCTGAGGGTGCGCGCGCTTCCTGGTGTGTGACGTGTGTGCGCGTTTTGGCTTAGTCTGCGCAAGCGCCGGAAAGTGTACAAGAGGTAAAAACGATATAAATACTGTTCATTTTCTCACACAAACCACTCGTTTCGTGTCTTAGGCCATCAATGTGTACTTACGATGGGGAATTGTTTAATTTGGACTTCTCTGTGCATGCTCTTTGAGACAGTGACCACAGACCTGCATTATATGACTGACAGACAAGAACAGTTTGACCTAAAAATATCAAAATTGAAACTACTGAGGAAACAAAGACACCTACATCTTGGATGCCCTTGAGGTAAGCTAAAACATACCAAAATTTAATTTCAAAGTGAACTATCCCTTTAATTCAGCAGTGATACGTCAATTATTAGTTAGAGCTTAAAGGGACAATAAGTAACTTTTTAGGTATTTTATTATCTAAAATCAATATTTTAATTCATAAATATGAGCTCAATGGTGTCCAAATACCTCTGCCAATGATCTGACTTATCCTCGTAAACGAAGAATTTATTATCTTTATATACATGGGACGGGTAGGTCCACGGAGGCTTCCATGTAGTTCCGCCATCTTGAAAAACTATAATAGCAGAGAGGGACAAAAAGTACTAGGCCAACGCGTTTCCACAACGCGTTTTCGTTCAGAGCCCGCGTCAAGTGACTGAAACCAGCAGAAACGGAGCAGAGCAGTGAGAGGCGCTTTTGTCACTGCCCCGGCAAGTTTAAAAGGCTGCACTGCACGGTTAAGTCAAAGGATAACGAGTCCTCTTAGTCGAAAAACTCCACAATAAGACCGTAAAAGGAAACGTGATCGGAGATTACAAAAACACGGGTTATTAGCTATAATGTCGGGATAGCTAATGCAGGAGAAAGCTTTCAAAAGAGACGCTGAAGTTGCCTGCTTTCTTCTCGACAGGTAAGTCAATGTTAAGGTCTTAATTACAGGCTTTTTATTTTTTTACTAGCCTATATAGACCAGCGTTTCCCAGCGGGAAACTGTGTAAAAAAAAAAAACAAATCTTTACCATCAATCTCGGATCGTCGGAAGTCTCTAATAACAACAAATAATGCGCACAAATTTATAATACAAATGCAAATCATAAGTTTTTGGCGTTGAATTGCGGAGGTTGCGCTTGCATTTGATTTTATTCCCGTGCCTCATTCCCAGTGCGTCCACATAAAGCTGCCTATTTTTCATTGATGCGCTTACAGTCAAATACACACGAATTGTCACAACGTCCGTCTTGCCGCGTATTCACATCGGTTGTGCTGCTGTCAACGCAACGCGTGCGATTAATATTTTTCAATTTAACACGTTAAAAATATTTAACGCAATTAAAGCAGCATTTTTTTCTGTCATCCTTTGGCTAGCGTTACATTATATAATCACGTTCTTCTTCATGCAAATGCTTCTAACCATGCAAGCGAGAAAATACAAAAGAGAATCCGGTTGCGCTGTCTGTGATGCTGACACGACGCGCGCCAGACTCGACTTCTCTTTCGAGCTTTCGCTTTGAGTATCCTCATGAGAGCAGTCTTAAATTAGTTAAATAAAGTCTTAAATGAACGTTAAGAGTTGTGAGAAAATGGGACGCTTGTGGGATCCACATGTGACAGTGCAGCAGTGACATCAGAATCAAATAACACTTCATTCATAAAAAGATGCCATTAAACAATTATTTGAAATATACTGTCTTTATGATGTTTCTACATTAATTTGGAGATTTACTGTGAAATTATTAGGCTACATAAAATATAGTAAAAACAAGCTATCTTGTGCAATTATAACAAAATTATATATTATATAAAATTAAAAATGTTTAATTCATTCATTCATTTGTAACATGCATGAACGAAGAAAAAAAAAGGAACAGGAAGAAGAAAATCTTATGGTAGCCTATACCTGTCATTTATTTGTGCACATCAAAAAAAAAAAAAAAAAAAAACCCAGCACATTTCAAAGTATAGTATCAAAGTAGTATCGTGACAACACTAGTGTAGGGTGCCACACATTTTTTTTAAATTTCAAAGGGTGCCTTGACTGAAAAAAGGTTGGGAAACACTGATATAGACAGTAGAACATAGTTAAAAGTTAAACAGGCTCTTTGATGAATAGCAGCTATTGAGTAAAGTAGAGATGGTCCTATAAACAAGGTTGTAAGTTTTGTTTGTTCAAAACTGTAACATTCGTTTGTTCGTTGTGTCAAGTTGTAGTTTGTTTGAAATAACAAACCAGTTCACCAGAAGGAAAACTCGACGAGGTGCTATTAGAAGACATCCTGTCAAAGCTTTTTGGTACATATCGCTTACCGTAGATGCAACGCGCATTTGAAAACGCAAGGCGCTGGAGAGCAAAATTAGTTTGATTGCAAAATACAAATTCACCACTAGATGGGAGTAATTCTTACTTACTGCCCCTTTAATTCTAAGCAGTTTAACACAGTGTTATATGTTATAAGTGTTGTACTGAGTTTTGGAGATGATAAATAGCAGGTATTGTGTCTCATTTACTGTTATCTGTTTTTTTTGTTTGTTTTGTTTTTTCTGAGATGTCATATTGGAAAACTGGTTTGTTTGTAAAGAATGGTGCATCTGCAAAGTGTCAGCTTTTCAGTTTAGACTAATTCTAGCTCTTTAGGGCAGCTAATAATAAATAGTAGCTCATTAAACGACAAACGTTTTTTAGAATGGATTTTTAGACTGAAAATGTTAGTCACACTTTATTTTACAGTGTCCTTGTTATATTTGCTACATGTACTTACCATAGTAATAACAGTAAATTATGCATAATTACATGCAACTAGCCCTCAACCAAATCCTAATCCTAACCTAACCCTATAGTAAGTACATGTACACTCTTAAGAAAAATGGTTCTAAACGGTACCCAGTTGGGGTTATTCGGCTTGTAACAATAGCAGAACCCTTTTTGGTGCTAAATAGAACCCTTTTTTTACGAGGTTCCATAAAGAACCAGGACCTTAACCTTTGCAATTATATTTATTTTAATTAATATTATTAGTATCTTCATATTATTAATATTACTATTATTAATATTATTTTTTATAAATTATTTATTAATATTGTTTTTTTTTAACCCTCTATCTGCCTGGTCTTATATCTTGTTGCCTCTTGTTACGTCCTGGGGACGTATTATGTAAGAAGTGTTTTTGATACGTATTTTACTTTGTTAAATATTGTTGTTTTTGTTATGTGCTCTGTTCTGTCTCTCCCTCACTCTGCTTGCCTTGCTGTTAATTAGCCACACCTGATACTCGTAAGGAGTGTTACACTATAAGAGAGCAGACTGAACACTGCTTGAGGAGGTTCACTTCTCCCCTGCACCAGACTTGTGTGTTGTAGTAACCGAGTGTGAAATTGGTGCGTTGTCCTGGTGTATTGCAGTTCATCTTTTGTGTGTGCATGAGTGTCAAAACAGCATTATAGCTTTGCTATCAGGTAGTGATTTTTTTCTTCTTTTTATCTTTCTAACTTTGTTTCGGTATTAAAAGGTATTGTATTTATATATATTTCTTTTACCTGTTATGGAAAGCATGGGATATTGAGTCACCTTTTTCTTTTGTAATACATTAATCCCTGTTTTTGGTTAGTCAGGGAGTGGAGGGAAGCATATGTTGTTTATTTATTTTCTTTTACCTGTGTAGGTCATTTAGTTCTCCTTCCAAGAGTAAGTTTCCTCTTTTGTTTGTTGTTTTGGTGACCTTCTCCTGAAGACTGAACACTTCTACACAATAAATCTTTTTATGCTTGTATCAAGTGTTGGCTCACATTTCTGGGGCAGGGGACTGAAGGGAACCCTCCACGTTTAAGTTTTGATTTAATTTAATCCTGTTACCTTCTCCCAATCCTAGACGGGGAGAACTTGTAAGTGTGGGGGCTCGTCCGGGATCTGAAGCCGGGACCTCTCGGGTAAAATAAAACACTTTATTTTACAGTGTCCTTGTTACATTTGCTACATGTACTTACCATAGTAATAACGGTAAATTATGCGTAATTACATGCAACTAACCCTCAACCAAATACTAATCCTACCCTAACCCTATGAGAAGTACATGTACACTCTTAAGAAAAATGGTTCTAAACAGTACCCAATTAGGGTTCTTCGGCTTGTAACAATCTTGTAACAATAGCAGAACCCTTTTTGGGGCTTTAGGTTCCATAAAGAACCATGCTTTGAAAGTGCTATATAGGACCTTAACCTTTTCAATGGTTATTAATGAAAACATTAATAAATAACAATTGACACTGAACATCGTGTTCAATGTCAATTGTTATTGTTATAGATGCAATGAAAACCAAGCTCTAGTGACATATCTTCACAATCCCCTATGATGTCTTTACGTCCTTCATTATGTGTGTATTCTGAGTGGGCAGTTTCTCTCTGCAGATGATGAGGTTATGATACGCGACTATTACATTGTGCCTCTTCCATTTGATTATGTAAAAACAATTATGGAAATTGTTGTAAAAACAGGAAATGATTGTTACAATTTTTAAAGTTATAATTTATAGTCATTTTAAGAAAGAAATCATTTACCTGTTGAGAGTATGTTGGCAGTCTGTGTAGTTGTATAGCTGAGCTCCAGAAATTCAGAAATGAGGAGGCTTTGACAGTTACAGATTTGAAAAACAAAAAGGTGGGTATAAAGAACCCTAAACTCCAACACAAAGAACCGTTTCAGCATATAAAGGGTTCTTTAGGACAATACGGTACTAAATAGAACTGTTACTACGTGTAAAGAACCTTTTAAGAACCACCTTTTTTTAGTGTAGTTGCTTAATATTATTCAGTATATAATTACACTAACAATGACACCTTAAAATAAAGTGTAACCAAAATGTTTATATTGCTGTTGTGTTTCTCTCACTAGCACATGAAGTCTCTAGGTAGGTGTTGAATATGTTCTGCACAAGCTTTAAAATGCTTAACAAAACCTAGAAAGTTAAATTAACAAAATTTAGTAAGTCTTGTTATGAGATTATAGAGGAATGGGAAAAACTGTTGTTTTTATTTTGTTTTGAACACATAATCAAAGACCAACTATAGTTAGTGTGGGAACAATGAGATCTTTGTGTGTGTGTGTGTGTGTGTGTGTGTGTGTGTGTACCTACTTAACTATATTTTGGGGACAAATTTGTACCTAGAAGTGACCAAAACCTAACAAAATCTCCAAAAACCTCCCTTTAGGGATGTCCTCATTTGTAAATCTGGTATTTAAAACAAAGGTTTTTTAAAAATGTGAAAATGCAGAAAGTTTTGTGTGATGGGTAGGTTTAGGGTGTAAGGAGAGAGAATATACAGTATATAAACACCATTACATCTATGGAATGTCCCCATTTAGATAGCTAAGTAAACGTGTGTGTGTGTGTGTGTGTGTGTGTGGGGTGGTGGGGGGGGGGGTGTGCGCTGTGTCCAGACCTGCTAATGCTCTGCCTATTAGTAACAAATGTACGTGTACCTCATTGCTAATGCAGCAACACTTTGATCCTCAATGTTCTTACAAATTGCAGTGTTACCCTGCCATACTGGAAAGGCTTTCAAGTTAAATTTGAATGAGTAATTCTCCAGAAGTGTTTTTTTTTTTTTTTTTTTTTTTTTGACAAACCAGTGATAAGATTTGAAATCCATTATAAATAAAGCCAGCAGAAAAACAATTTAAAAATCAGCCTCATGTTGCTTGTTTCTACTAATAACTCTCTTATGGATAGTCTGTTTTATGTATTATGAGTGGGTACTTTATCACAATCATAATTATTCTCATTTGTAAGTAACATTGACTTGCTATTGATGGTGATCAAGTCGAAATGTGCAGGGTAATAAATCAGGACTGCATGATTTCTTTTTCTTTCTTTTTTTTTTGTAAATGATACTGAATGTCAGCCAAACGCATAATGTATTGGAAGTCTTTCAAAAATAACAGAGGGGCAAAAAATATATTTTTTTAAACTTTGTAAATGTTTTGTTTGAATGTCTCACACATCAGAGTGATTTACAGCTTAGTTGCTGATATTTAGCACAAGGGCTGCATCTCAAATTTCGGTTTTATGGCTTGTTGACTTACATGAATAATGATCATGATTGTGATCACCTGTGAACCAGGTCCAGAAAAATCCTATATTGTACAGGCAAATAACAGAAAGAGCATTAACCACACTGGACTCTATAGGACCCTGAACTTGTCTCTGCAACTCTTGTTTGATGGATGGAAATGATGGATGGATGGATGTGAATTGCAGTCTTGCCATAGTTCCCGTAGAGAGGCAATCAGCCATATCAGCAGTTCTAAGAATATGAGCCTTAGTCAATGTACAAACTAAATGGCATAATTTATTTTGCTGATCAGAGGCATTGCATTGCATTAACAGTAAAAATGTAAGAGTATAAACTCTCTACTGTCTCTATCCAAGTGACATTACTGAATAGAGATCGAATTTATTGAATATTAAAAATATTTGTACCAATTTGTACCAAAGTTTAATACAAGTATCCTGAGCTACAGGCAACATGTCTGTGGTGGCATTTGCTGAGATGCGTTTAAATCCTCCTCTTCTGGAACTACTTGTAAAATCTTCAGGGACTTTTACTTGCTGTTATTGTAGTAGGAAAATATCTGTCTGGTGTCATCATGTAGAGACCACAGCATCAGCTAGTGGAAGAGGAAGTGGTCACAGTTGCTTGTCATATAGAGTGTTTGTAGAGTAAGTAATCTCTTGCCCCTTTTCACATTTTCAAAGATGCTTTTCCCCATTGAAGGGATAATTCACTCATTGCAACAGAGCTGAGGGCTTGTACTTACAAAAATATTTGGAAGTTGTTGAAATCACATAAAAACAGATAAACTGAGACAAAATCACAGCACTGAACTGTAAGAAATTTCAATTTACAATTAAAATCAACCCATAATAGTTCTATTTCAGTCAGACCAATTTAATTCACTTGACATGTAAATAGTGTTGGGTGATGTAACGATGCGGTTGAAACATAGGAGGAGCAGGATCCACGTGCAGCAGTAGTCTTTTATTAAATAAACTCAAAACTTCTCAGACTCAGACTCAGACTCAGACTAGGAAACAGGACTCGGGAACAGAACAACCAACATACATCAAGAACTCACAAAGACTGACCTAGACACAGGGCTTAAATACACAGGCAAACAAGCTAAAAGATAACAAGGGGGCAGGGTTAATCAGAGGACACCTGGGGAGACTAATAAACAAGAAAAACTACAAAGGACTACAAAACATGCAGGACAGGAAATGACAAAAGGTCCACACAAGACAAGGGGAACACAAGACAGGAATTATGACAGGTATAAATGCATTACTAATTAGGCTACATCAATTTAATTACTTTTCCCTTAAAAGTAAAGTTAGGGATGGCTGACGCGAAACTGACGTTCCGAAGCTTTTCGAGATCCCGAAGCACAGATGTTTCGAAACACTGATCCGAAAGCGTGATTCAAAACACCCATGTCACGTGACTACGGCTAAATGAAGCTTCGGAGTGTTTCACAAGTGTTTCGACCATAGACTGTAAAAAAATATGGACGTAGTATCCGTGACGTCACCCGTAGGTTTCTGAAGAGCATTTTTGAAGCCTAAAGTGGGCGTAGCTGACTGTCGCCATCTTGGCAGCGCGTCACTCCCGAATTTATTTATTTTTACAGTCAGACAATGAACTGAGGTAACGTTACGGCTAACAGACAGCAGACAAACGGCTAATGATGACTAATGACCACAGCAGCGGAAATCCACCTGTCACTCAATAGTGGACACCCTTAATTATGCAGAAATTTAAGGCTTAATATAATTTAAACGGATGAGTTATAAAAAAAATCACCCCCCTCACAGTTGTCATGAAGGGCAAAATTAGCTGTATAGACCAATGCCATTTTTTGCTCCAGGCTGTAAACATGTTTTTTTTCTGCTGTAAAGTTGGGCATTTTAACATGGGGGAGATGCAGATCTGACTCACTTTTGCAGCCAGCCTCAAGCGGCCAGTTGATGAATTGGCGTTTAATTCACCTCTGTGTTGGTTTCAAGAGAGAGACAGGGAGGTTGCCGTTTGGTTTCGACAGGAGGCATGGTCCGCCGAATCAGCGTTTGATTGACAGGGTCGGGAACAGACCACACAATCGCACATCTGTATAAAAGTGAAGTCAACGCATCTTGACCTCGTGGGTTTTTGTGAGAGGAGTTTGATTTTGAGATATATAGCGGATTTTTGGTGATAATAGTGACATTTATAGTGCGATTTGTTTAGTTATATTTAGGCTTACATTTAAATTTACACATTGACTGATAGGCTAGAGACAGACAAGAGTATACATATAGTGACACATTAATAGATTGATAGAAATACAGTATAGACAGATAGATTAATACTGTAGATAGATACATATATAGATACATAGATAGATTAATAGATAGATACATATATAGATATCATACATAGATAGATTAAGAGATAGATAGATAAATAAAAATGGAGGCTCCACAGAAGAGATGCCATACATCTGTGGTGTGGGAGCATTTCCATTTGGAAACCCCAAATAAAGTGATATTTATGTATTGTGATCGGCAGCTAGCCTACTGCAACAATACATCCATGATGCGCCATTTGAGGCACTCATCCTGCCATTTTGCAGGGTGCAGAGGATGGTAGCATTCCCCCTGTACCTAGGCCTGCTACTGACACTGTTGGGCCATCTAAGCAAGGTATGCATTGTTTGAAATATAATTATTTGTATGTCCTTGCTAAAAAATATCTTTGCATGCCAGCAACAATTGTCCCTTATGAGAGGATTTTTTCAAAGGCTGGAGAAATTATCTGTAAAAAAAGAAGTAAGGCTAAGTCCTTCCACAGCAGAGAAAGTAATATTTTTAAATAAAAATCTATAAAAAAGTGAGACATTGTGGCTTGATTTCTTTTATTAATATTCATTTTTCATGACCAAAATAACTTTATGCACCGTGAGGAGCCTACAGGTTACAAGCTTCACATATTAGAAAAATACAATAATAAAAAAACAACAAATTTTTAATGACTGGTTGTCAAGGTTGTTTCAGATCAACACCTGCAAGTGACCACTAGGTGTCACCGTTGAGACGGGTGTCGGATTGTTTCGAAGCCTCGACACAATATGCCACATTTGCTTCAACTGTTTCATTTTTTTTCATTTTTGCGATCAAGGCATTTGTCGATCGGAAAGATAAAATATAGCTGCGAGCAGCGATTACGGGCCCAAGCCGGTGGCACCGCAACCCCGATGCCACCGGGGTGGCGGTGCTGCCGGCTTTAGCCCTTCATCGCTGCTCGCAGCTATATTTATTTATAATGTATTTTTATCATGTTGAAAAAGTTTGGTGTGAATAAAATAAACCACTTAGGAGGAGTAACTAAAAACTCAGAGTCTGACATATCCAAGAAATCCACATTCAAACCAAAATATCTGACTTCCTGTTGCTCGGAGCTAATGACTGTAAATTAGAAAGTTGTCCGGCTCGATGAGACCAATATGCGTACTGATTTTTGTAACTGTGGGTAAAAGTAACCCCCCCACTTTTGTCAAAAGCATTTTAAAGTGACACACTTCCTGCTACCAGTTGGTGGCGCTATAACTTTGACTCACAATAGTTACATCCATCTGACCGGCCTCTTACCACGAACACACTGCTGAATTTTCATCAAGATCAGTTAATGTATGCAGAAGTTATAACACTTCGTGTTTCTCTTTTCTCACCATTAATTCGTTTCCTCGCCTCGGCCAAACCGTTCGAGATATCAAAAATCCATCCGCAATTTACAATCCTCAATGTGTTGACTTCATGCTGACCGAGTTTGGAGGTGAGTGGATGAATTCTCTAGGAGGAGTACATCAAATTCCACAGCATGTGTTTTTCAAACAACCCATAATAGCAGACTTCCTGTTGGGCGGAGCTAATAATTTAGAGTGCCGAAGTTGTTCGGCCCGATGAGATCTATATGTGTCCCGAGTTTCATATTAATTCATGCAAGAGTTTTTGATATATGGACCAAGTTTTCAGACCGTGTTCAAGGGGGTGCTGTTGAGCCCCCCTGCCACGCCAGGTACCAGCTTCAGCCCGGCCCTGATGACTGTGGGCTCTGACCTGTGTGCAAAGTTTCAAGAGTTTTTGAGCATGTTAAGGGCCCCAAAAGTGCCCGAAAGGTTGACAAAATAATAATAATAATAATAAATATAGCTGCGAGCTGCGATTACGGGCCCAAGCCGGTGGCACCGCAACCCCGATGCCGGCACCGGGGTGGCGGTGCCGTCGGCTTTGGCCCTTCATCGCTGCTCGCAGCTATATTTATATATATATATATATATATATATATATATATATATATATATATATATATATATATATATATATATATATATATATATATATATCTTTAATGTATTTTTATCATGTTGAAAAAGTTTGGTGTGAATAAAATAAACCACTTAGGAGGAGTAACTAAAAACTCAGAGTCTGACATATCCAAAAAATCCACATTCAAACCAAAATATCTGACTTCCTGTTGCTCGGAGCTAATGACTGTAAATTAGAAAGTTGTCCGGCTCGGTGAGACCAATATATATACTGATTTTTGTAACTGTTGGTAAAACTAACCCCCCCACTTTTGTCAAACGCATGTTGAAAGTGACACACTTCCTGCTACCAGTTGGTGGCGCTATAACTTTGACTCACAATAGTTACATCCATCTGATCGGCCTCTTACCACGAACACACTGCTAAAGTTTCATCAAGATCAGTTTATGTATGCAGAAGTTATAACACTTCGTCTCCTCTCTTTTCTCGCCATAAATTTGTTTCCTCGCCACGGCCAAACCGTTGAAATATCAAAAATCCGTCCGCAATTTAGCATCCTCAATGTCTTGACTTCGTGCTGACTGAGTTTGGAGGTGATTGAATGAATTCTCTAGGAGGAGTACATCAAATTCCACAGCAAGCGTTTTCCAAACAACCCATAATAGCCGACTTCCTGTTGGGCTTATTATACCTTTATTACAGTGTAATAATACATTGTGGTATTATACCTTTATTACAGTGTAATAATACATTGTGTTATTATACATTTATTACAATGTAATAATACATTGTGTTATTATACCTTTATTACAGTGTAATGATACATTGTCTTATAATACCTTTATTACAGTGTAATAATACATTGTCTTATAATACCTTTATTACAGTGTAATAATACATTGTCTTATTATACATTTATTACAATGTAATAATACATTGTGAAATTATACCTTTATTACAATGTAATAATACATTGTGGTATTATACCTTTATGACAATGAAATACATTGTGCTATTATACATTTATCACAGTGTAATAATACATTGTGTAATTATACCTTCATTACAGTGCCATAATACATTGTGTAATTATACCTTTATTACAGTGTAATAATACACTGTGCTATTATACCTTTATTACAGTGTAATAACACATTGTGGTATTATACCTTTATTACAGTGTAATAATACATTGTGTTATTATGAATGTATTATTACATAATACATTGTCTTATAATACCTTTATTACAGTGTAATAATACATTGTGAAATTATACCTTTATTACAATGTAATAATACATTGTTTAATTATACATTTATTACAATGTAATAATACATTGTGCTATTATACCTCCATGACAATGAAATACATTGTGTTATTATACATTTATCACAGTGTAATAATACATTGTGTAATTATACCTTCATTACAGTGTAATAGCACATTGTGGTATTATACCTTTATTACAGTGTAATGATACATTGTCTTATAACTTTATTACAGTGTAATAATACACTGTGTTATTATACCTTTATTATAGTGTAATAACACATTGTGGTATTACACCTTTATTACAGTGTCATGATACATTGTCTTATTATACCTTTATTACAGTGTAATAATACACTGTGTTATTATACCTTTATTACAGTGTAATAATACATTGTCTTATAATACCTTTATTACAGTGTAATAATACATTGTGTCATTATGCCTTTATTACAGTGTAATAATACATTGTGTAATTATACCTTTATTACAGTGTAATAATATATTGTTATTATACCTTTATTGCAGTGTAATAATACATTGTGTTATTATACATTTATTACAATGTAATACATTGTGAAATTACACTTTTATTAAAATATAATAATTCATTGTGAAATTATACCTTTATTACAGAATAATACACTGTGCTATTATACCTTTATTACAGTGTAATAACACATTGTGGTATTATACATTACAGTCCCATAATACATTGTGTACTTCTACTTTTTTACAGTGCCATAATACATTGTGAAATTATACCTTTATTACAGTGTAATAATACATTGTCTTATTATACCTTTATTACAGTGTAATAATATATTGTCTTATAATACCTTTATTACAGTGTGATAATACATTGTGCTATTATACCTTTTTACAATGTAATAATACATTGTGAAATTACACCTTTATTACAATGTAATAATACATTGTGCTATTATACATTTATGTCAATGTAATACATTGTGAAATTATACATTTATCACAGTATAATAATACATTGTGTAATTACACCTTTATTACAGTGTAATAATACATTGTGTTATTATACCTTTATTACAGTGTAATAATACATTCTTATTATACATTTATTACAGTCCCATAATACATTGTGTAATTCTACCTTTTTACAGTGCCATAATACATTGTGAAATTATACCTTTGTTACAGTGTAATAATACATTGTGCTATTATACCTTTATTACAGTGTAATAACACATTGTGGTATTATACCTTTATTACAGTATAATAATACATTGTGTAATTATACATTTATTACAGTGTAATGATACATTCTTATTATACATTTATTACAGTCCCATAATACATTGTGTAATTCTACCTTTTTACAGTGCCATAATACATTGTAAAAATTATACCTTTATTACAGTGTAATAACACATTGTGGTATTATACCTTTATTACAGTGTAATGATACATTGTCTTATTATACCGTTATTACAGTGTAATAATACACTGTGTTATGATACCTTTATTACAGTGTAATAATACATTGTCTTATAATACCTTTATTACAGTGTAATAATACATTGTGTTATTATACATTTATTACAATGTAATAATGCATTGTGTTATTTTACCTTTATTACAGTATAATAATTAGTGGTGGGCCGTTATCGGCGTTAACGCGCTGCGTTAACGCGAGACTCTTATCGCGCGATAAAAAAAATATCGCCGTTAATCTATTCCCCAAGTTGGGTTGGGAGATGGCTCTACTACACAAGCTATGATGACGCAATCTACCCGCGGCCGCGAGGTAAACCCGGCTGCAACGCATATTCGTCTTCATCTTAAGTAAACACGGCTGAAAGTGAAAGCTGCAACATCCATTATTTGGACTTGGTTCGGATTTAAGCCGTCCGACAAACAGCAGCAAACTATCCGAGTGTGTGGGGTAACGGTTCGGTAAGTTAACACACGACTAATCCGTTCTACCACCTCAAATTCAAAACGAAACAGGATATCACTGAATACCAGCGCGCGCGTATTCTCATTCCAATATATCTTAGTGGTGTAACGTTAACACATAATCTCTGTCTACGCCCGATTTTAAGAATCGTTGTGTTTCTTTTGAACTGAAAATACATCAGTTAGACAGTATTATAACTTTAAATTTGGGGTTTCATAAGCTCAAAGCTATAATAAACATTAGACCTACTTAAGATCTCTGCAGCTAGTGTACTTAAATTTTATTTATCTGCAAAATTATGTTGTATACTTACAGTTTTGCACAATATATGTTCTCAAAACTACATATACCCTTTAAAAAGAAATTTAGCAGTTGTTTAGCAGGGTCTGTGTAACCTGTTCTAAAATGGTTTTATTAGCCTATAATATACTGTATATCGTTATCGCAAGAGGCTGCAATATATATCACAATATAGATTTTAGGCCATATCGCCCATCCCTAATTGATAGCCTATAGTAGTTGATAATAACATAGGCCTATGTTGCCTACGGACGGTAACAGTACAGAAGTAACCTTTTACAGTCTATGAGTAGAACAGCTTTCTCAAGCAGTTTGTGATGCATTTTGGAAACAGGAGATGAGCCCCTGGTCTAATGCGCCACCTGGCTTGAGAAACCCATTCTCAAAGACTTAGCCTACTTTTATAGTCATTATTTGGGTAGCACACATATTCTGAATGCCTTCGGCAGAATTCAAATGAGCCATTTTATTCTAGATTAATCTAGATTAATTTCAAAATTAATCTAGATTAATCTAGATTAAAAAAATTAATCTATGCCCACCTCTAATAATAATACATTGTGCTATTATACCTTTTTACAATGTAATAATGCATTGTGAAATTATACCTTTATGACAATGTAATACATTGTGAAATTACACCTTTATTACAATGTAATAATACATTGTGCTATTATACATTTATGTCAATGTAATATATTGTGAAATTATACATTTATCACAGTATAATAATACATTGTGTAATTACACCTTTATTGCAGTGTAATATACGGTGACCGGGAGGGGACATGTTCGGTTCACTTATTTTTGTCGTGGCCACAACATATAAACTCGTGGGAACGTGATATTAAGTCGTGGGAACGTCATAATATCTCGTGGGAACGTCATATTAAGTCGTGGCCACAAGATCATTTTGTTGAGGTAACGACATCATTATGTCGTGGCCACGCGATGCAAAGTCGTGGCCTCGAGATAATATTTTGAGGGAACGATATATTTTTCTCGTGGCCACGACTTCATATTTTGAGAGAACGACATCTATTTGTCGTGGCCACGAGTTGAGGGAGCCACAGCGGCCAATACTGTACCCGTACCATAGCATAGACTGGGCTACAGCAGAGATGGAGATGACAGAAGAAACAACATTTTACTTTAAATTAGGAATATTATATAAAGATATAGTGCGGTCTTTGGCATTAAGACATGGGTACGTTATAAGTGAAAGACACATGAAGCGCATTCTTAGACTTTTTTGTCGCACGCATATTTAGGAACCGTCTCAAAATTGCATGCGACATTGGCATAAACGTTTCTAACTTCAATAGCATTTGAAGACAATGACTTACAGTCATAAAACCAACTGTAGCCTACATTGTTCACCCAGGTCTCATGTATGATGCACACCTTTTAGATTTTTATATCAATAAACTGCTAAATCATATGCAAATATTGCTATGTATTTCACTATTGCCACATACCTGACACCAAGATGAACAATGTACAGTTGGTTTTATGAATGTAAGTCATTGTCTTCAAATGCTATTGAGCTTTAAATATGGTCATATTCTGTATATGATCCCACACAGTAGTGAAATGCATAGCATTATTTGCATATGATTTAGCAGTGTACTGTCATAAATATCAAAAATATTAAAGATGTGCATCATACATTAGACCTACATGAACAATGTAGGCTACAGTTGGTTTTATGACTGTAAGTCACTGTGTTCAAATGATATTGAGCTTTAAATATTGTCATGTTCTGTATATGATCCCATACAGTAGTGAAATACATAGCAATGTTTGCATATGATTTAGCAGTTTATTGTCATAAATATCAAAAATATTAAAGGTGTGCATCATACATGATACCTATATGAACAATATACAGTTGGTTGTATGACTATAAGTCATTGTCTTCAAATTATATTGAGCTTTAAATATTGTCATATTTTGTGTATGATCCCATACAGTAGTGAAATAGGCCTACATAGCCATATTTGCATATGATTTAGCAGTTTATTGTCATAAATGTAAAAAAACTAAAAGGTGTGCATCATACATGAGACCTGGGTGAACAATGTACAGTTGGTTTTATGACTGTAAGTCATTGTCTTCAAATGCTATTGAAGTTAGAAACGTTTATGCCAATGTCGCATGTAATTTTGAGACGGTCCCTAAATATGCGTGCGACAAAAAAGTCTAAGAATGCGCTTCATGTGTCTTTCACTTATAACGTACCCATGTCTTAATGCCAAAGACAGCACTATATCTTTATATGACATTCCTAATTTAAAATAAAATCATGTTATTTCTTCTGTCATCATATCCATCTCTGCTGTAGCCCAGTCTATGCTATGGTAGCCTACGGTAACGGTTACAGTAGCCTATTGGCCGCTGTGGCTCCCTCAACTCGTGGCCACGACAAACAGATGTCGTTCTCTCAAAATATGAAGTCGTGGCCACGAGAAAAATATATCGTTCCCTCAACATATGATCTCGAGGCCACGACTTTGCATCGCGTGGCCACGACATCATTATGTCGTTACCTCAACAAAATGATCTTGCGGCCACGACTTAATATGACGTTCCCACGAGATATTATGACGTTCCCACGACTTAATATCACGTTCCCACGAGTTTATATGTTGTGGCCACGACAAAAATAAGTGAACCGAACATGTCCCCTCCCGGTCACCGTAGTAATAATACATTCTTATTATACATTTATTACAGTCCCATAATACATTGTGTAATTCTACCTTTTTACAGTGCCATAATACACTGTGCTATTATACCTTTATTACAGTGTAATAACACATTGTGGTATTATACCTTTATTACAGTGTAATAATAAACTGTGTTATTATACCTTTATTACAGTATAATAATACATTGTGTAGTATACCTTTATTACAGTATAATAATACATTGTGTAATTATACCTTTATTACAGTGTAATAATACATTGTTATTATACTTTTATTACAATGTAATAATACATTGTGTTATTATACCTTTATTACAGTGTAATGATACATTGTCTTATTATACCTTTGTTACAGTGTAATGATACATTGTCTTATAATACCTTTATTACAGTGTAATAACACATTGTGGTATTATACCTTTATTACAGTGTAATGATACATTGTCTTATTATACCTTTATTACAGTGTAATAATACATTGTTATTATACATTTATTACAATGTAATAATACATTGTGTTATTATACCTTTATTACAGTGTAATGATACATTGTCTTATTATACCTTTATTACAGTGTAATGATACATTGTCTTATTATACCTTTATTACAGTGTAATAATACATTGTGAAATTACACCTTTATTACAGTGTAATAACACATTGTGGTATTATACCTTTATTACAGTGTCATGATACATTGTCTTATTATGCCTTTATTACAGTGTAATAATACATTGTGTTATTATACATGAATTACAATGTAATAATACATTGTGAAAATATACTTTTATTAAAATATAATAATTCATTGTGAAATTATACCTCTATTACAGTGTAATAATACACTGTGCTATTATACCTTTATTACAGTGTAATAACACATTGTGGTATTATACCTTTATTACAGTGTAATAATACATTGTGTTATTCTACCTTTTTACAGTGCCATAATACATTGTGAAATTATACCTTCATTACAGTGTAATAGCACATTGTGGTATTATACCTTTATTACAGTGTAATGATACATTGTCTTATAACTTTATTACAGTGTAATAATACACTGTGTTATTATACCTTTATTATAGTGTAATAACACATTGTGGTATTACACCTTTATTACAGTGTCATGATACATTGTCTTATTATACCTTTATTACAGTGTAATAATACACTGTGTTATTATACCTTTATTACAGTGTAATAATACATTGTCTTATAATACCTTTATTACAGTGTAATAATACATTGTGTCATTATGCCTTTATTACAGTGTAATAATACATTGTGTAATTATACCTTTATTACAGTGTAATAATATATTGTTATTATACCTTTATTGCAGTGTAATAATACATTGTGTTATTATACATTTATTACAATGTAATACATTGTGAAATTACACTTTTATTAAAATATAATAATTCATTGTGAAATTATACCTTTATTACAGAATAATACACTGTGCTATTATACCTTTATTACAGTGTAATAACACATTGTGGTATTATACATTACAGTCCCATAATACATTGTGTACTTCTACTTTTTTACAGTGCCATAATACATTGTGAAATTATACCTTTATTACAGTGTAATAATACATTGTCTTATTATACCTTTATTACAGTGTAATAATATATTGTCTTATAATACCTTTATTACAGTGTGATAATACATTGTGCTATTATACCTTTTTACAATGTAATAATACATTGTGAAATTACACCTTTATTACAATGTAATAATACATTGTGCTATTATACATTTATGTCAATGTAATACATTGTGAAATTATACATTTATCACAGTATAATAATACATTGTGTAATTACACCTTTATTACAGTGTAATAATACATTGTGTTATTATACCTTTATTACAGTGTAATAATACATTCTTATTATACATTTATTACAGTCCCATAATACATTGTGTAATTCTACCTTTTTACAGTGCCATAATACATTGTGAAATTATACCTTTGTTACAGTGTAATAATACATTGTGCTATTATACCTTTATTACAGTGTAATAACACATTGTGGTATTATACCTTTATTACAGTATAATAATACATTGTGTAATTATACATTTATTACAGTGTAATGATACATTCTTATTATACATTTATTACAGTCCCATAATACATTGTGTAATTCTACCTTTTTACAGTGCCATAATACATTGTAAAAATTATACCTTTATTACAGTGTAATAACACATTGTGGTATTATACCTTTATTACAGTGTAATGATACATTGTCTTATTATACCGTTATTACAGTGTAATAATACACTGTGTTATGATACCTTTATTACAGTGTAATAATACATTGTCTTATAATACCTTTATTACAGTGTAATAATACATTGTGTTATTATACATTTATTACAATGTAATAATGCATTGTGTTATTTTACCTTTATTACAGTATAATAATTAGTGGTGGGCCGTTATCGGCGTTAACGCGCTGCGTTAACGCGAGACTCTTATCGCGCGATAAAAAAAATATCGCCGTTAATCTATTCCCCAAGTTGGGTTGGGAGATGGCTCTACTACACAAGCTATGATGACGCAATCTACCCGCGGCCGCGAGGTAAACCCGGCTGCAACGCATATTCGTCTTCATCTTAAGTAAACACGGCTGAAAGTGAAAGCTGCAACATCCATTATTTGGACTTGGTTCGGATTTAAGCCGTCCGACAAACAGCAGCAAACTATCCGAGTGTGTGGGGTAACGGTTCGGTAAGTTAACACACGACTAATCCGTTCTACCACCTCAAATTCAAAACGAAACAGGATATCACTGAATACCAGCGCGCGCGTATTCTCATTCCAATATATCTTAGTGGTGTAACGTTAACACATAATCTCTGTCTACGCCCGATTTTAAGAATCGTTGTGTTTCTTTTGAACTGAAAATACATCAGTTAGACAGTATTATAACTTTAAATTTGGGGTTTCATAAGCTCAAAGCTATAATAAACATTAGACCTACTTAAGATCTCTGCAGCTAGTGTACTTAAATTTTATTTATCTGCAAAATTATGTTGTATACTTACAGTTTTGCACAATATATGTTCTCAAAACTACATATACCCTTTAAAAAGAAATTTAGCAGTTGTTTAGCAGGGTCTGTGTAACCTGTTCTAAAATGGTTTTATTAGCCTATAATATACTGTATATCGTTATCGCAAGAGGCTGCAATATATATCACAATATAGATTTTAGGCCATATCGCCCATCCCTAATTGATAGCCTATAGTAGTTGATAATAACATAGGCCTATGTTGCCTACGGACGGTAACAGTACAGAAGTAACCTTTTACAGTCTATGAGTAGAACAGCTTTCTCAAGCAGTTTGTGATGCATTTTGGAAACAGGAGATGAGCCCCTGGTCTAATGCGCCACCTGGCTTGAGAAACCCATTCTCAAAGACTTAGCCTACTTTTATAGTCATTATTTGGGTAGCACACATATTCTGAATGCCTTCGGCAGAATTCAAATGAGCCATTTTATTCTAGATTAATCTAGATTAATTTCAAAATTAATCTAGATTAATCTAGATTAAAAAAATTAATCTATGCCCACCTCTAATAATAATACATTGTGCTATTATACCTTTTTACAATGTAATAATGCATTGTGAAATTATACCTTTATGACAATGTAATACATTGTGAAATTACACCTTTATTACAATGTAATAATACATTGTGCTATTATACATTTATGTCAATGTAATATATTGTGAAATTATACATTTATCACAGTATAATAATACATTGTGTAATTACACCTTTATTGCAGTGTAATATACGGTGACCGGGAGGGGACATGTTCGGTTCACTTATTTTTGTCGTGGCCACAACATATAAACTCGTGGGAACGTGATATTAAGTCGTGGGAACGTCATAATATCTCGTGGGAACGTCATATTAAGTCGTGGCCACAAGATCATTTTGTTGAGGTAACGACATCATTATGTCGTGGCCACGCGATGCAAAGTCGTGGCCTCGAGATAATATTTTGAGGGAACGATATATTTTTCTCGTGGCCACGACTTCATATTTTGAGAGAACGACATCTATTTGTCGTGGCCACGAGTTGAGGGAGCCACAGCGGCCAATACTGTACCCGTACCATAGCATAGACTGGGCTACAGCAGAGATGGAGATGACAGAAGAAACAACATTTTACTTTAAATTAGGAATATTATATAAAGATATAGTGCGGTCTTTGGCATTAAGACATGGGTACGTTATAAGTGAAAGACACATGAAGCGCATTCTTAGACTTTTTTGTCGCACGCATATTTAGGAACCGTCTCAAAATTGCATGCGACATTGGCATAAACGTTTCTAACTTCAATAGCATTTGAAGACAATGACTTACAGTCATAAAACCAACTGTAGCCTACATTGTTCACCCAGGTCTCATGTATGATGCACACCTTTTAGATTTTTATATCAATAAACTGCTAAATCATATGCAAATATTGCTATGTATTTCACTATTGCCACATACCTGACACCAAGATGAACAATGTACAGTTGGTTTTATGAATGTAAGTCATTGTCTTCAAATGCTATTGAGCTTTAAATATGGTCATATTCTGTATATGATCCCACACAGTAGTGAAATGCATAGCATTATTTGCATATGATTTAGCAGTGTACTGTCATAAATATCAAAAATATTAAAGATGTGCATCATACATTAGACCTACATGAACAATGTAGGCTACAGTTGGTTTTATGACTGTAAGTCACTGTGTTCAAATGATATTGAGCTTTAAATATTGTCATGTTCTGTATATGATCCCATACAGTAGTGAAATACATAGCAATGTTTGCATATGATTTAGCAGTTTATTGTCATAAATATCAAAAATATTAAAGGTGTGCATCATACATGATACCTATATGAACAATATACAGTTGGTTGTATGACTATAAGTCATTGTCTTCAAATTATATTGAGCTTTAAATATTGTCATATTTTGTGTATGATCCCATACAGTAGTGAAATAGGCCTACATAGCCATATTTGCATATGATTTAGCAGTTTATTGTCATAAATGTAAAAAAACTAAAAGGTGTGCATCATACATGAGACCTGGGTGAACAATGTACAGTTGGTTTTATGACTGTAAGTCATTGTCTTCAAATGCTATTGAAGTTAGAAACGTTTATGCCAATGTCGCATGTAATTTTGAGACGGTCCCTAAATATGCGTGCGACAAAAAAGTCTAAGAATGCGCTTCATGTGTCTTTCACTTATAACGTACCCATGTCTTAATGCCAAAGACAGCACTATATCTTTATATGACATTCCTAATTTAAAATAAAATCATGTTATTTCTTCTGTCATCATATCCATCTCTGCTGTAGCCCAGTCTATGCTATGGTAGCCTACGGTAACGGTTACAGTAGCCTATTGGCCGCTGTGGCTCCCTCAACTCGTGGCCACGACAAACAGATGTCGTTCTCTCAAAATATGAAGTCGTGGCCACGAGAAAAATATATCGTTCCCTCAACATATGATCTCGAGGCCACGACTTTGCATCGCGTGGCCACGACATCATTATGTCGTTACCTCAACAAAATGATCTTGCGGCCACGACTTAATATGACGTTCCCACGAGATATTATGACGTTCCCACGACTTAATATCACGTTCCCACGAGTTTATATGTTGTGGCCACGACAAAAATAAGTGAACCGAACATGTCCCCTCCCGGTCACCGTAGTAATAATACATTCTTATTATACATTTATTACAGTCCCATAATACATTGTGTAATTCTACCTTTTTACAGTGCCATAATACACTGTGCTATTATACCTTTATTACAGTGTAATAACACATTGTGGTATTATACCTTTATTACAGTGTAATAATAAACTGTGTTATTATACCTTTATTACAGTATAATAATACATTGTGTAGTATACCTTTATTACAGTATAATAATACATTGTGTAATTATACCTTTATTACAGTGTAATAATACATTGTTATTATACTTTTATTACAATGTAATAATACATTGTGTTATTATACCTTTATTACAGTGTAATGATACATTGTCTTATTATACCTTTGTTACAGTGTAATGATACATTGTCTTATAATACCTTTATTACAGTGTAATAACACATTGTGGTATTATACCTTTATTACAGTGTAATGATACATTGTCTTATTATACCTTTATTACAGTGTAATAATACATTGTTATTATACATTTATTACAATGTAATAATACATTGTGTTATTATACCTTTATTACAGTGTAATGATACATTGTCTTATTATACCTTTATTACAGTGTAATGATACATTGTCTTATTATACCTTTATTACAGTGTAATAATACATTGTGAAATTACACCTTTATTACAGTGTAATAACACATTGTGGTATTATACCTTTATTACAGTGTCATGATACATTGTCTTATTATGCCTTTATTACAGTGTAATAATACATTGTGTTATTATACATGAATTACAATGTAATAATACATTGTGAAAATATACTTTTATTAAAATATAATAATTCATTGTGAAATTATACCTCTATTACAGTGTAATAATACACTGTGCTATTATACCTTTATTACAGTGTAATAACACATTGTGGTATTATACCTTTATTACAGTGTAATAATACATTGTGTTATTCTACCTTTTTACAGTGCCATAATACATTGTGAAATTATACCTTTATTACAGTGTAATAATACACTGTGCTATTATACCTTTATTACAGTGTAATGATACATTGCCTTATTATACCTTTATTACAGTATAATAATACATTGTGTAATTACACCTTTATTACAGTGTAATAATACATTCTTATTATACATTTATTACAGTCCCATAATACATTGTGTAATTCTACCTTTTTACAGTGCCATAATACACTGTGCTATTATACCTTTATTACAGTATAATAATTCATTGTGAAATTATACCTTTATTACAGTGTAATAATACACTGTGTTATTATACCTTTATTACAGTGTAATAATACATTGTCTTATAATACCTTTATTACAGTGTAATAATACATTGTGTTATTATATATTTATTACAATGTAATAATACATTGTGTTATTATACCTTTATTACAATGTTATAATACAGTGTGCTATTATACCTTTATGACAATGAAATACATTGTGCTATTATACATTTATCACAGTGTAATAATACATTGTGTAATTATACCTTCATTACAGTGCCATAATACATTGTGTAATTATACCTTTATTACAGTGTAATGATACATTGTCTTATTATACCTTTATTACAGTGTAATAATACATTGTCTTATAATACCTTTATTACAGTGTAATAATACATTGTGAAATTATACCTTTATTACAGTGTAATAATACATTCTTATTATACATTTATTACAGTCCCATAATACATTGTGTAATTATACCTTTATTACAGTGTAATAACACATTGTGAAATTATACCTTTATTACAGTGTAATAATACATTGTGGTATTATACCTTTATTACAGTGTAATAATACATTGTGAAATTATACCTTTATTACAATGTAATAATACATTGTTTAATTATACATTTATTACAATGTAATAATACATTGTGCTATTATACCTCTATGACAATGAAATACATTGTGTTATTATACATTTATCACAGTGTAATAATACATTGTGTAATTATACCTTTATTACAGTGTAATGATACATTGTCTTATACCTTTATTACAGTGTAATAATACATTGTGTTATTATACATTTATTACAATGTAATAATACATTCTTATTATACATTTATTACAGTCCCATAATACATTGTGTAATTATACCTTTATTACAGTGTAATAATATATTGTGTTATAATACATTTATTACAATGTAATAATACACTGTGCTATTATACCTTTATTACAGTGTAATAATACACTGTGTTATTATACCTTTATTACAGTGTAATAATACATTGTGTTATTATACATTTATTACAGTGTAATAATACATTGTGTTATTATACATTTATCACAGTGTAATAATACATTGTGTAATTATACCTTCATTACAGTGCCATAATACATTGTGTAATTATACCTTTATTACAGTGTAATAATACACTGTGCTATTATACCTTTATTACAGTGTAATAACACATTGTGGTATTATACCTTTATTACAGTGTAATAATACATTGTGTTATTATACATTTATTACAGTGTAATAATACACTGTGTTATTATACCTTTATAACAGTGTAATAATATATTGTGTTATAATACATTTATTACAATGTAATAATACACTGTGCTATTATACCTTTATTACAGTGTAATAATACACTGTGTTATTATACCTTTATTACAGTGTAATAATATATTGTGTTATTATACATTTATTACAATTTAATAATACATTGTGCTATTATACCTTTATGACAATGAAATACATTGTGCTATTATACATTTATCACAGTGTAATAATACATTGTGTAATTATACCTTTATTACAGTGTAATAATACACTGTGCTATTATACCTTTATTACAGTGTAATAACACATTGTGAAATTATACCTTTATTACAGTGTAATAATACATTGTGTTATTATACATTTATTACAATGTAATAATAAACTGTGTTATTATACCTTTATTACAGTGTAATAATACATTGTCTTATAATACCTTTATTACAGTGTAATAATACATTGTCTTATTATACATTTATTACAATGTAATAATACATTGTGTTATTATACCTTTATTACAGTGTAATAATACATTGTGTAATTATACCTTTATTACAATGTAATAATACATTGTGTAATTATACATTTATTACAATATAATAACACATTGTGCTATTATACCTTTATGACAATGAAATACATTGTGCTATTATACATTTATCACAGTGTAATAATACATTGTGTAATTATACCTTTATTACAGTGTAATGACACATTGTCTTATACATTTATTACAGTGTAATAATACATTGTCTTATAATACCTTTATTACAGTGTAATAATACATTGTGTTATTATACATTTATTACAATGTAATAATACACTGTGTTATTATACCTTTATTACAGTGCAATAATACATTGTCTTATAATACCTTTATTACAGTGTAATAATACATTCTTATTATACATTTATTACAGTCCCATAATACATTGTGTGATTCTACTTTTTTACAGTGCCATAATACATAGTGAAATTATACCTTTATTACAGTGTAATAATACACTGTGCTATTATACACAGTGGCCAATAATGTTTCCACCAATCACTTCTAACATGTTTTATTCTCCATGTATTACAGACCCTCTGAATTGTATCTATTATACACAATCCAAGATGGCCGCCACCAGTTGAGTTCTTTTGTTTGTGTGCATGTGCTGAGTTACTCTTCATGTGTTTTTATGTTCCTGGCTTTTGTAATACCTAACCAAGGAAAGTAAATTTCTTCCGGGAAACTCAAGTTTATTGAGTGTCTTCGTATGGTATCGCATGGTGCCTTGTTGTACTTGGATCTGTCTTAGAAGGAGAGTGATTACTGCCACCGGCCTGCTGAAAATTTGATCTGCTGAAGATCCAGGGGAATTTGAAATCTACTCTGTCTTCTGGATGGTCTGGGCTCGGTTTGTTCCCCATGCCTGGATGGTAGTGATGTGAAAATAACAATAACTTGGATTTAGCGTGCCCATGCTCTTCCTGCAAGGATCACGGATGCTGTATGCTGGTTAACACATTGCATCTGTGAAGCGTCTCAGGATGGATTAAACCATGACAAGTTTCACGGATCACCAAAAAGCTTGCGTGTTGGTCAATATATTTGGACAAGGGAAAGTGTCTCAGGATTGTTCTACAAGACTCACAAAATTCTGCAGTGAGCCCTTGGAACCTTTTGTCTGCTCAGCCTGTTTTATGAAAGCAAAATGCATCTTTTACTATTTTTACTACTCACAGCATTTAATGATGGATTTAAGTCGCGGCCAACCTCATTTATTGATGAGCAAAATCGGGTGAGTACATTCCAAATATCTCACTCCTCAACTAAGGAGGCATGCCGTTATCACCAGTCTATCCATCCTGCACAACACCAAATACTTTATAATCATCTACTACAAATGAATCCCTCGTTACACTTGCTAATAATGAACTTTTTAAATAACTACTCTACTGTGCAAAATGGACCTTCATCTCACTTGTCAGCCAGTGATTGTGATGAAAAACATACAGTGAAATCTATTGTCTTACTACTTTTGCTGTTATCTGGGAACGTACAGCCAAATCCTGGGCCTGACTCACTACAAATTATATATTCCCCATGCGACTTCAAAAACAGATCCGGTCTTGGAATTATGCATTTTAATGTTAGAAGTCTTCTTCCAAAAATGGACATATTAAGACTGTGGGTTGATGCAACGAATATGGACATCATGGTCTTATCAGAAACTTGGTTAAAATCTACAATAACAGATAATATGATTGCTATTGAGGGCTATAATATTTTCAGAGCAGATCGTCCAGGTAAGGGGGGCGGAGTTGCTATATACGTTAAATCAAAATTCTTAAGCTCAGTGACATTGTCAGTAAGTAGAGTCAAACAATTTGATTTACTGGCATTGAAAGTAAATTTATACAAGGATACATACCTCACTGTTGTTGGCTGCTACAGGCCACCCTCCGCCACAAAAGAAACTATTTTCTCTCTTCATGATGTATTACTCAACTTTAATGACTCTGAAGTAATTCTAATGGGTGACCTAAATTGGGATTGGCTTTCCCCTGCCTCTGAGAATATTAAAGACCTATTTGTCTCTTTGAATCTCACACAACTTATTGACACCCCAACTCGTATTAACCCGAGAGATCATAGCAAATCAACGCTGTTGGATGTCATTTTTACAAATATGCCATATAAATACACATCGACTGCTGTTTTTTGCAATGATGTCAGTGATCACTGTGCGATTGCTTGTATAAGAGACACAAAATTACCTAAACATAAATCTTGTTATGTTTTTAAAAGGTGTTTTAAACGTTTTAATGAACAGGCTTTTATTCAAGATCTGTACAACTGTAATTTGGAGACTGTCTGTCTGATACCTGATGTGGAACATGCTTGGGAATATTTTCATAATGCCTTTTCAGCTATTTGTAATAAGCATGCTCCTGTAAAGAAATTTAGGATTAGCGGGAGGAATAACCCATTGTTTACTGAAGAGTTAAGCTTTATGATCAGAGAAAGAAATGTTGCATGGGTTAAAGCTCAAGCCACAAATTCTACTGCTGACTGGACTGCTTTTAGAACTTTAAGAAATAAATGCACAAGCATGACCAGAAAAGCAAAATCAGATTACTATCTAAAAAATGTGTCTGAAAATCTTAATAACCCCTCTAAATTCTGGAAGCAAATTAAGTCTCTGTCTGGTTCCAATTCTTTTTCAGGTCTTCCACAACATATTTTTGTAAACTCAGTTGAAATTAAAAACAAAATTGACATAATTCGACATTTGAATAATCACTTTGTATCAGCTGGTTGTTCTTCTAATGAGTCTAAATCAAGTTATCATTGCTCTGACTCTAGCACTGAAGCACTACCGGAAACTTTTGTTTTTAGACCTATTTTAAAAGAGGATGTCTGTATTGCTCTTAAAGCTATTGACTCAAAAAAATCAATAGGACCAGACAACCTAGAACCTTTCTTATTGAAGATTGCAGCTGAAATTATAGCTAAGCCTATAGCATACATTTTTAATTGTAGTCTGCAAACAAATTTGATTCCCAAATTATGGAATTATGTGCTTCCTTTGCTAAAGGGTGGCGACCCTTCAGATCATCATAATTATAGACCAATTTCCAAACTTTCTATTCTTGCAAAAATTTTGGAAGCTCAAGTAAACTGTCAATTAAAAGAATATTTGGCAGAGCATGACATTTTAACTGATGTACAGTCAGGTTTTAGAGCTGGTCACAGCACTGTTACAGCAACTTTGTTGCTATTAAATGACATTATAAATGCCTTGGACAAAAAGCAACATTGCGCTGCCTTATTTGTGGATCTGTCCAAGGCATTTGACTCTGTTGACCATGAGTTATTGCTAAATAGATTACGTAATATTGGAATAGGAAACACAGCTATTAATTGGTTCAAAAATTATCTTATAGAACGAACGCAATGTGTTTCTATAGATGGTCTTAAATCAGACTTTTTAGAGATTTCCAAGGGTGTTCCTCAAGGTTCGATCTTAGCCCCTATTTTATTTTCTATATAAATAATATTGGAAAGGATGTGCAAACTGCTAAACTGCACCTTTACGCAGATGATACTGTGATATATTCAGTTGCCCCTTCATTGAGCCAAGCCATAAATTACCTTCAATTAGCCTTTAAACAGCTCCAAGTCTCACTACATGGCCTTAAGTTAGTGCTAAATACTAAGAAAACCAAATTTATGACGTTTTCAAGGGCCCGTTCCCAATCCCCAGATAATATAACTATTAACACACTAAATGGGGACTTAATTGAAAATGTTACATCATACAAGTATTTAGGTTTTTGGCTGGACAACAAACTTTCTTTTAAAGTTCATGTTGAAAAGCTTGTAAAAAAACTGAAAGTAAGACTGGATTTTTTTTTTAGGAATAAGGCTTGCTTTAACCTGTTAGATAGAAAAAAACTTGTGCAGGCTACTTTTTTGAGTGTTTTGGACTATGGTGATGTTGTCTACATGCATGCTGCCTCTAGTACTCTCCACTTTTTAGATTCTGTGTATCACAATGCTCTGCGCTTTATAACTAACTCTGGTTCCCGTACTCATCATTGTACGTTGTATGAACTGATTGGTTGGCCATCACTAAGTCTACGTAGACAACTTCATTTGCATATTTTTCTATACAAGGGCATGTTAGGTAAATTGCCGACATATTTATGTAATCTTCTTAAGAAGAATTCCAGCAGTTTTCATCTCCGTTCCACCAGGTGGCTCTCTTACCAGGTTCCAAGGGTTTTTACTGAGCTGGGGAAAAAAGCTTTCTCTTACTTTGCGCCATGGTCTTGGAATAATCTGCAAAACTTGCTACATCTAAATGATTTAGTCCCATTAAATGAATTCAAGACCATGTTAAAATGCCATATAACTCAAAAATGTAACTGCCATATGTGACCTGTTCCTTTTTATGTGATGCTTGTTTGGTTGTTTTGACTATGTTGTATTTGTATTTAAATTGTAACTGGTGTGCCGTCTTGGCCAGGTCTCCCTCGAAAAAGAGATTCTATCTCAAGGGACTTCCTGGTTAAATAAAGGTTAAGTAAATAAAAAAAATATACCTTTATTACAGTGTAATAACACATTGTGGTATTATACCTTTATTACAGTGTAATAATACACTGTGTTATTATACCTTTATTACAGTGTAATAATACATTCTTATTATTCATTTATTACAGTCCCATAATACATTGTGTAATTCTACCTTTTTACAGTGCCATAATACATTGTGAAATTATACCTTTATTACAGTGTAATAATACACTGTGCTATTATACCTTTATTACAGTGTAATAACACATTGTGGTATTATACCTTTATTACAGTGTAATAATACATTGTGTTATTATACATTTATTACAATGTAATAATACATTGTGTTATTATACATTTATTACAATGTAATAATACATTGTCTTATAATACCTTTATTACAGTGTAATAATACATTCTTATTATACATTTATTACAGTGCCATAATACATTGTGAAATTATACCTTTATTACAGTGTAATAACACATTGTGGTATTATACCTTAATTACAGTGTAATAATACATTGTGTTATTATACATTTATTACAATGTAATAATACATTGTGTTATTATACCTTTATTAAAGTGTAATAATACATTCTTATCATACATTTATTACAGTCCCATAATACATTGTGTGATTCTACTTTACAGTGCCATAATACATAGTGAAATTATACCTTTATTACAGTGTAATAATACACTGTGCTATTATACATTTATTACAGTGTAATAATACATTCTTATTATACATTTATTACAGTGTAATAATACATTCTTATTATACATTTATTACAGTGCCATAATACATTGTGAAATTATACCTTTATTACAGTGTAATAACACATTGTGGTATTATACCTTTATTACAGTGTAATAATACATTGTGTTATTATACATTTATTACAATGTAATAATACATATTGTTATTATACATTTATTACAATGTAATAATACACTGTGCTATTATACATTTATAACAGTGTAATAATACATTCTTATTATACATTTATTACAGTGTAATAATACATTCTTATTATACATTTATTACAGTGCCATAATACATTGTGAAATTATACCTTTATTACAGTGTAATAACACATTGTGGTATTATACCTTTATTACAGTGTAATAATACATTGTGGTATTATACCTTTATTACAGTGTAATAATACATTGTGTTATTATACATTTATTACAATGTAATAATACATAGTGTTATTATACATTTATTACAATGTAATAATACACTGTGCTATTATACCTTTATTACAGTGTAATAATACACTGTGTTATTATACCTTTATTACAGTGTAATAATACATTGTGTTATTATACATTTATTACAATGTACTAATACATTTTGAAATTATACCTTTATTACAATGTAATAATACATTGTGCTATTATACCTTTATGACAATGAAATACATTGTGCTATTATACATTTATCACAGTGTAATTATACATTGTGTAATTATACCTTCATTACAGTGCCATAATACATTGTGTAATTACACCTTTATTACAGTGTAATAATACACTGCGCTATTATACCTTTATTACAGTGTAATAATACATTGTGTTATTATACATTTATTACAATGTAATAATAAATTGTGTTATTATACATTTATTACAGTCCCATAATACATTGTGCGATTCTACCTTTTTACAGTGCCATAATACATTGTGAAATTATACCTTTATTACAGTGTAATAATACACTGTGCTATTATACCTTTATTACAGTGTAATAATACATTGTGTTATTATACATTTATTACAATGTAATAATAAACTGTGTTATTATACCTTTATTACAGTGTAATAATACATTGTCTTATAATACCTTTATTACAGTGTAATAATACATTGTCTTATTATACATTTATTACAGTATAATAATACATTGTGAAATTATACCTTTATTACAATCTAATAATACATTGTGTAATTATACATTTATTACAATATAATAACACATTGTGCTATTATAACTTTATGACAATGAAATACATTGTGCTATTATACATTTATCACAGTGTAATAATACATTGTGTAATTATACCTTTATTACAGTGCCATAATACATTGTGTAATTATACCTTTATTACAGTGCAATAATACACTGTGCTATTATACCTTTATTACAATGTAATAACACATTGTGGTATTATACCTTTATTACAGTGTAATAATACATTGTGTTATTATACATTTATTACAATGTAATAATACATTGTGTTATTATACCTTTATTACATTGTAATAATACATTCTTATTATACATTTATTACAGTGTAATAATACACTGTGTTATTATACCTTTATTACAGTGTAATAATACATTGTCTTATAATACCTTTATTACAGTGTAATAATACATTTTGTTATTATACATTTATTACAATGTAATAATACACTGTGTTATTATACCTTTATTACAGTGTAATAATACATTCTTATTATACATTTATTACAGTCCCATAATACATTGTGTGATTCTACTTTTTTACAGTGCCATAATACATAGTGAAATTATACCTTTATTACAGTGTAATAATACTCTGTGCTATTATACCTTTATTACAGTGTAATAACACATTGTGGTATTATACCTTTATTACAGTGTAATAATACATTGTGTTATTATACATTTATTACAATGTAATAATACATTGTGTTATTATACCTTTATTACAGTATAATAATACATTGTGAAATTATACCTTTATTACAATGTACTAATACATTGTGAAATTATACCTTTATTACAATGTAATAATACATTGTGCTATTATACCTTTATGACAATGAAATACACTGTGCTATTATACCTTTATTACAGTGCCATAATACATTGTGTAATTATACCTTTATTACAGTGTAATGATGCATTGTCTTATACCTTTATTACAGTGTAATAATACATTGTGTTATTATACATTTATTACAGTGTAATAATACATTCTTATTATACCTTTTTACAGTGCCATAATACATTGTGAAATTATACCTTTATTACAGTGTAATAATACACTGTGCTATTATACCTTTATTACAGAGTAAAAACACATTGTGGTATTATACCTTAATTACAGTGTAATAATACATTGTGTTATTATACCTTTATTAAAGTGTAATAATACATTCTTATTGTACATTTATTACAGTCCCATAATACATTGTGTGATTCTACTTTACAGTGCCATAATACATAGTGAAATTATACCTTTATTACAGTGTAATAATACACTGTGCTATTATACATTTATTACAGTGTAATAATACATTCTTATTATACATTTATTACAGTGTAATAATACATTCTTATTATACATTTATTACAGTGTAATAATACATTCTTATTATACATTTATTACAGTGCCATAATACATTGTGAAATTATATCTTTATTACAGTGTAATAATACACTGTGCTATTATACCTTTATTACAGTGTAATAACACATTGTGGTATTATACCTTTATTACAGTGTAATAATACATTGTGTTATTATACATTTATTACAATGTAAAAATACATTGTGTTATTATACATTTATTACAATGTAATAATACATTGTCTTATAATACCTTTATTACAGTGTAATAATACATTGTGTTATTATACATTTATTACAATGTAATAATACATTGTGTTATTATACCTTTATTACAGTATAATAATACATTGTGAAATTATACCTTTATTACAATGTACTAATACATTGTGAAATTATACCTTTATTACAATGTAATAATACATTGTGTAGTATACCTTCATTACAGTGCCATAATACATTGTGTAATTATACCTTTATTACAGTGTAATAATACATTGTGTTATTATACATTTATTACAATGTTATAATACATTATGTTATTATACATTTATTACAGTCCCATAATACATTGTGTGATTCTACCTTTTTACAGTGTAATAATACACTGTGCTATTATACCTTTATTACAGTGTAATGATACATTGTCTTATTATTCCTTTATTACAGTGTAATAATACATTGTCATAATACCTTTATTACAGTGTAATAATACATTGTGTTATTATACATTTATTACAATGTAATAATACAGTGTGTTATTATACCTTTATTACAGTGTAATAATACATTCTTATTATACATTTATTACAGTCCCATAATACATTGTGTGATTCTACCTTTTTACAGTGCCATAATACATTGTGAAATTATACCTTTATTACGGTGTAATAATACATTTTGTTATTATACATTTATTACAATGTAATAATACATTGTGTTATTATACCTTTATTACAGTGTAATAATACATTCTTATTATACATTTATTACAGTCCCATAATACATTGTGAAATTATACCTTTATTACAGTGTAATAATACACTCTGCTATTATACTTTTATTACAGTGTAATAACACATTGTGGTATTATACCTTTATTACAGTGTAATAATACATTGTGTTATTATACATTTATTACAATGTAATAATACATTGTGTTATTATACATTTATTACAATGTAATAATACATTGTCTTATAATACCTTTATTACAGTGTAATAATACATTGTGTTATTATACATATATTACAATGTAATAATACATTGTGTAATTATACATTTATTACAATGTAATAATACATTGTCTTATAATACCTTTATTACAGTGTAATAATACATTCTTATTATACATTTATTACAGTCCCATAATACATTGTGTGATTCTACTTTACAGTGCCATAATACATAGTGAAATTATACCTTTATTAGAGTGTAATAATACACTGTGCTATTATACCTTTATTACAGTGTATAATACATTGTGTTATTATACATTTATTACAATGTAATAATACATTGTCTTATAATACCTTTATTACAGTGTAATAATACATTGTGTTATTATACATTTATTACAATGTAATAATACATTGTGTTACTATACCTTTATTACAGTGCCATAATACATTGTGTAATTATACCTTTATTACAGTGTAATAATACACTGTGCTATTATACCTTTATTACAGTGTAATAACACATTGTGGTATTATACCTTTATTACAGTGTAATGATGCATTGTCTTATACCTTTATTACAGTGTAATAATACATTGTGTTATTATACATTTATTACAATGTTATAATACATTGTGTTATTATACATTTATTACAGTCCCATAATACATTGTGTGATTCTACCTTTTTACAGTGTAATAATACATTGTGAAATTATACCTTTATTACAGTGTAATAATACATTGTGGTATTATACCTTTATTACAGTGTAATGATGCATTGTCTTATACCTTTATTGCAGTGTAATAAAACATTGTGTTATTATACATTTATTACAATGTTATAATACATTGTGTTATTATACATTACAGTCCCATAATACATTGTGTGATTATACCTTTATTACAGTGTAATAACACATTGTGGTCTTATACCTTTATTACAGTGTAATGATACATTGTTTTATTATACCTTTATTACAGTGTAATAATAAACTGTGTTATTATACCTTTATTACAGTGTAATAATACATTGTCATAATACCTTTATTACACTGTAATAATACATTGTGTTATTATACATTTATTACAATGTAATAATACAGTGTGTTATTATACCTTTATTACAGTGTAATAATACATTCTTATTATACATTTATTACAGTCCCATAATACATTGTGAAATTATACCTTTATTACAGTGTAATAATACACTGTGCTATTATACCTTTATTACAGTGTAATAACACATTGTGGTATTATACCTTTATTACAGTGTAATAATACATTGTGTTATTATACATTTATTACAATGTAATAACACATTGTGTTATTATACATTTATTACAGTGTAATAATACATTCTTATTATACATTTATTACAGTGTAAAAATACACTGTTATTACACCTTTATTACAGTGTAATAATACATTGTCTTATAATACCTTTATTACAGTGTAATAATACATTGTGTTATTATACATTTATTACAATGTAATAATAAACTGTTATTATACCTTTATTACAGTGTAATAATACATTGTCTTATAATACCTTTATTACAGTGTAATAATACATTGTCTTATTATACATTTATTACAATGTACTGATACATTGTGAATTTATACCTTTATTACAATGTAATAATACATTGTGCTATTATACCTTTATGACAATGAAATACATTGTGCTATTATACATTTATCACAGTGTAATAATAAACTGTGTTATTATACCTTTATTACAGTGTAATAATACATTGTCTTATAATACCTTTATTACAGTGTAATAATACATTGTCTTATTATACATTTATTACAGTATAATAATACATTGTGAAATTATACCTTTATTACAATCTAATAATACATTGTGTAATTATACATTTATTACAATATAATAACACATTGTGCTATTATAACTTTATGACAATGAAATACATTGTGCTATTATACATTTATCACAGTGTAATAATACATTGTGTAATTATACCTTTATTACAGTGCCATAATACATTGTGTAATTATACCTTTATTACAGTGCAATAATACACTGTGCTATTATACCTTTATTACAATGTAATAACACATTGTGGTATTATACCTTTATTACAGTGTAATAATACATTGTGTTATTATACATTTATTACAATGTAATAATACATTGTGTTATTATACCTTTATTACATTGTAATAATACATTCTTATTATACATTTATTACAGTGTAATAATACACTGTGTTATTATACCTTTATTACAGTGTAATAATACATTGTCTTATAATACCTTTATTACAGTGTAATAATACATTTTGTTATTATACATTTATTACAATGTAATAATACACTGTGTTATTATACCTTTATTACAGTGTAATAATACATTCTTATTATACATTTATTACAGTCCCATAATACATTGTGTGATTCTACTTTTTTACAGTGCCATAATACATAGTGAAATTATACCTTTATTACAGTGTAATAATACTCTGTGCTATTATACCTTTATTACAGTGTAATAACACATTGTGGTATTATACCTTTATTACAGTGTAATAATACATTGTGTTATTATACATTTATTACAATGTAATAATACATTGTGTTATTATACCTTTATTACAGTATAATAATACATTGTGAAATTATACCTTTATTACAATGTACTAATACATTGTGAAATTATACCTTTATTACAATGTAATAATACATTGTGCTATTATACCTTTATGACAATGAAATACACTGTGCTATTATACCTTTATTACAGTGCCATAATACATTGTGTAATTATACCTTTATTACAGTGTAATGATGCATTGTCTTATACCTTTATTACAGTGTAATAATACATTGTGTTATTATACATTTATTACAGTGTAATAATACATTCTTATTATACCTTTTTACAGTGCCATAATACATTGTGAAATTATACCTTTATTACAGTGTAATAATACACTGTGCTATTATACCTTTATTACAGAGTAAAAACACATTGTGGTATTATACCTTAATTACAGTGTAATAATACATTGTGTTATTATACCTTTATTAAAGTGTAATAATACATTCTTATTGTACATTTATTACAGTCCCATAATACATTGTGTGATTCTACTTTACAGTGCCATAATACATAGTGAAATTATACCTTTATTACAGTGTAATAATACACTGTGCTATTATACATTTATTACAGTGTAATAATACATTCTTATTATACATTTATTACAGTGTAATAATACATTCTTATTATACATTTATTACAGTGTAATAATACATTCTTATTATACATTTATTACAGTGCCATAATACATTGTGAAATTATATCTTTATTACAGTGTAATAATACACTGTGCTATTATACCTTTATTACAGTGTAATAACACATTGTGGTATTATACCTTTATTACAGTGTAATAATACATTGTGTTATTATACATTTATTACAATGTAAAAATACATTGTGTTATTATACATTTATTACAATGTAATAATACATTGTCTTATAATACCTTTATTACAGTGTAATAATACATTGTGTTATTATACATTTATTACAATGTAATAATACATTGTGTTATTATACCTTTATTACAGTATAATAATACATTGTGAAATTATACCTTTATTACAATGTACTAATACATTGTGAAATTATACCTTTATTACAATGTAATAATACATTGTGTAGTATACCTTCATTACAGTGCCATAATACATTGTGTAATTATACCTTTATTACAGTGTAATAATACATTGTGTTATTATACATTTATTACAATGTTATAATACATTATGTTATTATACATTTATTACAGTCCCATAATACATTGTGTGATTCTACCTTTTTACAGTGTAATAATACACTGTGCTATTATACCTTTATTACAGTGTAATGATACATTGTCTTATTATTCCTTTATTACAGTGTAATAATACATTGTCATAATACCTTTATTACAGTGTAATAATACATTGTGTTATTATACATTTATTACAATGTAATAATACAGTGTGTTATTATACCTTTATTACAGTGTAATAATACATTCTTATTATACATTTATTACAGTCCCATAATACATTGTGTGATTCTACCTTTTTACAGTGCCATAATACATTGTGAAATTATACCTTTATTACGGTGTAATAATACATTTTGTTATTATACATTTATTACAATGTAATAATACATTGTGTTATTATACCTTTATTACAGTGTAATAATACATTCTTATTATACATTTATTACAGTCCCATAATACATTGTGAAATTATACCTTTATTACAGTGTAATAATACACTCTGCTATTATACTTTTATTACAGTGTAATAACACATTGTGGTATTATACCTTTATTACAGTGTAATAATACATTGTGTTATTATACATTTATTACAATGTAATAATACATTGTGTTATTATACATTTATTACAATGTAATAATACATTGTCTTATAATACCTTTATTACAGTGTAATAATACATTGTGTTATTATACATATATTACAATGTAATAATACATTGTGTAATTATACATTTATTACAATGTAATAATACATTGTCTTATAATACCTTTATTACAGTGTAATAATACATTCTTATTATACATTTATTACAGTCCCATAATACATTGTGTGATTCTACTTTACAGTGCCATAATACATAGTGAAATTATACCTTTATTAGAGTGTAATAATACACTGTGCTATTATACCTTTATTACAGTGTATAATACATTGTGTTATTATACATTTATTACAATGTAATAATACATTGTCTTATAATACCTTTATTACAGTGTAATAATACATTGTGTTATTATACATTTATTACAATGTAATAATACATTGTGTTACTATACCTTTATTACAGTGCCATAATACATTGTGTAATTATACCTTTATTACAGTGTAATAATACACTGTGCTATTATACCTTTATTACAGTGTAATAACACATTGTGGTATTATACCTTTATTACAGTGTAATGATGCATTGTCTTATACCTTTATTACAGTGTAATAATACATTGTGTTATTATACATTTATTACAATGTTATAATACATTGTGTTATTATACATTTATTACAGTCCCATAATACATTGTGTGATTCTACCTTTTTACAGTGTAATAATACATTGTGAAATTATACCTTTATTACAGTGTAATAATACATTGTGGTATTATACCTTTATTACAGTGTAATGATGCATTGTCTTATACCTTTATTGCAGTGTAATAAAACATTGTGTTATTATACATTTATTACAATGTTATAATACATTGTGTTATTATACATTACAGTCCCATAATACATTGTGTGATTATACCTTTATTACAGTGTAATAACACATTGTGGTCTTATACCTTTATTACAGTGTAATGATACATTGTTTTATTATACCTTTATTACAGTGTAATAATAAACTGTGTTATTATACCTTTATTACAGTGTAATAATACATTGTCATAATACCTTTATTACACTGTAATAATACATTGTGTTATTATACATTTATTACAATGTAATAATACAGTGTGTTATTATACCTTTATTACAGTGTAATAATACATTCTTATTATACATTTATTACAGTCCCATAATACATTGTGAAATTATACCTTTATTACAGTGTAATAATACACTGTGCTATTATACCTTTATTACAGTGTAATAACACATTGTGGTATTATACCTTTATTACAGTGTAATAATACATTGTGTTATTATACATTTATTACAATGTAATAACACATTGTGTTATTATACATTTATTACAGTGTAATAATACATTCTTATTATACATTTATTACAGTGTAAAAATACACTGTTATTACACCTTTATTACAGTGTAATAATACATTGTCTTATAATACCTTTATTACAGTGTAATAATACATTGTGTTATTATACATTTATTACAATGTAATAATAAACTGTTATTATACCTTTATTACAGTGTAATAATACATTGTCTTATAATACCTTTATTACAGTGTAATAATACATTGTCTTATTATACATTTATTACAATGTACTGATACATTGTGAATTTATACCTTTATTACAATGTAATAATACATTGTGCTATTATACCTTTATGACAATGAAATACATTGTGCTATTATACATTTATCACAGTGTAATAATACATTGTGTTATTATACCCTTATTACAGTGTAATAACACTTTGTGGTATTATACCTTTATTACAGTGTGATACATTGTGTTATTATACATTTATTACAATGTTATAATACATTGTGTTATTATACCTTTATTACAGTGTAATAATACATTGTGGTCTTATACCTTTATTACAGTGTAATGATACATTGTCTTATTATACCTTTATTACAGTGTAATAATAAACTGTGTTATTATACCTTTATTACAGTGTAATAATACATTGTCATAATACCTTTATTACAGTGTAATAATACATTGTGTTATTATACATTTATTACAATGTAATAATACAGTGTGTTATTATACCTTTATTACAGTGTAATAATACATTATTATTATACATTTATTACAGTGTAATAATACACTGTGCTATTATACCTTTATTACAGTGTAATAACACATTGTGGTATTATACCTTTATTACAGTGTAATAATACATTGTGTTATTATACATTTATTACAATGTTATAATACATTGTGTTATTATACATTTATTACAGTCCCATAATACATTGTGAAATTATACCTTTATTACAGTATAATAAAACACTGTGCTATTATACCTTTATTACAGTGTAATTATACATTGTCTTATTATACCTTTATTACAGTGTAATAATACATTGTGTTATTATACCTTTATTACAGTGTAATAACACATTGTGGTATTATACCTTTATTACAGTGTAATGATGCATTGTCTTATACCTTTATTGCAGTGTAATAATACATTGTGTTATTATACATTTATTACAATGTTATAATACATTGTGTTATTATACATTTATTACAGTCCCATAATACATTGTGTGATTCTACCTTTTTACAGTGCCATAATACACTGTGCTATTATACCTTTATTACAGTGTAATAACACATTTTGGTTTTATACCTTTATTACATTGTAATGATACATTGTCCTATTATACCTTTATTACAGTGTAATAATAAACTGTGTTATTATACCTTTATTACAGTGTAATAATACATTGTGTTATTATATATTTATTACAATGTAATAATAAACTGTGTTATTATACCTTTATTACAGTGTAATAATACATTGTCTTATTATACATTTATTACAGTATAATAATACATTGTGAAATTATACCTTTATTACAATCTAATAATACATTGTGTAATTATACCTTTATTACAGTGTAATAATACACTGTGTTATTATACATTTATTACAATGTAATAATACATTGTGTTATTATACCGTTATTACAGTGTAATAATACATTGTGTTATTATACATTTATTACAATGTAATAATACATTTTTGTTATTATACCGTTATTACAGTGTAATAATACATTCTTATTATACATTTATTACAGTCCCATAATACATTTTGTGATTCTACTTTTTTACAGTGCCATAATACATAGTGAAATTATACCTTTATTACAGTGTAATAATACATTGTCTTATTATACCTTTATTACAGTGTAATAATACACTGTGTTATTATACCTTTATTACAGTGTAATAATACATTCTTATTATACATTTATTACAGTCCCATAATACATTGTGTAATTCTACCTTTTTACAGTGCCATAATACATTGTGAAATTATACCTTTATTACATTGTAATAATACACTGTGCTATTATACCTTTATTACAGTGTAATAACACATTGTGGTATTATACCTTTATTACAGTGTAATAATACATTGTGTTATTATACATTTATTACAATGTAATAATACATTGTGTTATTATACATTTATTACAATGTAATAATACATTGTCTTATAATACCTTTATTACAGTGTAATAATACATTCTTATTATACATTTATTACAGTCCCATAATACATTGTGTAATTCTACCTTTTTACAGTGCCATAATACATTGTGAAATTATACCTTTATTACAGTGTAATAATACACTGTGCTATTATACCTTTATTACAGTGTAATAATACATTGTGTTATTATACCTTTATTAAAGTGTAATAATACATTCTTATTATACATTTATTACAGTCCCATAATACATTGTGTGATTCTACTTTACAGTGCCATAATACATAGTGAAATTATACCTTTATTACAATGTAATAATACACTGTGCTATTATACATTTATTACAGTGTAATAATACATTCTTATTATACATTTATTACAGTGTAATAATACATTCTTATTATACATTTATTACAGTGCCATAATACATTGTGGTCTTATACCTTTATTACAGTGTAATAATACATTGTGTTATTATACATTTATTACAATGTACTAATACATTGTGAAATTATACCTTTATTACAATGTAATAATACATTGTGCTATTATACCTTTATGACAATGAAATACATTGTGCTATTATACATTTATCACAGTGTAATTATACATTGTGTAATTATACCTTCATTACAGTGCCATAATACATTGTGTAATTACACCTTTATTACAGTGTAATAATACACTGCGCTATTATACCTTTATTACAGTGTAATGATGCATTGTCTTATACCTTTATTACAGTGTAATAATACATTGTGTTATTATACATTTATTACAATGTAATAATAAATTGTGTTATTATACATTTATTACAGTCCCATAATACATTGTGCGATTCTACCTTTTTACAGTGCCATAATACATTGTGAAATTATACCTTTATTACAGTGTAATAATACACTGTGCTATTATACCTTTATTACAGTGTAATAATACATTGTGTTATTATACATTTATTACAATGTAATAATAAACTGTGTTATTATACCTTTATTACAGTGTAATAATACATTGTCTTATAATACCTTTATTACAGTGTAATAATACATTGTCTTATTATACATTTATTACAATGTAATAATACATTGTGTTATTATACCTTTATTACAGTATAATAATACATTGTGAAATTATACCTTTATTACAATCTAATAATACATTGTGTAATTATACATTTATTACAATATAATAACACATTGTGCTATTATAACTTTATGACAATGAAATACATTGTGCTATTATACATTTATCACAGTGTAATAATACATTCTTATTATACATTTATTACAGTCCCATAATACATTGTGTGATTCTACTTTTTTACAGTGCCATAATACATAGTGAAATTATACCTTTATTACAGTGTAATAATACTCTGTGCTATTATACCTTTATTACAGTGTAATAACACATTGTGGTATTATACCTTTATTACAGTGTAATAATACATTGTGTTATTATACATTTATTACAATGTAATAATACATTGTGTTATTATACCTTTATTACAGTATAATAATACATTGTGAAATTATACCTTTATTACAATGTACTAATACATTGTGAAATTATACCTTTATTACAATGTAATAATACATTGTGCTATTATACCTTTATGACAATGAAATACACTGTGCTATTATACCTTTATTACAGTGCCATAATACATTGTGTAATTATACCTTTATTACAGTGTAATGATGCATTGTCTTATACCTTTATTACAGTGTAATAATACATTGTGTTATTATACATTTATTACAATGTTATAATACATTGTGTTATTATACCTTTATTACAGTGTAATAATACATTCTTATTATACCTTTTTACAGTGCCATAATACATTGTGAAATTATACCTTTATTACAGTGTAATAATACACTGTGCTATTATACCTTTATTACAGTGTAATAACACATTGTGGTATTATACCTTAATTACAGTGTAATAATACATTGTGTTATTATACCTTTATTAAAGTGTAATAATACATTCTTATTATACATTTATTACAGTCCCATAATACATTGTGTGATTCTACTTTACAGTGCCATAATACATAGTGAAATTATACCTTTATTACAGTGTAATAATACAGTGTGCTATTATACATTTATTACAGTGTAATAATACATTCTTATTATACATTTATTACAGTGTAATAATACATTCTTATTATACATTTATTACAGTGTAATAATACATTCTTATTATACATTTATTACAGTGCCATAATACATTGTGAAATTATATCTTTATTACAGTGTAATAATACACTGTGCTATTATACCTTTATTACAGTGTAATAACACATTGTGGTATTATACCTTTATTACAGTGTAATAATACATTGTGTTATTATACATTTATTACAATGTAAAAATACATTGTGTTATTATACATTTATTACAATGTAATAATACATTGTCTTATAATACCTTTATTACAGTGTAATAATACATTGTGTTATTATACATTTATTACAATGTAATAATACATTGTGTTATTATACCTTTATTACAGTATAATAATACATTGTGAAATTATACCTTTATTACAATGTACTACACTGTAAAAAATGTCTGTGAAATTAACTGTGTAATTCTGTAAAATTGTGACATCGAAATTTTGTAAATAGAAAAACAATGAAATTTTGTTAAATTTACAGTACTATTTTGAAAATAGTACAAATGCTGTTGTAAAATACTGAACCAAACAAAACTGTTGAAATAATCATATTAATTTGTAGAATTTACAGATTTACAGATTTATGCAATTTAAGCAGAAAAAAAACTATGCAGAAAGCAACAATGCAGTTAAAATTACAACATGACAGTGTTAAAATATTTTTCGGACATACATATTCTCAATAGCCTATCGAGAACCTGTACATTTTATATATGATATATTTTACAGACAAAAATGTTCAAGTACAGCATAACTGTGTTAATATGAATTTTAAAATTCATATTTAAAAACAGCCAATGGGTCTTTTAGGTCCAACAGCACTGTAAAATGACTAGCTAATATAAACTGGTAGGAATTGCGTTGTATCTGTCGACAGTTAAGGGGACATTATACAATAGCCAAACCGTTTATTTGTTATTTTGAACAATTAATTAAATTGTAAATGATAAAATAAAATAATTTCTTTTTTTTCCATTTACAGAATAATGTAATTTATTCATATTTATATTTTGTCGATGTAAAATTTACATTCCCATGTAACGTTACATGAACATCTGCGTTTGAATGTCGAGCAGTAGATTTCAGATTATCGCGGGATCACGGATCAGCTGTTTTGATGAACTTCACGACGAGAGTGTGCGCACACCAATTCTGCCAGCAAGTGCGTGGAGTTTTGCATGACATATCAAATCTGGTAAGTGAACGGTTTGTTTTCTACTAACTTAAAATACATTACTTGTAAGACAATTATATGTTATGACTGAGGCTATTTTGCGTGGACTGGGTTTCATGTTCAACGCACAACTCTTTCAGTTTGTTTCTTTCATGCTGAGAAACGTTAACTAGGATAAAAAAAGCGATTTTGTTAGTTTGCTCAAAAACGACCAACTGTAGTTTCTGCAGCAAAGCAGATTTCTGAATATCACGTGATCAGCCGTTTTGACGAACTTCATCATAAGTGAGAGCGCGCGCCAATTCTGCCAGTGAGCTAGTGGAGTTTTTGCATGACATGTAAAATTGCGAGCTCTTGCAGTAAGTGAACAAACAGTTCGTTTTCTTCAAAAACAGTAACGTGAACTGTAGCCTACAAGTAACGTATATATTGATATCTATTTTCCCATCATAATAATGATGCTGACGAAGCTGTTAATGTGGGTTTTATTATCAGCTCAACTCTATCAGTATTTTTCTTTCATGCTGAGTAACGTTAACTGAGATAAAAAGAGCGATTTTGTTAGTTTGCTCGAACGAATAACGTTTACGTCCTGTTTCTGCAGCAAAGCAGATTGCTGATTATCACGGGATCAGCCATTTTGATGAACTTCACAAGTGAGAGCGCCCGCCATTTGTGATTTGTGCATGACATGTAAAATTGCGATATCTAGCACTGGTAAGTGAACAAACAGTTTGTTTTATTAAAAATAACAGTAACTGTACAAGGAAGTTATAGGCTATGTTTTGAGGCTATTTTGCCATCATAATGATGCGGACGATTGGTTGAAAGGCTGTAACGTTAGACTGTGTGGGTTTTATTATCAGCTCAACTCTGTCAGTTCTTATCTTTATTGCTGAGTAACGTTAACTGAGATAAAAAGAGATAAAAAGTTTCCTGTCGTTTCTGCAGCAAAGCAGATTGCTGATTATCACGGCCCACGGGATCAGCCATTTTGACGAACTTCAGAAGTGAGAGCGCCCGCCATTTCTGCCAGTGATTTGCGCATGACATGTAAAATTGCGATATCTAGCACTGGTAAGTGAACAAACAGTTTGTTTTATTAAAAATAACAGTAACTGTAGTTATATGTTTTGACTGAGGCTATTTTGCCATCATAATGATGCGGACGATTGGTTGATAAAGGCTGTAACGTTAGACTGTGGGTTTTATTATCAGCTCAACTCTGTCAGTTCTTATCTTTCATACTGAGTAACGTTGAGATAAAAAGAGCGTTTCCTGTCGTTTCTGCAGCAAAGCAGATTGCTGATTATCACGGGATCAGCCATTTTGACGAACTTCAGAAGTGAGCGCCCGCCATTTCTGCCAGTGAGCTCAGCTAACGTTAGTGGATTTGTGCATGACATACAATTCCGATCTCTTGCACTGGTAAGTGAACAAACAGTTTGTTATATTTAAAAAACAGTAACTGTACAAGTGTATGTTTTGACTGAGGCTATGCCATCATAATGATGCAGACGAACTGTTGGTTAATTAGGCTGTTAACGTTAAACTGTGGGGGGTTTTTTCAACCTGCCTGGCAGAAGAAGTACAGATGGACCAAGTTCATTTGACTCCCACCCTTGTTGTTTGTGGTAAGTTCCCTGTTCTTTTAAAATCTCTTGTATTTTTCTTCCTTTCTCTTTTTTGTGTATTTGTAGTCAGATTCTTAAAGGAACACTCCACAGTTTTTTCATATTAAAGGGTTAGTTCACCCAAAAATGAAAATTCTGTCAGTAATTACTCACCCTCATGTTGTTCCAACCGAGTAAGAACTTCATTCATCTTCGGAACACAAATTAAGATATTTTTAATTAAATCTGAGAGCTGGATCACTTCTCCATAGGCTTCTAGGTGACCGACACTTGCTGGCCCAGAAAAGTTATTAAAGAGATCGTTAATATAGTCCAAGTGACTACAGTGGCTCAATCTTAAGTATATCAAGCGACGAGAATACTTTTTGTGCTCAAAAACAAACAAAAATAATGATTTTATTCCACTATTCATTTCCTTCTCTCTGGGCCTCGAGTTGGTTCACATAGTGTTTTTGCGCAGTGCGTCTGTGTTACACATCACCAGGCATCACACACATGACCAGCGTCGGCCAATAGTGAGCCTACGTGGTGACGTGTAACACAGACGCGCTGCGCAAAAACACTACGTAAACTAACTCGAGGCCCAGAGAGAAGGAAATGAATAGTGGAATAAAGTCGTTATTTTTTTGTTTTTGCGCACAAAAAATATAGATTGAAAAACTTAAGATTGAGCCACTGGAGTCACTTAGACTATATTAACGATGTCTTTACTAACTTTTCTGGGCCAGCACGTTATAATGTCTTAGAAGCCTATTGAGGTGTGAGACAGCTCTCAGATTTCATCAAAAATATCTTAATTTGTGTTCCGAAGATGAACTTGCGCGGTTGGAACAACATGAGGGAGAATAATTACTGACAGAATTTTCATTTTTGGGTGAACTAACCCTTTAAACTGTTATTTGCTTAAGACGAGTTGATGCATGCCTCTCTCATCTCAGTGCGTGCACTCAATCGCTCTGGCGCGTGGTGACACTTTGATAGCACTTATCTTAGCCCAGTTCATTCATTAGGGACCAAACAGAGATTAAGTTAGAACCGACAAAACACCTCCACGTTTTCCCTACACTGAAAAAAATGATTGCTGATTTTACTAAAATTATCGTAAGCGGTTGCACTCAATTCATTTTATCTGCATTTAAACAAATGCATTAAGTTGAACTAGTTCAACCTAATGCATTTGTTTAAATGTACTAAAATCAATTGTGTGCAACCAATCACGATACATTATTTTTTTTTTTTTGTAAATTCAATGAATAATTTTTTTCCGTGTATTTAAATACAGTTACCCGAGTAGTTACACGACCAAGTATGGTGACAAAATAAAACGTGGAGCTTTTCTTAGCGGGTAAAAAGGATAACTAAAATGTATGGCGGAATAGCACTTGGGACTCGGGAGCACTTCGAAGTAATATCGAAGTGCTCCCGAGTCCCAAGTGCTATTCCGCCATACATTATAGTTATCCTTTTTACCCATCAAGTCAAGAAAAGCGCCACGTTTTATTTTGTTACCATACTTGGTCGTGTAACTGTAGTTAAATGGGGAAAACGTGGAGGTGTTTGGTCGCTTCTAACTTCATCTCTGTTTGGAACCTTATGAATGAACTGGGCTAAGGTAAGTGCTATCAAAGAGTCGCCGCGCGCTAGAGCGATTGAGTGCACGCACTGAGACGAGGGAGGCATGTATCAACTCGTCTTAGTTGAGGGAATAACATAGTTTAATATGAAAAAACGGTGGAGTGTTCCTTTTAATTAAGTTTTTAGTTTTGTTACTGTAATGTTGTAGTATCTTTGAATATTTTTTTTTTTCTTACTTTCTTTTTAGGTCGATCCTGTTTTTCAGCGAAACGGTTCATGCTGTGTGTGGATCAAAACATAATACTGGACAACATCTCCTCCTTCATTTCCGCCCTGTGCATGATGTTTGGGAGCTATTATATCTTCAACATCCATTACCCATCAGAGCTGGCATCAACGCTGGAGTTTCTGCAGAGGTATGTCTTCTTGAATAGGCTTTATGCAACAATTTCACTTTATTGAACTTAAAAAAATTAAGGTACTCAGACTCTTACGCTGTTGACGTAACAAACAGTGCAACGCTTCCAGAATGCCGACGCTATTCAGGTGAGCACCACGATGCATGCGTGCGATTCGTTCCTTATTGGAGGACTTGGAAGCGTTGCACTGTATGTTACGTCAACAGCGCAAGAGTCTGACACAGGCTAGAAAAAATATGTTGAATAAAATTATTTTTGTTTGTTTGCCTACAAAAAGTATTCTCGTCGCTTCATAAAATTAAAGGACAACTCTGGCGCAAAATGAACCTAGGGTGTATTAAAGGAGAACTCTGGTCAATTTTAACATTTTTTTGTGAATTTGGAGTGCTGTCAAAACAGAGAACATCAGCAAAAATGAATGTTTATTTGTGAATAAGACTTAATTAACTTTGTTCATCATATAAACGATTGTGTCTGCAATTTTTTGGAATAAACCGTTCAATTCAGATTAGTTTTTCAATCTCTTTCAACTTTTTGAAGCAAAGTTTCAGTTGCGTAGCAGTCAATGTAGGGACAGATATCTCAGATTGCATTAAAAAAAATCTTAATTTAAGATCTTAAGAAGACTTAAGAAAGAACTAAAGTCTTGCGGGTTTGGAACGACATGAAGGGCGAGTAATCAATGACAGCATTTTTGGATGAACTAACCCTTTAATACCTAAAATATCTTGAATAAAGAAATTTAAGTTATTTTTTTCTGTTAATAAAACTATTTTATAATTAATAAGTTGCCTGTTTTTCTTCTTTCTCAAGGTGTTTTTTCTCCATCAACCCAGAGAAGGGCACCAAAGTGGAGAAGACACAAACTTCACGCCTCAATGTGAACCCAAGAGTCCTTACTTTAATTCAGGAACTTTCAGATCATGAGTGGCGTGATGTGTGAAACTCTATGGACGTTTGTTTGGACTTTACTCTGAATTTAGTTTTAGCTTCTATGCTCAGTTCTTCAAGATCAACCCAGAGAAGGGCACCATTGTGGAAGACACAAACTTCACTCAATGTGAACCTTTCAGATCATGAGTGGTGCGATGTCTGAAACTATGGACATTTGTTTGAACAATACTCTGAATAAGGTTTGTTTCAGCTTCTATGCTCTGTTCTGAAGATAACTTTTTCAGATGAGTTTGTATGCAACTTAGTTTTATTGCTCTTATATTTTGTGATATTGTCCTGTACGTCAGTTCGCAGAGTGATATTGTCCTGCAAGTCAGTTCGCAGTGTGATATTGTCCTGTAAGTCAGTTCGCAGAGTGATATTGTCCTGTAAGTCAGTTTGCAGAGTGATATTGTCCTGTAAGTCAGTTTGCAGAGTGATATTGTCCTGTAAGTCAGTTCGCAGAGTGATATTGTCCTGTGAGTCAGTTCGCAGAGTGATATTGTCCTGTGAGTCAGTTTGCAGAGTGATATTGTCCTGTGAGTCAGTTTGCAGAGTGATATTGTCCTGTGAGTCAGTTTGCAGAGTGATATTGTCCTGTGAGTCAGTTTGCAGAGTGATATTGTCCTGTGAGTCAGTTCGCAGAGTGATATTGTCCTGTAAGTCAGTTCGCAGAGTGATATTGTCCTGTGAGTCAGTTTGCAGAGTGATATTGTCCTGTAAGCAGTTTGCAGAGTGATATTGTCCTGTGAGTCAGTTTGCAGAGTGATATTGTCCTGTAAGTCAGTTTGCAGAGTGATATTGTCCTGTAAGTCAGTTTGCAGAGTGATATTGTCCTGTAAGTCAGTTTGCAGAGTGATATTGTCCTGTAAGTCAGTTTGCAGAGTGATATTGTCCTGTGAGTCAGTTTGCAGAGTGATATTGTCCTGCGAGTCTGTTCGCAGAGTGATATTGTCCTGCAAGTCAGTTCACAGTGATATTGTCCTGCAAGTCTGTTCGCAGAGTGATATTGTCCTGCAAGTCTGTTCACAGAGTGATATTGTCCTGCGAGTCAGTTCGCAGAGTGATATTGTCCTGCAAGTCTGTTCACAGAGTGATATTGTCCTGCGAGTCAGTTCGCAGAGTGATATTGTCCTGCGAGTCAGTTTGCAGAGTGATATTGTCCTGTAAGTCAGTTTGCAGAGTGATATTGTCCTGTAAGTCAGTTTGCAGAGTCATATTGTCCTGTAAGTCAGTTTGCAGAGTGATATTGTCCTGTAAGTCAGTTTGCAGAGTGATATTGTCCTGTAAGTCAGTTTGCAGAGTGATATTGTCCTGTGAGTCAGTTTGCAGAGTGATATTGTCCTGTGAGTCAGTTCGCAGAGTGATATTGTCCTGTGAGTCAGTTCGCAGAGTGATATTGTCCTGTAAGTCAGTTTGCAGAGTGATATTGTCCTGTAAGTCAGTTTGCAGAGTGATATTGTCCTGGGTAACACTTTAAAATAATGGTTCATTAGTTAACATTAGTTAACTACCTTAGTTAACATGAACTAAGAATGAACAATACTTATTCAGCATTTATTAATCTTAGTTAATATTAATTTCAACATTTACTAATACGTTATTAAAATCAAAGGTTGTATGTGTTAGCATTAGTTAATGCACTGTGAAATAACATGAACAAACAATGAACAGCTGTATTTCTATTAACTAACATTAACAAAGATTAATAAATACTGCTACAAATGTATTGCTCATTGTTAGTTCATGTTAGTTAATATGTTGTTATCTAATGTTAACTAATGAACCATTATTTTAAAGTGTTACCTTGTCCTGTAAGTCAGTTCGCAGAGTGATATTGTCCTGTGAGTCAGTTCGCAGAGTGATATTGTCCTGTGAGTCAGTTCGCAGAGTGATATTGTCCTGTGAGTCAGTTCGCAGAGTGATATTGTCCTGTGAGTCAGTTCGCAGAGTGATATTGTCCTGTGAGTCAGTTTGCAGAGTGATATTGTCCTGTGAGTCAGTTTGCAGAGTGATATTGTCCTGTGAGTCAGTTTGCAGAGTGATATTGTCCTGTGAGTCAGTTTGCAGAGTGATATTGTCCTGTAAGCAGTTTGCAGAGTGATATTGTCCTGTAAGCAGTTCGCAGAGTGATATTGTCCTGCAAGTCTGTTCAGAGTGATATTGTCCTGCAAGTCTGTTCACAGAGTGATATTGTCCTGCAAGTCTGTTCACAGAGTGATATTGTCCTGCAAGTCTGTTCACAGAGTGATATTGTCCTGCAAGTCTGTTCAGAGTGATATTGTCCTGCAAGTCTGTTCAGAGTGATATTGTCCTGCAAGTCTGTTCAGAGTGATATTGTCCTGTGAGTCAGTTTGCAGAGTGATATTGTCCTGTGAGTCAGTTTGCAGAGTGATATTGTCCTGTGAGTCAGTTTGCAGAGTGATATTGTCCTGTAAGTCAGTTTGCAGAGTGATATTGTCCTGTAAGCAGTTTGCAGAGTGATATTGTCCTGTAAGTCAGTTTGCAGAGTGATATTGTCCTGTAAGTCAGTTTGCAGAGTGATATTGTCCTGTAAGTCAGTTTGCAGAGTGATATTGTCCTGTAAGCAGTTTGCAGAGTGATATTGTCCTGTAAGCAGTTTGCAGAGTGATATTGTCCTGTAAGCAGTTTGCAGAGTGATATTGTCCTGTAAGTCAGTTTGCAGAGTGATATTGTCCTGTGAGTCAGTTTGCAGAGTGATATTGTCCTGTGAGTCAGTTTGCAGAGTGATATTGTCCTGTAAGTCAGTTTGCAGAGTGATATTGTCCTGTAAGTCAGTTTGCAGTGATATTGTCCTGTGAGTCAGTTTGCAGAGATTAATTGTTTAACAAAAATTCTTTCTTGCCCTCTTCTTCTCTATTTTTCATTTGTACTCTTTTTTTCGTCTTTGTTTCCTTCCATCTCTTTACCTCCATCTTTCCTTTATCAGTTCCAATGAGATAATTAAGCTGTACATATTACAAATGTGTATGTTGTGCTGCTTTAATATTAATAAAGAAGGCAAGACAATGCAGAAAATGGATGTTTTTATGCAGTTTTGTATTAAAATGCAGTTTAAAACAAAGTTATTTACAATGACTGTCATTTTTACAAATTTATTCTGGCAACCACAGCTGCCAAATTATTTTTGTAAAAACAACAGGATTTTTTTGTATAAACAAACTTAAAGTCTGTATTTCTTACAGTAAATCCCTGTAAATTTTACAGGATTTTTTTTACAGTGACTGTAATTTTTACAAAATTATTCTGGCAACCCAGCTGCCAAAATTTTTTTGTAAAAACGACAGAATTTTTTTTACAGTGTAATACATTGTGAAATTATACCTTTATTACAATGTAATAATACATTGTGTAGTATACCTTCATTACAGTGCCATAATACATTGTGTAATTATACCTTTATTACAGTGTAATAATACATTGTGTTATTATACATTTATTACAATGTTATAATACATTATGTTATTATACATTTATTACAGTCCCATAATACATTGTGTGATTCTACCTTTTTACAGTGTAATAATACACTGTGCTATTATACCTTTATTACAGTGTAATGATACATTGTCTTATTATTCCTTTATTACAGTGTAATAATACATTGTGTTATTATACCTTTATTACAGTGTAATAATACATTGTCATAATACCTTTATTACAGTGTAATAATACATTGTGTTATTATACATTTATTACAATGTAATAATACAGTGTGTTATTATACCTTTATTACAGTGTAATAATACATTCTTATTATACATTTATTACAGTCCCATAATACATTGTGTGATTCTACCTTTTTACAGTGCCATAATACATTGTGAAATTATACCTTTATTACAGTGTAATAATACATTGTGGTATTATACCTTTATTACAGTGTAATAATACATTTTGTTATTATACATTTATTACAATGTAATAATACATTGTGTTATTATACCTTTATTACAGTGTAATAATACATTCTTATTATACATTTATTACAGTCCCATAATACATTGTGAAATTATACCTTTATTACAGTGTAATAATACATTGTGTTATTATACATTTATTACAATGTAATAATACATTGTGTTATTATACATTTATTACAATGTAATAATACATTGTCTTATAATACCTTTATTACAGTGTAATAATACATTGTGTTATTATACATATATTACAATGTAATAATACATTGTGTAATTATACATTTATTACAATGTAATAATACATTGTCTTATAATACCTTTATTACAGTGTAATAATACATTCTTATTATACATTTATTACAGTCCCATAATACATTGTGTGATTCTACTTTACAGTGCCATAATACATAGTGAAATTATACCTTTATTACAGTGTAATAATACACTGTGCTATTATACCTTTATTACAGTGTATAATACATTGTGTTATTATACATTTATTACAATGTAATAATACATTGTCTTATAATACCTTTATTACAGTGTAATAATACATTGTGTTATTATACATTTATTACAATGTAATAATACATTGTGTTACTATACCTTTATTACAGTGCCATAATACATTGTGTAATTATACCTTTATTACAGTGTAACAATACACTGTGCTATTATACCTTTATTACAGTGTAATAACACATTGTGGTATTATACCTTTATTACAGTGTAATGATGCATTGTCTTATACCTTTATTACAGTGTAATAATACATTGTGTTATTATACATTTATTACAATGTTATAATACATTGTGTTATTATACATTTATTACAGTCCCATAATACATTGTGTGATTCTACCTTTTTACAGTGTAATAATACATTGTGAAATTATACCTTTATTACAGTGTAATAATACATTGTGGTATTATACCTTTATTACAGTGTAATGATGCATTGTCTTATACCTTTATTGCAGTGTAATAAAACATTGTGTTATTATACATTTATTACAATGTTATAATACATTGTGTTATTATACATTACAGTCCCATAATACATTGTGTGATTATACCTTTATTACAGTGTAATAACACATTGTGGTCTTATACCTTTATTACAGTGTAATGATACATTGTCTTATTATACCTTTATTACAGTGTAATAATAAACTGTGTTATTATACCTTTATTACAGTGTAATAATACATTGTCATAATACCTTTATTACAGTGTAATAATACATTGTGTTATTATACATTTATTACAATGTAATAATACAGTGTGTTATTATACCTTTATTACAGTGTAATAATACATTCTTATTATACATTTATTACAGTCCCATAATACATTGTGAAATTATACCTTTATTACAGTGTAATAATACACTGTGCTATTATACCTTTATTACAGTGTAATAACACACTGTGGTATTATACCTTTATTACAGTGTAATAATACATTGTGTTATTATACATTTATTACAATGTAATAACACATTGTGTTATTATACATTTATTACAGTGTAATAATACATTCTTATTATACATTTATTACAGTGTAAAAATACACTGTTATTACACCTTTATTACAGTGTAATAATACATTGTCTTATAATACCTTTATTACAGTGTAATAATACATTGTGTTATTATACATTTATTACAATGTAATAATAAACTGTTATTATACCTTAATTACAGTGTAATAATACATTGTGTTATTATACCTTTATTAAAGTGTAATAATACATTCTTATTATACATTTATTACAGTCCCATAATACATTGTGTGATTCTACTTTACAGTGCCATAATACATAGTGAAATTATACCTTTATTACAGTGTAATAATACACTGTGCTATTATACATTTATTACAGTGTAATAATACATTCTTATTATACATTTATTACAGTGTAATAATACATTCTTATTATACATTTATTACAGTGTAATAATACATTCTTATTATACATTTATTACAGTGCCATAATACATTGTGAAATTATATCTTTATTACAGTGTAATAATACACTGTGCTATTATACCTTTATTACAGTGTAATAACACATTGTGGTATTATACCTTTATTACAGTGTAATAATACATTGTGTTATTATACATTTATTACAATGTAAAAATACATTGTGTTATTATACATTTATTACAATGTAATAATACATTGTCTTATAATACCTTTATTACAGTGTAATAATACATTGTGTTATTATACATTTATTACAATGTAATAATACATTGTGTTATTATACCTTTATTACAGTATAATAATACATTGTGAAATTATACCTTTATTACAATGTACTAATACATTGTGAAATTATACCTTTATTACAATGTAATAATACATTGTGTAGTATACCTTCATTACAGTGCCATAATACATTGTGTAATTATACCTTTATTACAGTGTAATAATACATTGTGTTATTATACATTTATTACAATGTTATAATACATTATGTTATTATACATTTATTACAGTCCCATAATACATTGTGTGATTCTACCTTTTTACAGTGTAATAATACACTGTGCTATTATACCTTTATTACAGTGTAATGATACATTGTCTTATTATTCCTTTATTACAGTGTAATAATACATTGTCATAATACCTTTATTACAGTGTAATAATACATTGTGTTATTATACATTTATTACAATGTAATAATACAGTGTGTTATTATACCTTTATTACAGTGTAATAATACATTCTTATTATACATTTATTACAGTCCCATAATACATTGTGTGATTCTACCTTTTTACAGTGCCATAATACATTGTGGTATTATACCTTTATTACAGTGTAATAATACATTTTGTTATTATACATTTATTACAATGTAATAATACATTGTGTTATTATACCTTTATTACAGTGTAATAATACATTCTTATTATACATTTATTACAGTCCCATAATACATTGTGAAATTATACCTTTATTACAGTGTAATAATACACTCTGCTATTATACTTTTATTACAGTGTAATAACACATTGTGGTATTATACCTTTATTGCAGTGTAATAATACATTGTGTTATTATACATTTATTACAATGTAATAATACATTGTGTTATTATACATTTATTACAATGTAATAATACATTGTCTTATAATACCTTTATTACAGTGTAATAATACATTGTGTTATTATACATATATTACAATGTAATAATACATTGTGTAATTATACATTTATTACAATGTAATAATACATTGTCTTATAATACCTTTATTACAGTGTAATAATACATTCTTATTATACATTTATTACAGTCCCATAATACATTGTGTGATTCTACTTTACAGTGCCATAATACATAGTGAAATTATACCTTTATTACAGTGTAATAATACACTGTGCTATTATACCTTTATTACAGTGTATAATACATTGTGTTATTATACATTTATTACAATGTAATAATACATTGTCTTATAATACCTTTATTACAGTGTAATAATACATTGTGTTATTATACATTTATTACAATGTAATAATACATTGTGTTACTATACCTTTATTACAGTGCCATAATACATTGTGTAATTATACCTTTATTACAGTGTAATAATACACTGTGCTATTATACCTTTATTACAGTGTAATAACACATTGTGGTATTATACCTTTATTACAGTGTAATGATGCATTGTGTTATTATACATTTATTACAATGTTATAATACATTGTGTTATTATACATTTATTACAGTCCCATAATACATTGTGTGATTCTACCTTTTTACAGTGTAATAATACATTGTGAAATTATACCTTTATTACAGTGTAATAATACATTGTGGTATTATACCTTTATTACAGTGTAATGATGCATTGTCTTATACCTTTATTGCAGTGTAATAAAACATTGTGTTATTATACATTTATTACAATGTTATAATACATTGTGTTATTATACATTACAGTCCCATAATACATTGTGTGATTATACCTTTATTACAGTGTAATAACACATTGTGGTCTTATACCTTTATTACAGTGTAATGATACATTGTTTTATTATACCTTTATTACAGTGTAATAATAAACTGTGTTATTATACCTTTATTACAGTGTAATAATACATTGTCATAATACCTTTATTACACTGTAATAATACATTGTGTTATTATACATTTATTACAATGTAATAATACAGTGTGTTATTATACCTTTATTACAGTGTAATAATACATTCTTATTATACATTTATTACAGTCCCATAATACATTGTGAAATTATACCTTTATTACAGTGTAATAATACACTGTGCTATTATACCTTTATTACAGTGTAATAACACATTGTGGTATTATACCTTTATTACAGTGTAATAATACATTGTGTTATTATACATTTATTACAATGTAATAACACATTGTGTTATTATACATTTATTACAGTGTAATAATACATTCTTATTATACATTTATTACAGTGTAACAATACACTGTTATTACACCTTTATTACAGTGTAATAATACATTGTCTTATAATACCTTTATTACAGTGTAATAATACATTGTGTTATTATACATTTATTACAATGTAATAATAAACTGTTATTATACCTTTATTACAGTGTAATAATACATTGTCTTATAATACCTTTATTACAGTGTAATAATACATTGTCTTATTATACATTTATTACAATGTACTGATACATTGTGAATTTATACCTTTATTACAATGTAATAATACATTGTGCTATTATACCTTTATGACAATGAAATACATTGTGCTATTATACATTTATCACGGTGTAATAATACATTGTGTTATTATACCCTTATTACAGTGTAATAACACTTTGTGGTATTATACCTTTATTACAGTGTGATACATTGTGTTATTATACATTTATTACAATGTTATAATACATTGTGTTATTATACCTTTATTACAGTGTAATAATACATTGTGGTCTTATACCTTTATTACAGTGTAATGATACATTGTCTTATTATACCTTTATTACAGTGTAATAATAAACTGTGTTATTATACCTTTATTACAGTGTAATAATACATTGTCATAATACCTTTATTACAGTGTAATAATACATTGTGTTATTATACATTTATTACAATGTAATAATACAGTGTGTTATTATACCTTTATTACAGTGTAATAATACATTATTATTATACATTTATTACAGTGTAATAATACACTGTGCTATTATACCTTTATTACAGTGTAATAACACATTGTGGTATTATACCTTTATTACAGTGTAATAATACATTGTGTTATTATACATTTATTACAATGTTATAATACATTGTGTTATTATACATTTATTACAGTCCCATAATACATTGTGAAATTATACCTTTATTACAGTATAATAAAACACTGTGCTATTATACCTTTATTACAGTGTAATTATACATTGTCTTATTATACCTTTATTACAGTGTAATAATACATTGTGTTATTATACCTTTATTACAGTGTAATGATGCATTGTCTTATACCTTTATTGCAGTGTAATAATACATTGTCTTATAATACCTTTATTACAGTGTAATAATACATTCTTATTATACATTTATTACAGTCCCATAATACATTGTGAAATTATACCTTTATTACAGTATAATAAAACACTGTGCTATTATACCTTTATTACAGTGTAATGATGCATTGTCTTATACCTTTATTGCAGTGTAATAATACATTGTGTTATTATACATTTATTACAATGTTATAATACATTGTGTTATTATACATTTATTACAGTCCCACAATACATTGTGTGATTCTACCTTTTTACAGTGCCATAATACACTGTGCTATTATACCTTTATTACAGTGTAATAACACATTTTGGTTTTATACCTTTATTACATTGTAATGATACATTGTCCTATTATACCTTTATTACAGTGTAATAATAAACTGTATTATTATACCTTTATTACAGTGTAATAATACATTGTGTTATTATATATTTATTACAATGTAATAATAAACTGTGTTATTATACCTTTATTACAGTGTAATAATACATTGTCTTATTATACATTTATTACAGTATAATAATACATTGTGAAATTATACCTTTATTACAATCTAATAATACATTGTGTAATTATACCTTTATTACAGTGTAATAATACACTGTGTTATTATACATTTATTACAATGTAATAATACATTGTGTTATTATACCGTTATTACAGTGTAATAATACATTGTGTTATTATACATTTATTACAATGTAATAATACATTTTTGTTATTATACCGTTATTACAGTGTAATAATACATTCTTATTATACATTTATTACAGTCCCATAATACATTTTGTGATTCTACTTTTTTACAGTGCCATAATACATAGTGAAATTATACCTTTATTACAGTGTAATAATACATTGTCTTATTATACCTTTATTACAGTGTAATAATACACTGTGTTATTATACCTTTATTAAAGTGTAATAATACATTCTTATTATTTATTACAGTCCCATAATACATTGTGTAATTCTACCTTTTTACAGTGCCATAATACATTGTGAAATTATACCTTTATTACAGTGTAATAATACACTGTGCTATTATACCTTTATTACAGTGTAATAACACATTGTGGTATTATACCTTTATTACAGTGTAATAATACATTGTGTTATTATACATTTATTACAATGTAATAATACATTGTGTTATTATACATTTATTACAATGTAATAATACATTGTCTTATAATACCTTTATTACAGTGTAATAATACATTCTTATTATACATTTATTACAGTCCCATAATACATTGTGTAATTCTACCTTTTTACAGTGCCATAATACATTGTGAAATTATACCTTTATTACAGTGTAATAATACACTGTGCTATTATACCTTTATTACAGTGTAATAATACATTGTGTTATTATACCTTTATTAAAGTGTAATAATACATTCTTATTATACATTTATTACAGTCCCATAATACATTGTGTGATTCTACTTTACAGTGCCATAATACATAGTGAAATTATACCTTTATTACAATGTAATAATACACTGTGCTATTATACATTTATTACAGTGTAATAATACATTCTTATTATACATTTATTACAGTGTAATAATACATTCTTATTATACATTTATTACAGTGCCATAATACATTGTGGTCTTATACCTTTATTACAGTGTAATAATACATTGTGTTATTATACATTTATTACAATGTACTAATACATTGTGAAATTATACCTTTATTACAATGTAATAATACATTGTGCTATTATACCTTTATGACAATGAAATACATTGTGCTATTATACATTTATCACAGTGTAATTATACATTGTGTAATTATACCTTCATTACAGTGCCATAATACATTGTGTAATTACACCTTTATTACAGTGTAATAATACACTGCGCTATTATACCTTTATTACAGTGTAATGATGCATTGTCTTATACCTTTATTACAGTGTAATAATACATTGTGTTATTATACATTTATTACAATGTAATAATAAATTGTGTTATTATACATTTATTACAGTCCCATAATACATTGTGCGATTCTACGTTTTTACAGTGCCATAATACATTGTGAAATTATACCTTTATTACAGTGTAATAATACACTGTGCTATTATACCTTTATTACAGTGTAATAATACATTGTGTTATTATACATTTATTACAATGTAATAATAAACTGTGTTATTATACCTTTATTACAGTGTAATAATACATTGTCTTATAATACCTTTATTACAGTGTAATAATACATTGTCTTATTATACATTTATTACAATGTAATAATACATTGTGTTATTATACCTTTATTACAGTATAATAATACATTGTGAAATTATACCTTTATTACAATCTAATAATACATTGTGTAATTATACATTTATTACAATATAATAACACATTGTGCTATTATAACTTTATGACAATGAAATACATTGTGCTATTATACATTTATCACAGTGTAATAATACATTGTGTAATTATACCTTTATTACAGTGCCATAATACACTGTGCTATTATACCTTTATTACAATGTAATAACACATTGTGGTATTATACCTTTATTACAGTGTAATAATACATTGTATTATTATACATTTATTACAATGTAATAATACATTGTGTTATTATACATTTATTACAATGTAATAATACATTGTGTTATTATACCTTTATTACATTGTAATAATACATTCTTATTATACATTTATTACAGTCCCATAATACATTGTGAAATTATACCTTTATTACAGTGTAATAATACACTGTGTTATTATACCTTTATTACAGTGTAATAATACATTGTCTTATTATACCTTTATTACAGTGTAATAATACACTGTGCTATTATACCTTTATTACAGTGTATAATACATTGTGTTATTATACATTTATTACAATGTAATAATACATTGTCTTATAATACCTTTATTACAGTGTAATAATACATTGTGTTATTATACATTTATTACAATGTAATAATACATTGTGTTACTATACCTTTATTACAGTGCCATAATACATTGTGTAATTATACCTTTATTACAGTGTAATAATACACTGTGCTATTATACCTTTATTACAGTGTAATAACACATTGTGGTATTATACCTTTATTACAGTGTAATGATGCATTGTCTTATACCTTTATTACAGTGTAATAATACATTGTGTTATTATACATTTATTACAATGTTATAATACATTGTGTTATTATACATTTATTACAGTCCCATAATACATTGTGTGATTCTACCTTTTTACAGTGTAATAATACATTGTGAAATTATACCTTTATTACAGTGTAATAATACATTGTGGTATTATACCTTTATTACAGTGTAATGATGCATTGTCTTATACCTTTATTGCAGTGTAATAAAACATTGTGTTATTATACATTTATTACAATGTTATAATACATTGTGTTATTATACATTACAGTCCCATAATACATTGTGTGATTATACCTTTATTACAGTGTAATAACACATTGTGGTCTTATACCTTTATTACAGTGTAATGATACATTGTCTTATTATACCTTTATTACAGTGTAATAATAAACTGTGTTATTATACCTTTATTACAGTGTAATAATACATTGTCATAATACCTTTATTACAGTTAATAATACATTGTGTTATTATACATTTATTACAATGTAATAATACAGTGTGTTATTATACCTTTATTACAGTGTAATAATACATTCTTATTATACATTTATTACAGTCCCATAATACATTGTGAAATTATACCTTTATTACAGTGTAATAATACACTGTGCTATTATACCTTTATTACAGTGTAATAACACATTGTGGTATTATACCTTTATTACAGTGTAATAATACATTGTGTTATTATACATTTATTACAATGTAATAACACATTGTGTTATTATACATTTATTACAGTGTAATAATACATTCTTATTATACATTTATTACAGTGTAAAAATACACTGTTATTACACCTTTATTACAGTGTAATAATACATTGTCTTATAATACCTTTATTACAGTGTAATAATACATTGTCTTATTATACATTTATTACAATGTACTGATACATTGTGCATTTATACCTTTATTACAATGTAATAATACATTGTGCTATTATACCTTTATGACAATGAAATACATTGTGCTATTATACATTTATCACAGTGTAATAATACATTGTGTTATTATACCCTTATTACAGTGTAATAACACTTTGTGGTATTATACCTTTATTACAGTGTGATACATTGTGTTATTATACATTTATTACAATGTTATAATACATTGTGTTATTATACCTTTATTACAGTGTAATAATACATTGTGGTCTTATACCTTTATTACAGTGTAATGATACATTGTCTTATTATACCTTTATTACAGTGTAATAATAAACTGTGTTATTATACCTTTATTACAGTGTAATAATACATTGTCATAATACCTTTATTACAGTGTAATAATACATTGTGTTATTATACATTTATTACAATGTAATAATACAGTGTGTTATTATACCTTTATTACAGTGTAATAATACATTATTATTATACATTTATTACAGTGTAATAATACACTGTGCTATTATACCTTTATTACAGTGTAATAACACATTGTGGTATTATACCTTTATTACAGTGTAATAATACATTGTGTTATTATACATTTATTACAATGTTATAATACATTGTGTTATTATACATTTATTACAGTCCCATAATACATTGTGAAATTATACCTTTATTACAGTATAATAAAACACTGTGCTATTATACCTTTATTACAGTGTAATTATACATTGTCTTATTATACCTTTATTACAGTGTAATAATACATTGTGTTATTATACCTTTATTACAGTGTAATAACACATTGTGGTATTATACCTTTATTGCAGTGTAATAATACATTGTGTTATTATACATTTATTACAATGTTATAATACATTGTGTTATTATACATTTATTACAGTCCCATAATACATTGTGTGATTCTACCTTTTTACAGTGCCATAATACACTGTGCTATTATACCTTTATTACAGTGTAATAACACATTTTGGTTTTATACCTTTATTACATTGTAATGATACATTGTCCTATTATACCTTTATTACAGTGTAATAATAAACTGTGTTATTATACCTTTATTACAGTGTAATAATACATTGTGTTATTATATATTTATTACAATGTAATAATAAACTGTGTTATTATACCTTTATTACAGTGTAATAATACATTGTCTTATTATACATTTATTACAGTATAATAATACATTGTGAAATTATACCTTTATTACAATCTAATAATACATTGTGTAATTATACCTTTATTACAGTGTAATAATACACTGTGTTATTATACATTTATTACAATGTAATAATACATGGTGTTATTATACCGTTATTACAGTGTAATAATACATTGTGTTATTATACATTTATTACAATGTAATAATACATTTTTGTTATTATACCGTTATTACAGTGTAATAATACATTCTTATTATACATTTATTACAGTCCCATAATACATTTTGTGATTCTACTTTTTTACAGTGCCATAATACATAGTGAAATTATACCTTTATTACAGTGTAATAATACATTGTCTTATTATACCTTTATTACAGTGTAATAATACACTGTGTTATTATACCTTTATTACAGTGTAATAATACATTCTTATTATACATTTATTACAGTCCCATAATACATTGTGTAATTCTACCTTTTTACAGTGCCATAATACATTGTGAAATTATACCTTTATTACAGTGTAATAATACACTGTGCTATTATACCTTTATTACAGTGTAATAACACATTGTGGTATTATACCTTTATTACAGTGTAATAATACATTGTGTTATTATACATTTATTACAATGTAATAATACATTGTGTTATTATACATTTATTACAATGTAATAATACATTGTCTTATAATACCTTTATTACAGTGTAATAATACATTCTTATTATACATTTATTACAGTCCCATAATACATTGTGTAATTCTACCTTTTTACAGTGCCATAATACATTGTGAAATTATACCTTTATTACAGTGTAATAATACACTGTGCTATTATACCTTTATTACAGTGTAATAATACATTGTGTTATTATACCTTTATTAAAGTGTAATAATACATTCTTATTATACATTTATTACAGTCCCATAATACATTGTGTGATTCTACTTTACAGTGCCATAATACATAGTGAAATTATACCTTTATTACAATGTAATAATACACTGTGCTATTATACATTTATTACAGTGTAATAATACATTCTTATTATACATTTATTACAGTGTAATAATACATTCTTATTATACATTTATTACAGTGCCATAATACATTGTGGTCTTATACCTTTATTACAGTGTAATAATACATTGTGTTATTATACATTTATTACAATGTACTAATACATTGTGAAATTATACCTTTATTACAGTGTAATAATACACTGTGCTATTATACCTTTATTACAGTGTAATAATACACTGTGTTATTATACCTTTATTACAGTGTAATAATACATTGTGTAATTATACCTTCATTACAGTGCCATAATACATTGTGTAATTATACCTTTATTACAGTGTAATGATGCATTGTCTTATACCTTTATTACAGTGTAATAATATATTGTGTTATTATACATTTATTACAATGTAATAAAAAATTGTGTTATTATACATTTATTACAGTCCCATAATACATTGTGCGATTCTACCTTTTTACAGTGCCATAATACATTGTGAAATTATACCTTTATTACAGTGTAATAATACACTGTGCTATTATACCTTTATTACAGTGTAATAATACATTGTGTTATTATACATTTATTACAATGTAATAAGAAACTGTTATTATACCTTTATTACAGTGTAATAATACATTGTCTTATAATACCTTTATTACAGTGTAATAATACATTGTTTTATTATACATTTATTACAATGTAATAATACATTGTGTTATTATACCTTTATTACAATCTAATAATACATTGTGTAATTATACATTTATTACAATATAATAACACATTGTGCTATTATAACTTTATGACAATGAAATACATTGTGCTATTATACATTTATCACAGTGTAATAATACATTGTGTAATCATACCTTTATTACAGTGTAATAATACACTGTGTTGTTATACCTTTATTACAGTGTAATAATACATTCTTATTATACATTTATTACAGTCCCATAATACATTGTGTGATTCTACTTTTTTACAGTGCCATAATACATAGTGAAATTATACCTTTATTACAGTGTAATAATACACTGTGCTATTATACCTTTATTACAGTGTAATAACACATTGTGGTATTATACCTTTATTACAGTGTAATAATACATTGTGTTATTATACATTTATTACAATGTAATAATACATTGTCTTATAATACCTTTATTACAGTGTAATAATACATTGTGTTATTATACATTTATTACAGTATAATAATACATTGTGAAATTATACCTTTATTACAATGTAATAATACATTGTGTAATTATACATTTATTACAATGTACTAATACATTGTGAAATTATACCTTTATTACAATGTAATAATACATTGTGCTATTATACATTTATCACAGTGTAATAATACATTGTGTAGTATACTTTCATTACAGTGCCATAATACATTGTGTAATTATACCTTTATTACAGTGTAATAACACATTGTCTTATTATACCTTTATTACAGTGTAATAATACACTGTGTTATTATACATTTATTACAATGTAATAATACATTGTCTTATAATACCTTTATTACAGTGTAATAATACATTCTTATTATACATTTATTACAGTCCCATAATACATTGTGTAATTCTACCTTTTTACAGTGCCATAATACATTGTGAAATTATACCTTTATTACAGTGTAATAATACACTGTGCTATTATACCTTTATTACAGTGTAATAACACATTGTGGTATTATACCTTTATTACAGTGTATAATACATTGTGTTATTATACATTTATTACAATGTAATAATACATTGTGTTATTATACCTTTATTAAAGTGTAATAATACATTCTTATTATACATTTATTACAGTCCCATAATACATTGTGTGATTCTACTTTACAGTCCCATAATACATAGTGAAATTATACCTTTATTACAGTGTAATAATACACTCTGCTATTATACATTTATTACAGTGTAATAATACATTCTTATTATACATTTATTACAGTGTAATAATACATTCTTATTATACATTTATTAAAGTGCCATAATACATTGTGAAATTATAGCTTTATTACAGTGTAATAATACATTGTGGTATTATACCTTTATTACAGTGTAATAATACATTGTGTTATTATACAATTATTACAATGTAATAATACATAGTGTTATTATACATTTATTACAATGTAATAATACACTGTGCTATTATACCTTTATTACAGTGTAATAATACACTGTGTTATTATACCTTTATTACAGTGTAATAATACATTGCGTTATTATACATTTATTACAATGTACTAATACATTGTGAAATTATACCTTTATTACAATGTAATAATACATTGTGCTATTATACCTTTATGACAATGAAATACATTGTGCTATTATACATTTATCACAGTGTAATAATACATTGTGTAATTATACCTTCATTACAGTGCCATAATACATTGTGTAATTATACCTTTATTACAGTGTAATAATACACTGTGCTATTATACCTTTATTACAGTGTAATAACACATTGTGGTATTATACCTTTATTACAGTGTTATGATGCATTGTCTTATAGCTTTATTACAGTGTAATAATACATTGTTTTATTATACATTTATTACAATGTAATAATAAATTGTTTTATTATACATTTATTACAATGTAATAATAAATTGTGTTATTATACATTTATTACAGTCCCATAATACATTGTGCGATTCCACCTTTTTACAGTGCCATAATACATTGTGCTATTATACCTTTATTACAGTCTAATAACACATTGTGGTATTATACCTTTATTACAGTGTAATAATACATTGTGTTATTGTACATTTATTACAATGTAATAATAAACTGTGTTATTATACCTTTATTACAGTGTAATAATACATTGTCTTATAATACCTTTATTACAGTGTAATAATACATTGTCTTATTATACATTTATTACAATGTAATAATACATTGTGTTATTATACCTTTATTACAGTATAATAATACATTGTGTAATTATACATTTATTACAATATAATAACACATTGTGCTATTATAACTTTATGACAATGAAATACATTGTGCTATTATACATTTATCACAGTGTAATAATACATTGTGTAATTATACCTTTATTACAGTGCCATAATACATTGTGTAATTATACCTTTATTACAGTGTAATAATACACTGTGTTGTTATACCTTTATTACAGTGTAATAATACATTCTTATTATACATTTATTACAGTCCCATAATACATTGTGTGATTCTACTTTTTTACAGTGCCATAATACATAGTGAAATTATACCTTTATTACAGTGTAATAATACACTGTGCTATTATACCTTTATTACAGTGTAATAACACATTGTGGTATTATACCTTTATTACAGTGTAATAATACATTGTGTTATTATACATTTATTACAATGTAATAATACATTGTCTTATAATACCTTTATTACAGTGTAATAATACATTGTCTTATAATACCTTTATTACAGTGTAATAATACATTGTGTTATTATACATTTATTACAATGTAATAATACATTGTGTTATTATACCTTTATTACAGTATAATAATACATTGTGAAATTATACCTTTATTACAATGTACTAATACATTGTGAAATTATACATTTATTACAATGTTATAATACATTGTGTTATTATACATTTATTACAGTCCCATAATACATTGTGTGATTCTACCTTTTTACAGTGTAATAATACATTGTGAAATTATACCTTTATTACAGTGTAATAATACATTGTGTTATTATACCTTTATTACAGTGTAATAACACATTGTGGTATTATACCTTTATTACAGTGTAATGATGCATTGTCTTATACCTTTATTGCAGTGTAATAAAACATTGTGTTATTATACATTTATTACAATGTTATAATACATTGTGTTATTATACATTACAGTCCCATAATACATTGTGTGATTATACCTTTATTACAGTGTAATAACACATTGTGGTCTTATACCTTTATTACAGTGTAATGATACATTGTCTTATTATACCTTTATTACAGTGTAATAATAAACTGTGTTATTATACCTTTATTACAGTGTAATAATACATTGTCATAATACCTTTATTACAGTGTAATAATACATTGTGTTATTATACATTTATTACAATGTAATAATACAGTGTGTTATTATACCTTTATTACAGTGTAATAACACATTGTGGTATTATACCTTTATTACAGTGTAATAATACATTGTGTTATTATACATTTATTACAATGTAATAACACATTGTGTTATTATACATTTATTACAGTGTAATACATTCTTATTATACATTTATTACAGTGTAAAAATACACTGTTATTACACCTTTATTACAGTGCAATAATACATTGTCTTATAATACCTTTATTACAGTGTAATAATACATTGTGTTATTATACATTTATTACAATGTAATAATAAACTGTTATTATACCTTTATTACAGTGTAATAATACATTGTCTTATAATAACTTTATTACAGTGTAATAATACATTGTCTTATTATACATTTATTACAATGTACTGATACATTGTGAATTTATACCTTTATTACAATGTAATAATACATTGTGCTATTATACCTTTATGACAATGAAATACATTGTGCTATTATACATTTATCACAGTGTAATAATACATTTTGTTATTATACCCTTATTACAGTGTAATAACACTTTGTGGTATTATACCTTTATTACAGTGTGATACATTGTGTTATTATACATTTATTACAATGTTATAATACATTGTGTTATTATACCTTTATTACAGTGTAATAATACATTGTCTTATTATACCTTTATTACAGTGTAATAATAAACTGTGTTATTATACCTTTATTACAGTGTAATAATACATTGTCATAATACCTTTATTACAGTGTAATAATACATTGTGTTATTATACATTTATTACAATGTAATAATACAGTGTGTTATTATACCTTTATTACAGTGTAATAATACATTATTATTATACATTTATTACAGTGTAATAATACACTGTGCTATTATACCTTTATTACAGTGTAATAACACATTGTGGTATTATACCTTTATTACAGTGTAATAATACATTGTGTTATTATACATTTATTACAATGTTATAATACATTGTGTTATTATACATTTATTACAGTCCCATAATACATTGTGAAATTATACCTTTATTACAGTATAATAAAACACTGTGCTATTATACCTTTATTACAGTGTAATTATACATTGTCTTATTATACCTTTATTACAGTGTAATAATACATTGTGTTATTATACCTTTATTACAGTTTAATAACACATTGTGGTATTATACCTTTATTACAGTGTAATGATGCATTGTCTTATACCTTTATTGCAGTGTAATAATACATTGTGTTATTATACATTTATTACAATGTTATAATACATTGTGTTATTATACATTTATTACAGTCCCATAATACATTGTGTGATTCTACCTTTTTACAGTGCCATAATACACTGTGCTATTATACCTTTATTACAGTGTAATAACACATTTTGGTTTTATACCTTTATTACATTGTAATGATACATTGTCCTATTATACCTTTATTACAGTGTAATAATAAACTGTGTTATTATACCTTTATTACAGTGTAATAATACATTGTGTTATTATATATTTATTACAATGTAATAATAAACTGTGTTATTATACCTTTATTACAGTGTAATAATACATTGTCTTATTATACATTTATTACAGTATAATAATACATTGTGAAATTATACCTTTATTACAATCTAATAATACATTGTGTAATTATACCGTTATTACAGTGTAATAATACATTGTGTTATTATACATTTATTACAATGTAATAATACATTTTTGTTATTATACCGTTATTACAGTGTAATAATACATTCTTATTATACATTTATTACAGTCCCATAATACATTTTGTGATTCTACTTTTTTACAGTGCCATAATACATAGTGAAATTATACCTTTATTACAGTGTAATAATACATTGTCTTATTATACCTTTATTACAGTGTAATAATACACTGTGTTATTATACCTTTATTACAGTGTAATAATACATTCTTATTATACATTTATTACAGTCCCATAATACATTGTGTAATTCTACCTTTTTACAGTGCCATAATACATTGTGAAATTATACCTTTATTACAGTGTAATAATACACTGTCTTATTATACCTTTATTACAGTGTAATAATACACTGTGTTATTATACCTTTATTACAGTGTAATAATACATTCTTATTATACATTTATTACAGTCCCATAATACATTGTGTAATTCTACCTTTTTACAGTGCCATAATACATTGTGAAATTATACCTTTATTACAGTGTAATAATACACTGTGCTATTATACCTTTATTACAGTGTAATAACACATTGTGGTATTATACCTTTATTACAGTGTAATAATACATTGTGTTATTATACATTTATTACAATGTAATAATACATTGTGTTATTATACATTTATTACAATGTAATAATACATTGTCTTATAATACCTTTATTACAGTGTAATAATACATTCTTATTATACATTTATTACAGTCCCATAATACATTGTGTAATTCTACCTTTTTACAGTGCCATAATACATTGTGAAATTATACCTTTATTACAGTGTAATAATACACTGTGCTATTATACCTTTATTACAGTGTAATAATACATTGTGTTATTATACCTTTATTAAAGTGTAATAATACATTCTTATTATACATTTATTACAGTCCCATAATACATTGTGTGATTCTACTTTACAGTGCCATAATACATAGTGAAATTATACCTTTATTACAATGTAATAATACACTGTGCTATTATACATTTATTACAGTGTAATAATACATTCTTATTATACATTTATTACAGTGTAATAATACATTCTTATTATACATTTATTACAGTGCCATAATACATTGTGGTCTTATACCTTTATTACAGTGTAATAATACATTGTGTTATTATACATTTATTACAATGTACTAATACATTGTGAAATTATACCTTTATTACAGTGTAATAATACACTGTGCTATTATACCTTTATTACAGTGTAATAATACACTGTGTTATTATACCTTTATTACAGTGTAATAATACATTGTGTAATTATACCTTCATTACAGTGCCATAATACATTGTGTAATTATACCTTTATTACAGTGTAATGATGCATTGTCTTATACCTTTATTACAGTGTAATAATATATTGTGTTATTATACATTTATTACAATGTAATAAAAAATTGTGTTATTATACATTTATTACAGTCCCATAATACATTGTGCGATTCTACCTTTTTACAGTGCCATAATACATTGTGAAATTATACCTTTATTACAGTGTAATAATACACTGTGCTATTATACCTTTATTACAGTGTAATAATACATTGTGTTATTATACATTTATTACAATGTAATAAGAAACTGTTATTATACCTTTATTACAGTGTAATAATACATTGTCTTATAATACCTTTATTACAGTGTAATAATACACTGTGTTATTATACCTTTATTACAGTGTAATAATACATTGCGTTATTATACATTTATTACAATGTACTAATACATTGTGAAATTATACCCTTATTACAATGTAATAATACATTGTGCTATTATACCTTTATGACAATGAAATACATTGTGCTATTATACATTTATCACAGTGTAATAATACATTGTGTAATTATACCTTCATTACAGTGCCATAATACATTGTGTAATTATACCTTTATTACAGCGTAATAATACACTGTGCTATTATACCTTTATTACAGTGTAATAACACATTGTGGTATTATACCTTTATTACAGTGTTATGATGCATTGTCTTATAGCTTTATTACAGTGTAATAATACATTGTTTTATTATACATTTATTACAATGTAATAATAAATTGTTTTATTATACATTTATTACAATGTAATAATAAATTGTGTTATTATACATTTATTACAGTCCCATAATACATTGTGCGATTCCACCTTTTTACAGTGCCATAATACATTGTGCTATTATACCTTTATTACAGTCTAATAACACATTGTGGTATTATACCTTTATTACAGTGTAATAATACATTGTGTTATTGTACATTTATTACAATGTAATAATAAACTGTGTTATTATACCTTTATTACAGTGTAATAATACATTGTCTTATAATACCTTTATTACAGTGTAATAATACATTGTCTTATTATACATTTATTACAATGTAATAATACATTGTGTTATTATACCTTTATTACAGTATAATAATACATTGTGTAATTATACATTTATTACAATATAATAACACATTGTGCTATTATAACTTTATGACAATGAAATACATTGTGCTATTATACATTTATCACAGTGTAATAATACATTGTGTAATTATACCTTTATTACAGTGCCATAATACATTGTGTAATTATACCTTTATTACAGTGTAATAATACACTGTGTTGTTATACCTTTATTACAGTGTAATAACACATTCTTATTATACATTTATTACAGTCCCATAATACATTGTGTGATTCTACTTTTTTACAGTGCCATAATACATAGTGAAATTATACCTTTATTACAGTGTAATAATACATTGTGGTATTATACCTTTATTACAGTGTAATAACACATTGTGGTATTATACCTTTATTACAGTGTAATAATACATTGTGTTATTATACATTTATTACAATGTAATAATACATTGTCTTATAATACCTTTATTACAGTGTAATAATACATTGTGTTATTATACATTTATTACAATGTAATAATACATTGTGTTATTATACCTTTATTACAGTATAATAATACATTGTGAAATTATACCTTTATTACAATGTACTAATACATTGTGAAATTATACATTTATTACAATGTTATAATACATTGTGTTATTATACATTTATTACAGTCCCATAATACATTGTGTGATTCTACCTTTTTACAGTGTAATAATACATTGTGAAATTATACCTTTATTACAGTGTAATAATACATTGTGTTATTATACCTTTATTACAGTGTAATAACACATTGTGGTATTATACCTTTATTACAGTGTAATGATGCATTGTCTTATACCTTTATTGCAGTGTAATAAAACATTGTGTTATTATACATTTATTACAATGTTATAATACATTGTGTTATTATACATTACAGTCCCATAATACATTGTGTGATTATACCTTTATTACAGTGTAATAACACATTGTGGTCTTATACCTTTATTACAGTGTAATGATACATTGTCTTATTATACCTTTATTACAGTGTAATAATAAACTGTGTTATTATACCTTTATTACAGTGTAATAATACATTGTCATAATACCTTTATTACAGTGTAATAATACATTGTGTTATTATACATTTATTACAATGTAATAATACAGTGTGTTATTATACCTTTATTACAGTGTAATAATACATTCTTATTATACATTTATTACAGTCCCATAATACATTGTGAAATTATACCTTTATTACAGTGTAATAATACACTGTGCTATTATACCTTTATTACAGTGTAATAACACATTGTGGTATTATACCTTTATTACAGTGTAATAATACATTGTGTTATTATACATTTATTACAATGTAATAACACATTGTGTTATTATACATTTATTACAGTGTAATACATTCTTATTATACATTTATTACAGTGTAAAAATACACTGTTATTACACCTTTATTACAGTGTAATAATACATTGTCTTATAATACCTTTATTACAGTGTAATAATACATTGTGTTATTATACATTTATTACAATGTAATAATAAACTGTTATTATACCTTTATTACAGTGTAATAATACATTGTCTTATAATAACTTTATTACAGTGTAATAATACATTGTCTTATTATACATTTATTACAATGTACTGATACATTGTGAATTTATACCTTTATTACAATGTAATAATACATTGTGCTATTATACCTTTATGACAATGAAATACATTGTGCTATTATACATTTATCACAGTGTAATAATACATTGTGTTATTATACCCTTATTACAGTGTAATAACACTTTGTGGTATTATACCTTTATTACAGTGTGATACATTGTGTTATTATACATTTATTACAATGTTATAATACATTGTGTTATTATACCTTTATTACAGTGTAATAATACATTGTCTTATTATACCTTTATTACAGTGTAATAATAAACTGTGTTATTATACCTTTATTACAGTGTAATAATACATTGTCATAATACCTTTATTACAGTGTAATAATACATTGTGTTATTATACATTTATTACAATGTAATAATACAGTGTGTTATTATACCTTTATTACAGTGTAATAATACATTATTATTATACATTTATTACAGTGTAATAATACACTGTGCTATTATACCTTTATTACAGTGTAATAACACATTGTGGTATTATACCTTTATTACAGTGTAATAATACATTGTGTTATTATACATTTATTACAATGTTATAATACATTGTGTTATTATACATTTATTACAGTCCCATAATACATTGTGAAATTATACCTTTATTACAGTATAATAAAACACTGTGCTATTATACCTTTATTACAGTGTAATTATACATTGTCTTATTATACCTTTATTACAGTGTAATAATACATTGTGTTATTATACCTTTATTACAGTTTAATAACACATTGTGGTATTATACCTTTATTACAGTGTAATGATGCATTGTCTTATACCTTTATTGCAGTGTAATAATACATTGTGTTATTATACATTTATTACAATGTTATAATACATTGTGTTATTATACATTTATTACAGTCCCATAATACATTGTGTGATTCTACCTTTTTACAGTGCCATAATACACTGTGCTATTATACCTTTATTACAGTGTAATAACACATTTTGGTTTTATACCTTTATTACATTGTAATGATACATTGTCCTATTATACCTTTATTACAGTGTAATAATAAACTGTGTTATTATACCTTTATTACAGTGTAATAATACATTGTGTTATTATATATTTATTACAATGTAATAAAAAACTGTGTTATTATACCTTTATTACAGTGTAATAATACATTGTCTTATTATACATTTATTACAGTATAATAATACATTGTGAAATTATACCTTTATTACAATCTAATAATACATTGTGTAATTATACCTTTATTACAGTGTAATAATACACTGTGTTATTATACATTTATTACAATGTAATAATACATTGTGTTATTATACCGTTATTACAGTGTAATAATACATTGTGTTATTATACATTTATTACAATGTAATAATACATTTTTGTTATTATACCGTTATTACAGTGTAATAATACATTCTTATTATACATTTATTACAGTCCCATAATACATTTTGTGATTCTACTTTTTTACAGTGCCATAATACATAGTGAAATTATACCTTTATTACAGTGTAATAATACATTGTCTTATTATACCTTTATTACAGTGTAATAATACACTGTGTTATTATACCTTTATTACAGTGTAATAATACATTCTTATTATACATTTATTACAGTCCCATAATACATTGTGTAATTCTACCTTTTTACAGTGCCATAATACATTGTGAAATTATACCTTTATTACAGTGTAATAATACACTGTGCTATTATACCTTTATTACAGTGTAATAACACATTGTGGTATTATACCTTTATTACAGTGTAATAATACATTGTGTTATTATACATTTATTACAATGTAATAATACATTGTGTTATTATACATTTATTACAATGTAATAATACATTGTCTTATAATACCTTTATTACAGTGTAATAATACATTCTTATTATACATTTATTACAGTCCCATAATACATTGTGTAATTCTACCTTTTTACAGTGCCATAATACATTGTGAAATTATACCTTTATTACAGTGTAATAATACACTGTGCTATTATACCTTTATTACAGTGTAATAATACATTGTGTTATTATACCTTTATTAAAGTGTAATAATACATTCTTATTATACATTTATTACAGTCCCATAATACATTGTGTGATTCTACTTTACAGTGCCATAATACATAGTGAAATTATACCTTTATTACAATGTAATAATACACTGTGCTATTATACATTTATTACAGTGTAATAATACATTCTTATTATACATTTATTACAGTGTAATAATACATTCTTATTATACATTTATTACAGTGCCATAATACATTGTGGTCTTATACCTTTATTACAGTGTAATAATACATTGTGTTATTATACATTTATTACAATGTACTAATACATTGTGAAATTATACCTTTATTACAATGTAATAATACACTGTGCTATTATACCTTTATTACAGTGTAATAATACACTGTGCTATTATACCTTTATTACAGTGTAATAATACATTGTGTAATTATACCTTCATTACAGTGCCATAATACATTGTGTAATTATACCTTTATTACAGTGTAATGATGCATTGTCTTATACCTTTATTACAGTGTAATAATATATTGTGTTATTATACATTTATTACAATGTAATAATAAATTGTGTTATTATACATTTATTACAGTCCCATAATACATTGTGCGATTCTACCTTTTTACAGTGCCATAATACATTGTGAAATTATACCTTTATTACAGTGTAATAATACACTGTGCTATTATACCTTTATTACAGTGTAATAATACATTGTGTTATTATACATTTATTACAATGTAATAAGAAACTGTTATTATACCTTTATTACAGTGTAATAATACATTGTCTTATAATACCTTTATTACAGTGTAATAATACATTGTTTTATTATACATTTATTACAATGTAATAATACATTGTGTTATTATACCTTTATTACAATCTAATAATACATTGTGTAATTATACATTTATTACAATATAATAACACATTGTGCTATTATAACTTTATGACAATGAAATACATTGTGCTATTATACATTTATCACAGTGTAATAATACATTGTGTAATTATACCTTTATTACAGTGCCATAATACATTGTGTAATTATACCTTTATTACAGTGTAATAATACACTGTGTTGTTATACCTTTATTACAGTGTAATAATACATTCTTATTATACATTTATTACAGTCCCATAATACATTGTGTGATTCTACTTTTTTACAGTGCCATAATACATAGTGAAATTATACCTTTATTACAGTGTAATAATACACTGTGCTATTATACCTTTATTACAGCACTGTAAAACTTTTCACTGTAAATTTACAGTAAAATACTGGCAGCTGGGTTGCCAGCCACATACTGTATTTTTACAGAACTAGTACTGTAAACAGCATTTACAGTATTGTACTGTAAAACGTTGTACTGTAAATTTACAGTAAAATACTGGCAGCTGGGTTTCCAGCCACATACTGTATTTTTACAGAACTAGTACTGTAAACAGCATTTACAGTATTGTACTGTAAAACGTTGTACTGTAAATTTACAGTAAAATACTGGCAGCTGGGTTGCCAGCCACATACTGTATTTTTACAGCACTAGTACAGTAAACAGCATTTACAGTACTCCACTGTAATTACCAAATACAGTATATACCACATACTTTTACAATATTAAACTTGTCTACAGCAATAAATTGTATAGTAGTCACACTAGGAAAAAGAAAACAACATTTTCTGGGTTTTAAAACATTTATTTTGGTTAAAAGCAAAGATCAGAAAATTGCCTTCTGTGAACATGTTGGCTGAATTTGTTTTAAACATAAAATGCAATTTTAACATTTAACAACAAACAGGTAACACTTAGCACTTAATTAAAGGGATAGTTCACCCAAAAATTTAAATTAGCTCCTGATTTACTCACCCTCAAGTCATCCTAGGTCTATATGACATTCTTCTTTCAGACGAATACAATCAGAGATATATAAAAAAATGTCCTGGCTCTTCCAGGCTTTATAATGGCAGTGAATTGCTGTTTCTGTTTTGAAGTCCATACAAGTGCAAACGAAATCCCATTCAAAGTCTTCAAGTTTTCGCAGAAGTGAGGACACCTGTAGGCTTTCAGTGGTGTTCTTTTTTTGCACAACTTGGCCAGTTTTCTTTGAAGTTACTTGTCCTTTCTTTGTTTTTGATCCACGTTCAGGATTGATGTCAGGAAATCGTCTAAAAGGCAGAAAAGAAAGGAAAAAAAACAATGAAATATTATGGACTGAGTTTATATATTTTGACAGAGAGAGACAGCACAAAAGATGTGTAAATAAAAAACAGATATCGGTTTTAACGACTAATCTGTTTGGATAAAACTGAACAACATGAAAAAAAATGCAATGTTGGATATTGTGATCAATAACTGATATTTTTTATTTTTTCTGCCCTGGTTAAAATACATCAACTCAATGTGTCTGTTTACATGTGCACTGTCAACTAACTAAACTTTTGGAAGTGGGGTTGCCAGATTTAAAGTTTTATTCTACAACTTTTAATATCATCCCCTCATCAGGTCCCATCAGAGTATCAGTGGAAAGGCAGTCATAGACTCTCAGTTTATATAGAGCACACATTACCAGAATCCAGCCCAAACCTTTGTGACAGAAATAATTTAACTTTAATTGCAAACATAATGTTTATTGCATACATGACTACATGATAATGTTAAACATGACATTTACCAGACTAAAATGCATGTTTGCCCCCTAAAATGAAAATTCTGTCATTATTACTCACCCTTAAGACTTTCGTTCATCTTCGGAACACAAGTTAAGATATTTTTGATGAAATCTGGGAGGTTTCTGTCCCTCCATTGACATCAATGTCATTGCAACTGTCAAAGCCCAGAAAGGTGGTAAAAACATTGGTAAATAGAACATATAACTTCAGTGGTTCAACCTTAATATTATGAAGTGACGAGAATACTTTTTGTGCGCAAAATAACCCCATAATAACGACATTGTTGAATAATCTCTTCTTTTACATGTCATTCTCCTACACTGTTTTGTGAGGATGAGTGGGCCGGAGTGTATTAAAGGATAACTCTCAGCAAAATGCAACCTAGGGTCTTTTTGTTAATCTACCCGAGGCAAACTTTCGTTTAAAAGCATAATTAGGATGGAAACGCCACTTTTAAGTTTGACCGTATTTTCGTTTTCGGTCAAATTGCCTTTTGAATGGGAGTGCTTGGGGCACGACTATGATAGCATTAAAAATCGCTATTTTTTAAAACACTAAAGGCCCGTTCACACCAAGGACGATAACTATAAAGATAACGATAAAGATATAATTCTAGAAATCGTTCTCCATATTAAAGAATAACAGAGTTCACACCACAACTATAACGATAAAGATATGAGGAACGATATCGTTGGGATCACTTTCAGAACGATTTTTTTTCCAGCTGTCCAACGATAAAACACTGACAGCCAATCAGAATCCATTCTAATTTAAAGGTCTCGCGCATTTAAAATGGATCTGGATCATCCGGGCGCGCGCGTGCTTAGAATAAAAAGTCCGTTATCGGTCGCTGGTGTGGACACATATATAGTTATCTTTATCGTTATCTTTATAGTTATCGTGCTTGGTGTGAACGGGCCTTAAGGAGGCTCGACACAACATGAAACTTTGCTCGAAGTATCACCAGGGGCTCTACACATGAACTCCAGCATTGAGAACATTGTTTGTGTACACAGACAGAATTTACCAAAAATAAAGATTTTGAACAACTCATGGAAGCTGTGTCCGCCTGCATTTTGACAGAAAATAGTCGATCTAATAACTTTATTCTAGAGCTGCTGTAAAGCCAAAACAATCTATGTTACTGTAATTTCCTATTATCACTGTAAAGCTGCTTTGAAACAATCTATATTGTTAAAAGCGCTTTATAAATGAAGGTGACTTGACACTGTTTACACTACGTCAACAGCGTAGGAGAATGACGTGAAAGAGTAGAGATTGTGGAATAATGTCGTTATTTTGGGGTTTTTTGTGCACAAAAGGTATTGTCATCGCTTGATAATATTAAGGTTGCACCACTGTAGTTACATGGATTATTTAAACAATGTTTTTACTACCTTTCTGGGCCTTGAAAGTTGCAAAGACGTTTCTGTCTATGGCTGGTTCAGAAACGTCTCAGATTTCATCAAAAATATCTTCATTTGTGTTCTGAAGATTAACAAAGGTCTTACAGGTTTGGAACAACATGAGGGTGAGGAATTAATGATAGAATTTTCACTAATCCTTCAACTGAAAACAACTTGCACTGACATATCTTAAATATGTGACTGCCACTGTTTTGTCTCAAGATGCTCACCAGCAATGTTTTTTTTATTAGACATTTTTATAAAAGCTGCTTAAATACCCTAATTTTATTAAGGCCTAGACCTGTCTTAAAGGGTTAGTTCACCCAAAAATGAAAATTATGTCATTAATGACTCACCCTCATGTCACTCCAAACCCGTAAGACCTCCGTTTCTCTTCTGAAGACATCTTAAGATATTTTAGATTTATTCCGAGAGCTTTCTGTCCCTCCATTGTAAGTCAATGGACGTGTCACTGTTCTTGTCCATAAAGGTAATAAAGACATCATCAAAGTAGTCCATGTGACATCAGTGGGTTATTTAGAATGTTTTGAAGCATCGAAAATACATTTTGGTCCAAAATTAACAAACAATTACAACTTTATTCAACATTGTATTCTCTTCCGGTCTGTTTTCCATCCGCGTTCACGAGTCCACATTGACGCACCAGATAACACGCCAGCAGCGTCTTACGTCAGCAGCGTCAATGTGGACTCGTGAACGCGGATGGAAAACAGACCGGAAGAGAATACAATGTTGAATAAAGTTGTAATTGTTTGTTAATTTTGGACCAAAATGTATTTTCGATGCTTCAAAACATTCTAAATAACCCACTGATGTCACATGGACTACTTTGATGATGTCTTTTTTACCTTTATGGACGTGAACAGTGACACATCCATTGACTTACAATGGAGGGACAGAAAGCTCTCGGAATAAATCAAAAATATCTTAAGATGTCTTCAGAAGAGAAACGGAGGTCTTACGGGTTTGGAGTGACATGAGGGTGAGTCATTAATGACATAATTTTCATTTTTGGGTGAACTAACCCTTTAAGCTAAGCCCAGTATGGAAACCATGGCCATATTTTTCATACCAGTAGTCAGCTTAATAAATACTGTCAAGACAAGTCACAATTCAGTCTAATATTTTTATGAATGGCAAATATGCTAATGACAAACCTCTGAACAAACTCAAGGTGCTGCCTCTTCCTGTACTGCAAGCTGAAGTTATAGGAGGAGGTAAACAGCACTGCCAGGCCAGTGATGAAGATAGGCTGTGATCCTTTCCACACACACCTTGACCTTCCAAACTTAATGTCCAGCACTGGTTGCTTAGAGATTGACCTGTAATTGAAAAAAATAAAATAAAATGAATTAATAAATAATATAAATAATTAAAATAACTATTGTGTGTTCCACTGTGTTTTGATGTAGTTGTCTATCTATTCATAGTTCTATAAATACAAATTTTCACCTAAAAATTCAAATTGATTAGGGTTAGAACACTAAAACGCACTGCCATATTATTTTGCTTGTTTTAAGCATAAACTCACAAAATTTTTACTTATTCTTTCAGAAAACAAGACAATTTTTACTTGTCAATTAAATGCTTCTTCATGTAAGAATTTTAGATATCTGGACTGGAAACAAGAAAAAAACACTAATTAAGAAAAAAATATTTTGCAGTGGAGTGAGTAAATGATGGCTTTTCATTTTAGGTTTAAACTACCCTCTTAATGTTTACATACCAGGAAATAAGGCGTGGACTCTCTGGCAAATGTAGATTGCTGGACATCAGGTTGCAAATTCCTGAAACATTTTTTTAAAAGGACAGCACAACCATGATCAACAGAACCAAAACATAAAACATATTACAGATTAATGAGATTTGTTGAATATCATCTACTTATCTGCTTGAAGGATAACACCATCTAACTTCTCTTTGAATTGTTACTGCTAGTTGTAGGACCATGGCATGGCAATCAGGAATACTACATTTGAAAACAGCATTAGGAACATGGATTTTCTTGTGCTAGCAAAATTCTGACAACGATTCAAAAGCACGATCACAGAACTGACAGCATTTGATAGCATTTTTTTTTACCACATAGACTGTAACACTAAGTTACTTAAAAGCACTTACATTAGCACTGCACCGTCATCGATTACAAAGCCTGAAACGAAAAATATATATATCAAAAGCAGGTCATGCAAATAACATAGTATATGTTGCCTATTGTGTGAAATATCGAAGTTAACGTTACTTGATAAACAGATCGAACAGAGTGAATTGTTTGCGCGGCCGCGGTAGAAAACCGCGATCGCAAAATCAAACCAAATAATCATTTGTGAAAACAATGTAGAAATGCGAACGCAAAAAAACCCCCAAAATATATTGGCTTACCGTATCACTCAGTTGAATAATTTTCCATCTTCTCAAACTCTAAATACCACTAATCGCCACAGGCGCAGGTTATTCAGATGACAAATTCTTCCATCCGTCTTCATGTAACTTAGCACGTTAATGTCGCCCATTTTCTGCTGCGTCAGAGGCAACTAATGTTTGAAACACGAACCGAAGCTCACAAAAGCTTAAAAATTGCTCACAGATTCGCAGACACGTTTATCTTGTTAACAGGAATGATTATTCTGTTCAGTTGAATCCCGCTGACAAATCAAGTTTGCCTGTAGTAGCTACTGTCGGCTCGCGTCACATTTGAACTGAATTGAGCGCGAAAGAAATCAATCCCACAATGCAGTGCTTTTACAGTATGATACTGTATTACGAATTTATCGGGTTGAAAACAGAAATGGGCTGTATATTTACAGCTGTTCTGTAAAATATACAGCCTAATACTGTATTATGGAAATACAGTACAATTCTGTAGGAAATTCGCTGTAAATTTACAGTAAAGTTTTACAGTGAGTGTAATAACACATTGTGGTATTATACCTTTATTACAGTGTAATAATACATTGTGTTATTATACATTTATTACAATGTAATAATACATTGTCTTATAATACCTTTATTACAGTGTAATAATACATTGTGTTATTATACATTTATTACAGTATAATAATACATTGTGAAATTATACCTTTATTACAATGTAATAATACATTGTGTAATTATACATTTATTACAATGTACTAATACATTGTGAAATTATACCTTTATTACAATGTAATAATACATTGTGCTATTATACATTTATCACAGTGTAATAATACATTGTGTAGTATACTTTCATTACAGTGCCATAATACATTGTGTAATTATACCTTTATTACAGTGTAATAATACACTGTGCTATTATACCTTTATTACAGTGTAATAACACATTGTGGTATTATACCTTTATTACAGAGTAATGATACATTGTCTTATTATACCTTTATTACAGTGTAATAATACAGTGTGTTATTATACATTTATTACAATGTAATAATACATTGTCTTATAATACCTTTATTACAGTGTAATAATACATTCTTATTATACATTTATTACAGTCCCATAATACATTGTGTAATTCTACCTTTTTACAGTGCCATAATACATTGTGAAATTATACCTTTATTACAGTGTAATAATACACTGTGCTATTATACCTTTATTACAGTGTAATAACACATTGTGGTATTATACCTTTATTACAGTGTATAATACATTGTGTTATTATACATTTATTACAATGTAATAATACATTGTGTTATTATACCTTTATTAAAGTGTAATAATACATTCTTATTATACATTTATTACAGTCCCATAATACATTGTGTGATTCTACTTTACAGTCCCATAATACATAGTGAAATTATACCTTTATTACAGTGTAATAATACACTCTGCTATTATACATTTATTACAGTGTAATAATACATTCTTATTATACATTTATTACAGTGTAATAATACATTCTTATTATACATTTATTAAAGTGCCATAATACATTGTGAAATTATACCTTTATTACAGTGTAATAATACATTGTGGTATTATACCTTTATTACAGTGTAATAATACATTGTGTTATTATACAATTATTACAATGTAATAATACATAGTGTTATTATACATTTATTACAATGTAATAATACACTGTGCTATTATACCTTTATTACAGTGTAATAATACACTGTGTTATTATACCTTTATTACAGTGTAATAATACATTGCGTTATTATACATTTATTACAATGTACTAATACATTGTGAAATTATACCTTTATTACAATGTAATAATACATTGTGCTATTATACCTTTATGACAATGAAATACATTGTGCTATTATACATTTATCACAGTGTAATAATACATTGTGTAATTATACCTTCATTACAGTGCCATAATACATTGTGTAATTATACCTTTATTACAGTGTAATAATACACTGTGCTATTATACCTTTATTACAGTGTAATAACACATTGTGGTATTATACCTTTATTACAGTGTTATGATGCATTGTCTTATAGCTTTATTACAGTGTAATAATACATTGTTTTATTATACATTTATTACAATGTAATAATAAATTGTTTTATTATACATTTATTACAATGTAATAATAAATTGTGTTATTATACATTTATTACAGTCCCATAATACATTGTGCGATTCCACCTTTTTACAGTGCCATAATACATTGTGCTATTATACCTTTATTACAGTGTAATAACACATTGTGGTATTATACCTTTATTACAGTGTAATAATACATTGTGTTAATGTACATTTATTACAATGTAATAATAAACTGTGTTATTATACCTTTATTACAGTGTAATAATACATTGTCTTATAATACCTTTATTACAGTGTAATAATACATTGTCTTATTATACATTTATTACAATGTAATAATACATTGTGTTATTATACCTTTATTACAGTATAATAATACATTGTGAAATTATACCTTTATTACAATCTAATAATACATTGTGTAATTATACATTTATTACAATATAATAACACATTGTGCTATTATAACTTTATGACAATGAAATACATTGTGTAATTATACCTTCATTACAGTGCCATAATACATAGTGAAATTATACCTTTATTACAGTGTAATAACACATTGTGGTATTATACCTTTATTACAGAGTAATGATACACTGTGTTATTATACCTTTATTACATTGTAATAATACATTCTTATTATACATTTATTACCGTCCCATAATACATTGTGAAATTATACCTTTATTACAGTGTAATGATACATTGTCTTATTATACCTTTAATACAGTGTAATAATACACTGTGTTATTATACCTTTATTACAGTGTAATAATACATTGTCTTATAATACCTTTATTACAGTGTAATAATACATTTTGTTATTATACATTTATTACAATGTAATAATACATTGTGTTATTATACCTTTATTACAGTCCCATAATACATTGTGTGATTCTACTTTTTTACAGTGCCATAATACATAGTGAAATTATACCTTTATTACAGTGTAATAATACACTGTGCTATTATACCTTTATTACAGTGTAATAACACATTGTGGTATTATACCTTTATTACAGTGTAATAATACATTGTGTTATTATACATTTATTACAATGTAATAATACATTGTGTTATTATACCTTTATTACAGTATAATAATACATTGTGAAATTATACCTTTATTACAATGTACTAATACATTGTGAAATTATACCTTTATTACAATGTAATAATACATTGTGCTATTATACCTTTATGACAATGAAATACACTGTGCTATTATACCTTTATTACAGTGCCATAATACATTGTGTAATTATACCTTTATTACAGTGTAATGATGCATTGTCTTATACCTTTATTACAGTGTAATAATACATTGTGTTATTATACATTTATTACAATGTTATAATACATTGTGTTATTATACCTTTATTACAGTGTAATAATACATTCTTATTATACCTTTTTACAGTGCCATAATACATTGTGAAATTATACCTTTATTACAGTGTAATAATACACTGTGCTATTATACCTTTATTACAGTGTAATAACAGATTGTGGTATTATACCTTAATTACAGTGTAATAATACATTGTGTTATTATACCTTTATTAAAGTGTAATAATACATTCTTATTATACATTTATTACAGTCCCATAATACATTGTGTGATTCTACTTTACAGTGCCATAATACATAGTGAAATTATACCTTTATTACAGTGTAATAATACACTGTGCTATTATACATTTATTACAGTGTAATAATACATTCTTATTATACATTTATTACAGTGTAATAATACATTCTTATTATACATTTATTACAGTGCCATAATACATTGTGAAATTATATCTTTATTACAGTGTAATAATACACTGTGCTATTATACCTTTATTACAGTGTAATAACACATTGTGGTATTATACCTTTATTACAGTGTAATAATACATTGTGTTATTATACATTTATTACAATGTAAAAATACATTGTGTTATTATACATTTATTACAATGTAATAATACATTGTCTTATAATACCTTTATTACAGTGTAATAATACATTGTGTTATTATACATTTATTACAATGTAATAATACATTGTGTTATTATACCTTTATTACAGTATAATAATACATTGTGAAATTATACCTTTATTACAATGTACTAATACATTGTGAAATTATACCTTTATTACAATGTAATAATACATTGTGTAGTATACCTTCATTACAGTGTCATAATACATTGTGTAATTATACCTTTATTACAGTGTAATAATACATTGTGTTATTATACATTTATTACAATGTTATAATACATTATGTTATTATACATTTATTACAGTCCCATAATACATTGTGTGATTCTACCTTTTTACAGTGTAATAATACACTGTGCTATTATACCTTTATTACAGTGTAATGATACATTGTCTTATTATTCCTTTATTACAGTGTAATAATACATTGTGTTATTATACCTTTATTAAAGTGTAATAATACATTCTTATTATACATTTATTACAGTCCCATAATACATTGTGTGATTCTACTTTACAGTGCCATAATACATAGTGAAATTATACCTTTATTACAGTGTAATAATACACTGTGCTATTATACATTTATTACAGTGTAATAATACATTCTTATTATACATTTATTACAGTGTAATAATACATTCTTATTATACATTTATTACAGTGCCATAATACATTGTGAAATTATATCTTTATTACAGTGTAATAATACACTGTGCTATTATACCTTTATTACAGTGTAATAACACATTGTGGTATTATACCTTTATTACAGTGTAATAATACATTGTGTTATTATACATTTATTACAATGTAAAAATACATTGTGTTATTATACATTTATTACAATGTAATAATACATTGTCTTATAATACCTTTATTACAGTGTAATAATACATTGTGTTATTATACATTTATTACAATGTAATAATACATTGTGTTATTATACCTTTATTACAGTATAATAATACATTGTGAAATTATACCTTTATTACAATGTACTAATACATTGTGAAATTATACCTTTATTACAATGTAATAATACATTGTGTAGTATACCTTCATTACAGTGTCATAATACATTGTGTAATTATACCTTTATTACAGTGTAATAATACATTGTGTTATTATACATTTATTACAATGTTATAATACATTATGTTATTATACATTTATTACAGTCCCATAATACATTGTGTGATTCTACCTTTTTACAGTGTAATAATACACTGTGCTATTATACCTTTATTACAGTGTAATGATACATTGTCTTATTATTCCTTTATTACAGTGTAATAATACATTGTGTTATTATTCCTTTATTACAGTGTAATGATACATTGTGTTATTATACCTTTATTACAGTGTAATAATACATTGTGTTATTATACATTTATTACAATGTAATAATACAGTGTGTTATTATACCTTTATTACAGTGTAATAATACATTCTTATTATACATTTATTACAGTCCCATAATACATTGTGTGATTCTACTTTTTTACAGTGCCATAATACATAGTGAAATTATACCTTTATTACAGTGAAATAATACACTGTGCTATTATACCTTTATTACAGTGTAATGATACATTGTCTTATTATACCTTTATTGCAGTGTAATAATACACTGTGTTATTATACCTTTATTACAGTGTAATAATACATTCTTATTATACATTTATTACAGTCCCATAATACATTGTGTGATTCTACCTTTTTACAGTGCCATAATACATTGTGAAATTATACCTTTATTACAGTGTAATAATACTCTGTGCTATTATACATTTATTACAGTGTAATGATACATTGTCTTATACTACCTTTATTACAGTGTAATAATACATTTTGTTATTATACATTTATTACAATGTAATAATACATTGTGTTATTATACCTTTATTACAGTGTAATAATACATTCTTATTATACATTTATTACAGTCCCATAATACATTGTGAAATTATACCTTTATTACAGTGTAATAATACACTCTGCTATTATACTTTTATTACAGTGTAATAACACATTGTGGTATTATACCTTTATTACAGTGTAATAATACATTGTGTTATTATACATTTATTACAATGTAATAATACATTGTGTTATTATACATTTATTACAATGTAATAATACATTGTCTTATAATACCTTTATTACAGTGTAATAATACATTCTTATTATACATTTATTACAGTCCCATAATACATTGTGTGATTCTACTTTACAGTGCCATAATACATAGTGAAATTATACCTTTATTACAGTGTAATAATACACTGTGCTATTATACCTTTATTACAGTGTATAATACATTGTGTTATTATACATTTATTACAATGTAATAATACATTGTCTTATAATACCTTTATTACAGTGTAATAATACATTGTGTTATTATACATTTATTACAATGTAATAATACATTGTCTTATAATACCTTTATTACAGTGTAATAATACATTGTGTTATTATACATTTATTACAATGTAATAATACATTGTGTTACTATACCTTTATTACAGTGCCATAATACATTGTGTAATTATACCTTTATTACAGTGTAATAATACACTGTGCTATTATACCTTTATTACAGTGTAATAACACATTGTGGTATTATACCTTTATTACAGTGTAATGATGCATTGTCTTATACCTTTATTACAGTGTAATAATACATTGTGTTATTATACATTTATTACAATGTTATAATACATTGTGTTATTATACCTTTATTACAGTGTAATAATACATTGTGGTCTTATACCTTTATTACAGTGTAATGATACATTGTCTTATTATACCTTTATTACAGTGTAATAATAAACTGTGTTATTATACCTTTATTACAGTGTAATAATACATTGTCATAATACCTTTATTACAGTGTAATAATACATTGTGTTATTATACATTTATTACAATGTAATAATACAGTGTGTTATTATACCTTTATTACAGTGTAATAATACATTATTATTATACATTTATTACAGTGTAATAATACACTGTGCTATTATACCTTTATTACAGTGTAATAACACATTGTGGTATTATACCTTTATTACAGTGTAATAATACATTGTGTTATTATACATTTATTACAATGTTATAATACATTGTGTTATTATACATTTATTACAGTCCCATAATACATTGTGAAATTATACCTTTATTACAGTATAATAAAACACTGTGCTATTATACCTTTATTACAGTGTAATTATACATTGTCTTATTATACCTTTATTACAGTGTAATAATACATTGTGTTATTATACCTTTATTACAGTGTAATAACACATTGTGGTATTATACCTTTATTACAGTGTAATGATGCATTGTCTTATACCTTTATTGCAGTGTAATAATACATTGTGTTATTATACATTTATTACAATGTTATAATACATTGTGTGATTCTACCTTTTTACAGTGCCATAATACACTGTGCTATTATACCTTTATTACAGTGTAATAACACATTTTGGTTTTATACCTTTATTACATTGTAATGATACATTGTCCTATTATACCTTTATTACAGTGTAATAATAAACTGTGTTATTATACCTTTATTACAGTGTAATAATACATTGTGTTATTATATATTTATTACAATGTAATAATAAACTGTGTTATTATACCTTTATTACAGTGTAATAATACATTGTCTTATTATACATTTATTACAGTATAATAATACATTGTGAAATTATACCTTTATTACAATCTAATAATACATTGTGTAATTATACCTTTATTACAGTGTAATAATACACTGTGTTATTATACATTTATTACAATGTAATAATACATTGTGTTATTATACCGTTATTACAGTGTAATAATACATTGTGTTATTATACATTTATTACAATGTAATAATACATTTTTGTTATTATACCGTTATTACAGTGTAATAATACATTCTTATTATACATTTATTACAGTCCCATAATACATTTTGTGATTCTACTTTTTTACAGTGCCATAATACATAGTGAAATTATACCTTTATTACAGTGTAATAATACATTGTCTTATTATACCTTTATTACAGTGTAATAATACACTGTGTTATTATACCTTTATTACAGTGTAATAATACATTCTTATTATACATTTATTACAGTCCCATAATACATTGTGTAATTCTACCTTTTTACAGTGCCATAATACATTGTGAAATTATACCTTTATTACAGTGTAATAATACACTGTGCTATTATACCTTTATTACAGTGTAATAACACATTGTGGTATTATACCTTTATTACAGTGTAATAATACATTGTGTTATTATACATTTATTACAATGTAATAATACATTGTGTTATTATACATTTATTACAATGTAATAATACATTGTCTTATAATACCTTTATTACAGTGTAATAATACATTCTTATTATACATTTATTACAGTCCCATAATACATTGTGTAATTCTACCTTTTTACAGTGCCATAATACATTGTGAAATTATACCTTTATTACAGTGTAATAATACATTGTGTTATTATACCTTTATTAAAGTGTAATAATACATTCTTATTATACATTTATTACAGTCCCATAATACATTGTGTGATTCTACTTTACAGTGCCATAATACATAGTGAAATTATACCTTTATTACAATGTAATAATACACTGTGCTATTATACATTTATTACAGTGTAATAATACATTCTTATTATACATTTATTACAGTGTAATAATACATTCTTATTATACATTTATTACAGTGCCATAATACATTGTGGTCTTATACCTTTATTACAGTGTAATAATACATTGTGTTATTATACATTTATTACAATGTACTAATACATTGTGAAATTATACCTTTATTACAATGTAATAATACACTGTGCTATTATACCTTTATTACAGTGTAATAATACACTGTGTTATTATACCTTTATTACAGTGTAATAATACATTGTGTAATTATACCTTCATTACAGTGCCATAATACATTGTGTAATTATACCTTTATTACAGTGTAATGATGCATTGTCTTATACCTTTATTACAGTGTAATAATATATTGTGTTATTATACATTTATTACAATGTAATAATAAATTGTGTTATTATACATTTATTACAGTCCCATAATACATTGTGCGATTCTACCTTTTTACAGTGCCATAATACATTGTGAAATTATACCTTTATTACAGTGTAATAATACACTGTGCTATTATACCTTTATTACAGTGTAATAATACATTGTGTTATTATACATTTATTACAATGTAATAAGAAACTGTTATTATACCTTTATTACAGTGTAATAATACATTGTCTTATAATACCTTTATTACAGTGTAATAATACATTGTCTTATTATACATTTATTACAATGTAATAATACATTGTGTTATTATACCTTTATTACAATCTAATAATACATTGTGTAATTATACATTTATTACAATATAATAACACATTGTGCTATTATAACTTTATGACAATGAAATACATTGTGCTATTATACATTTATCACAGTGTAATAATACATTGTGTAATTATACCTTTATTACAGTGCCATAATACATAGTGAAATTATACCTTTATTACAGTGTAATAATACATTGTGTTATTATACATTTATTCCAATGTAATAATACATTGTCTTATAATACCTTTATTACAGTGTAATAATACATTGTGTTATTATACATTTATTACAGTTTAATAATACATTGTGAAATTATACCTTTATTACAATGTAATAATACATTGTGTAATTATACATTTATTACAATGTACTAATACATTGTGAAATTATACCTTTATTACAATGTAATAATACATTGTGCTATTATACATTTATCACAGTGTAATAATACATTGTGTAGTATACTTTCATTACAGTGCCATAATACATTGTGAAATTATACCTTTATTACAGTGTAATAATACACTGTGCTATTATACCTTTATTACAGTGTAATAACACATTGTGGTATTATACCTTTATTACAGTGTAATAATACATTGTGTTATTATACATTTATTACAATGTAATAATACATTGTGTTATTATACATTTATTACAATGTAATAATACATTGTCTTATAATACCTTTATTACAGTGTAATAATACATACTTATTATACATTTATTACAGTCCCATAATACATTGTGTAATTCTACCTTTTTACAGTGCCATAATACATTGTGAAATTATACCTTTATTACAGTGTAATAATACACTGTGCTATTATACCTTTATTACAGTGTAATAATACATTGTGTTATTATACCTTTATTAAAGTGTAATAATACATTCTTATTATACATTTATTACAGTCCCATAATACATTGTGTGATTCTACTTTACAGTGCCATAATACATAGTGAAATTATACCTTTATTACAATGTAATAATACACTGTGCTATTATACATTTATTACAGTGTAATAATACATTCTTATTATACATTTATTACAGTGTAATAATACATTCTTATTATACATTTATTACAGTGCCATAATACATTGTGGTCTTATACCTTTATTACAGTGTAATAATACATTGTGTTATTATACATTTATTACAATGTACTAATACATTGTGAAATTATACCTTTATTACAATGTAATAATACACTGTGCTATTATACCTTTATTACAGTGTAATAATACACTGTGCTATTATACCTTTATTACAGTGTAATAATACACTGTGTTATTATACCTTTATTACAGTGTAATAATACATTGTGTAATTATACCTTTATTACAGTGTAATAATACATTGTTTTATTATACATTTATTACAATGTAATAATAAATTGTTTTATTATACATTTATTACAATGTAATAATAAATTGTGTTATTATACATTTATTACAGTCCCATAATACATTGTGCGATTCCACCTTTTTACAGTGCCATAATACATTGTGCTATTATACCTTTATTACAGTGTAATAACACATTGTGGTATTATACCTTTATTACAGTGTAATAATACATTGTGTTATTGTACATTTATTACAATGTAATAATAAACTGTGTTATTATACCTTTATTACAGTGTAATAATACATTGTCTTATAATACCTTTATTACAGTGTAATAATACATTGTCTTATTATACATTTATTACAATGTAATAATACATTGTGTTATTATACCTTTATTACAGTATAATAATACATTGTGAAATTATACCTTTATTACAATCTAATAATACATTGTGTAATTATACATTTATTACAATATAATAACACATTGTGCTATTATAACTTTATGACAATGAAATACATTGTGTAATTATACCTTCATTACAGTGCCATAATACATAGTGAAATTATACCTTTATTACAGTGTAATAACACATTGTGGTATTATACCTTTATTACAGAGTAATGATACATTGTCTTATTATACCTTTATTACAGTGTAATAATACACTGTGTTATTATACCTTTATTACATTGTAATAATACATTCTTATTATACATTTATTACCGTCCCATAATACATTGTGTGATTATACCTTTTTACAGTGCCATAATACATTGTGAAATTATACCTTTATTACAATCTAATAATACATTGTGTAATTATACATTTATTACAATATAATAACACATTGTGCTATTATAACTTTATGACAATGAAATACATTGTGTAATTATACCTTCATTACAGTGCCATAATACATAGTGAAATTATACCTTTATTACAATGTAATAACACATTGAGGTATTATACCTTTATTACAGAGTAATGATACATTGTCTTATTATACCTTTAATACAGTGTAATAATACACTGTGTTATTATACCTTTATTACAGTGTAATAATACATTGTCTTATAATACCTTTATTACAGTGTAATAATACATTTTGTTATTATACATTTATTACAATGTAATAATACATTGTGTTATTATACCTTTATTACAGTGTAATAATGCATTCTTATTATACATTCATTACAGTCCCATAATACATTGTGTGATTCTACTTTTTTACAGTGCCATAATACATAGTGAAATTATACCTTTATTACAGTGTAATAACACATTGTGGTATTATACCTTTATTACAGTGTAATAATACATTGTGTTATTATACATTTATTACAATGTAATAATACATTGTGTTATTATACATTTATTACAATGTAATAATACATTGTCTTATAATACCTTTATTACAGTGTAATAATACATTGTGTTATTATACATTTATTACAATGTAATAATACATTGTCTTATAATACCTTTATTACAGTGTAATAATACATTGTGTTATTATACATTTATTACAGTATAATAATACATTGTGAAATTATACCTTTATTACAATGTAATAATACATTGTGCTATTATACCTTTATGACAATGAAATACATTGTGCTATTATACATTTATCACAGTGTAATAATACATTGTGTAATTATACCTTTATTACAGTGTAATGATGCATTGTCTTATACCTTTATTACAGTGTAATAATACATTGTGTTATTATACATTTATTACAATGTTATAATACATTGTGTTATTATACATTTATTACAGTCCCATAATACATTGTGTGATTCTACCTTTTTACAGTGTAATAATACATTGTGAAATTATACCTTTATTACAGTGTAATAATACACTGTGCTATTATACCTTTATTACAGTGTAATAACACATTGTGGTATTATACCTTTATTACAGTGTAATAATACATTGTGTTATTATACATTTATTACAATGTAATAATACATTGTGTTATAATACCTTCATTACAGTGCCATAATACATTGTGTAATTATACCTTTATTACAGTGTAATAATACATTGTGAAATTATACCTTTATTACAGTGTAATGATACATTGTCTTATTATACGTTTAATACAGTGTAATAATACACTGTGTTATTATACCTTTATTACAGTGTAATAATACATTTTGTTATTATACATTTATTACAATGTAATAATACATTGTGTTATTATACATTTATTACAATGTAATAATACATTGTCTTATAATACCTTTATTACAGTGTAATAATACATTGTGTTATTATACATTTATTAAAATGTAATAATACATTGTGTTATTATACCTTTATTACAGTATAATAATACATTGTGAAATTATACCTTTATTACAATGTAATAATACATTGTGAAATTACACCTTTATTACAATCTAATAATACATTGTGTAATTATACATTTATTACAATATAATAACACATTGTGCTATTATAACTTTATGACAATGAAATACATTGTGTAATTATACCTTCATTACAGTGCCATAATATATAGTGAAATTATACCTTTATTACAGTGTAATAACACATTGTGGTATTATACCTTTATTACAGAGTAATGATACATTGTCTTATTATACCTTTATTACAGTGTAATAATACACTGTGTTATTATACCTTTATTACATTGTAATAATACATTCTTATTATACATTTATTACCGTCCCATAATACATTGTGTGATTATACCTTTTTACAGTGCCATAATACATTGTGAAATTATACCTTTATTACAGTGTAATGATACATTGTCTTATTATACCTTTAATACAGTGTAATAATACACTGTGTTATTATACCTTTATTACAGTGTAATAATACATTGTCTTATAATACCTTTATTACAGTGTAATAATACATTGTGAAATCATACCTTTATTACAATGTAATAATACATTGTGAAATTATACCTTTATTACAATGTAATAATACATTGTGCTATTATACCTTTATGACAATGAAATACATTGTGCTATTATACATTTATCACAGTGTAATAATACATTGTGTAGTATACCTTCATTACAGTGCCATAATACATTGTGTAATTATACCTTTATTACAGTGTAATGATGCATTGTCTTATACCTTTATTACAGTGTAATAATACATTGTGAAATTATACCTTTATTACAGTGTAATAATACATCATCAAGGCCTTTTGCAGCGCGAGCGCCGATCTAAACGATGTCTAGCATGCCGTCTTTCTGTGCCAAAGCTATTGTAAGCTTGACATGACAGAGTCATGCCCTCTGTCAATGCAGACCGCCAAGCTGCCCTGTCTTCCGCAATATGATGCCATCGGTCAGGGTTGATGTTAAAGACATTCATATCCCGCTTGATGACATCCTTGAAACGGAGCTTGGGTCGGCCACGAGGGCGGTGTCCAACAGCTAACTCCCCATGGAAGATGGATTTTGGGATACGTTCATCCGGCATACGACGCACATGGCCGATCCATCCAAGACGTCTCCTCCGGATTGCGGTGTACATGTCACTGCTGTTAGTGAGCTTCAGCACGGTGGTGTTCGGGACCCGATCCTGCCATGACAGGCCAAGGATCCGTCGTAGACAACGGAAGTGGAAAGCATTAAGCTTGTGCTCCTCCCGCCGGTATGTAGGCCACGTTTCACTTCCATATAATAAAACAGAAAGCACACAGGATTCATATACGCGCACCTTTACTTTGAGAGAAAGGTGGCTGTTGTTCCAGACACGAGACTGAAGACGCCCAAAGGTTGTTGAGGCACGACCGATCCTAGTATTCAGTTCAGCTTCAAGGCTGTTGTTTGCTGTCAGAGTTGAGCCGAGATAGACAAATTTTTCAACAACCGACAGCACTGTGCCATTGATGGTGACGTGAGGGGGAGCAGGAACGTTCTGAGCCATCACCACTGTCTTACTGAGGTTTATGGTGAGTCCGAACTCTGTGCAGGCAGTGGCAAAAGAATTGCACATCTCCTGAATTTCTTGTTCAGTGTGAGCCACGAATGCAGCGTCGTCTGCGTAGAGCAACTCGCGCACAAGTACGCGCTTCACCCTGGTTCTGGCCCTTAGACGAGCCAGGCTGAAGAAGTTGCCATCACACCTGGTGTGCAGCAGAACCCCACCTGGATCCGGAAACGCCCGTCGCAGCACAGCTGAGAAATAGATGCCAAACAAGGTGGGAGCGAGGACACACCCTTGCTTTACTCCGCAGCAGACATCAAACTCGTTTGAGCGGGCACCGTTGAACTGTACGGTTGCCCGCATCCCATCATGGAAACCTTGGAGTATTGCCAAAAGAGTTGCCGGACAACCGAGTCGCTGCAGAACGTGGAAGAGACCAGAGCGACTCACATAATCGAAAGCCTTAGTCAGATCGACAAACACCATGTACAATGGGCATTGCTGTTCCACACACTTTTCCTGAAGCTGGCGTACTGAGAAGATCATGTCCAAGGTCGAGCGACCAGCACGGAAGCCGCACTGACTTTCCGGCAGAACCTGGTCAGCAACACGCTGCAGTCTTGGGAGGATTGCACGGGCAAGGCATTTTCCTGAAAGGCTAAGGAGTGAAATGCCTCGATAGTTGTTGCAGTCCTGCCTGTCGCCCTTGTTTTTATAAAGAGTGATGATGTTGGCATCTTTGAGTTCGCTAGGGATGCATTTATTCTGCCAACAGTATCGAAACAAGCAGTGAAGCCGTCTGACCAACACTGCCCCGCCACACTTCAGCAGCTCTGCTGGAATTCCATCGCTGCCCGGTGACTTGTTATCTTTCATGGCTGCAATCGCACACTCGATTTCCATTGTTGAGATCTCCGCATCCAGCTCGTTAAAGACAGGTAGTTGTGGTACTGCAGCAGAAACAGCGTTCAAGTCGGCATCCACAGGAGTGCCATACAGCAAGCTGTAATGCTCAACCCATCTATCAAGCTGGCCTGGAAGGTCGTTGATGATGGTCCCATCATTGGCTCGCAAAGGTGCTGTTTTTTTCACTGTAGGACCGAGTGCCTCATTGATGCCGCTGTACATGCCGCGTATGTCCCCAGTGCTTGCACACCGTTCTACCCTCTGACTAAGATCCTGCCAGTACTGCTCGTGGGCCTGGCGTGTGATACGCTTAACGTCATTCCTGGCCTTACGATAGTGAGCGATAGTGGAGTCGTTTCTATCTTGGAGAACACTGAGACGGGCAGCACGCTTGTCAGCAAGGGCCGGGAGCAGAGTAGCAGAGCTTGCAAGGAACCAGTCCGGCTGTTTCCTACTACAAAGGCCAAAGACCTCAGATGCAGCCTCCATCATGGAACCTCTTAGCTCGGCCCAGATGTTTTCAGGAGTGTCGTCAGCTCTGAGGTGAAGGCCCTCCATACGCGCACAAAATCTTGCCACGTATTCATGTTTCCGCATCAACTCAGTGTTTAACTTTGGGATGGGCTTTGGAGTGGCACTGTGAAACTTCTTTGGAGTGAGTTTTAAAAAGCAGCGGACAAGGGCGTGGTCGGTGTCACAGTCAGCAGAGTGCATGCTCCTGTACCTCTTGACAGCATTGAGTTGGCGCCTCCTGACAATAATGTGATCAAGTTGGTGCCAATGTTTGGACCGGGGGTGCATCCAGGTAACCTTGGATCTAATAGGTCCAGATGAGAAGGAAGACGGTAAGCATAGGTCATGAGCAGCGCACAACTCAAGGAGACGTTGGCCGTTGTCATTGATATTACCAATCCCAAAATGACCCAAGACCGGCCTCCAGGCAATGACATCCCCTCCAACTCTGGCGTTGAAGTCCCCAAGCAGAGCTAGATCATCCCCAGCTGGAACGGAATGAATGACCTCGCTAACGTGGGCATAAAAGGCATCCTTGTCCTCAGGAGATGCGTCAAGAGTGGGTGCATAGGCAGAGAGGAGAGTGAGAAAGCCAGCTGAGTGTGACATCCGCAGGGACATTAGACGTGGAGAGCAAGCAGTTGGTTGAGAGACTGTGGACAGCAGGGTGTTTCGCACAACAAAGCCGACTCCATGCATTGGATGATGGTCGTCTGGGTAACCATGCCAGAAAAAGGTGTAGTTCCTCTCGCGCACCGAACCACTGCCCAACAGCCAAGTCTCGCTTATAGCAGCAATATCCACTCTGAGGCGAGATAGTTCGCAGTCAATGACGGCTGATTTCTGAGGAGGAGCACTGTTGAGATCGGAGTGCACTCCAAGACTTCTGATGTTCCAGCCCGCCAATGTCAAAGAAGAAGAAGAGGAAGATGAAGAGAAGGCAGTCGCAGAATATCGACCTGACCGCGCCTGCCTTACACGCGTGTCCTGCCGAGCAACGACAGCCCTTGCACAGCAGTGCAAGGGCTCCCGATTTGCCAGTCGCTGAATATGTGTATTACTTTCCATGCATGCTATAGCACCGAATGCCGGGGCAAAGTGCAGGAGACGGATGTTTGCCCAGGACAACAGTCTTCCTCTGGGTCCTGCACCACTAGATCCGACGGAGTGCAAAGCACGACAGTCAAGAGCAAAGCAGGATCGCCCCGCAGTAGCCTACTAACTTGGCCTGATACACGCTGACCGTTGTCCTGTAAAGGATCATCCGCCCACCGAGGAAGCTGTGGTAGACCAACCAGGAATGTTCCAATGCTCTACAACAGCTGCCAACCCCTGCTGCCGAGTTGACATCTACTATTTGACCCATAGTTGGGAGGCATAAAGGGGTACTGTCACTTGCCCATGGTGAGCCCCTATGACTCGTGGTAGGGCGGGGTCGTCTTACTCTCCCGTACAGGTCCGTTAGACCTGCCCACTGCCCAAATAATACACTGAGCTATTATACCTTTATTACAGTGTAATAACACATTGTGGTATTATACCTTTATTACAGTGTAATAATACATTGTGTTATTATACATTTATTACAATGTAATAATACATTGTGTTATTATACATTTATTACAATGTAATAATACATTGTCTTATAATACCTTTATTACAGTGTAATAATACATTGTGTTATTATACATTTATTACAATGTAATAATACATTGTCTTATAATACCTTTATTACAGTGTAATAATACATTGTGTTATTATACATTTATTACAGTATAATAATACATTGTGAAATTATACCTTTATTACAATGTAATAATACATTGTGCTATTATACCTTTATGACAATGAAATACATTGTGCTATTATACATTTATCACAGTGTAATAATACATTGTGTAGTATACCTTCATTACAGTGCCATAATACATTGTGTAATTATACCTTTATTACAGTGTAATAATACATTGTGAAATTATACCTTTATTACAGTGTAATGATACATTGTCTTATTATACCTTTAATACAGTGTAATAATACACTGTGTTATTATACCTTTATTACAGTGTAATAATACATTTTGTTATTATACATTTATTACAATGTAATAATACATTGTGTTATTATACCTTTATTACAGTGTAATAATACATTCTTATTATACATTTATTACAGTCCCATAATACATTGTGTGATTCTACTTTTTTACAGTGCCATAATACATAGTGAAATTATACCTTTATTACAGTGTAATAATACACTGTGCTATTATACCTTTATTACAGTGTAATAACACATTGTGGTATTATACCTTTATTACAGTGTAATAATACATTGTGTTATTATACATTTATTACAATGTAATAATACATTGTCTTATAATACCTTTATTACAGTGTAATAATACATTGTGTTATTATACATTTATTACAATGTAATAATACATTGTGAAATTATACCTTTATTACAATGTAATAATACATTGTGCTATTATACCTTTATGACAATGAAATACATTGTGCTATTATACATTTATCACAGTGTAATAATACATTGTGCTATTATACCTTTATGACAATGAAATACATTGTGCTATTATACATTTATCACAGTGTAATAATACATTGTGTAGTATACCTTCATTACAGTGCCATAATACATTGTGTAATTATACCTTTATTACAGTGTAATAACACATTGTGGTATTATACCTTTATTACAGTGTAATGATGCATTGTCTTATACATTTATTACAGTGTAATAATACATTGTGTTATTATACATTTATTACAATGTTATAATACATTGTGTTATTATACATTTATTACAGTCCCATAATACATTGTGTGATTCTACCTTTTTACAGTCCCATAATACATTGTGAAATTATACCTTTATTACAGTGTGATAATACACTGTGCTATTATACCTTTTTACAGTGTAATGATACATTGTGTAATTATACATTTCTTACAATATAATAACACATTGTGCTATTATAACTTTATGACAATGAAATAAATTGTGCTATTATACATTTATCACAGTGTAATAATACATTGTGTTATTATACATTTATTACAATGTAATAACACATTGTGGTCTTATACATTTATTACAGTGTAATGATACATTGTCTTATTATACCTTTATTACAGTGTAATAATAAACTGTGTTATTATACCTTTATTACAGTGTAATAATACATTGTCATAATACCTTTATTACAGTGTAATAATACATTGTGTTATTATACATTTATTACAGTCCCATAATACATTGTGAAATTATACCTTTATTACAGTGTAATAACACATTGTGGTATTATACCTTTAGTACAGTGTAATAATACATTTTGTTATTATACATTTATTACAATGTAATAATACATTGTGTTATTATACCTTTATTACAGTGTAATAATACATTCTTATTATACATTTATTACAGTGTAATAATACACTGTGTTATTACACCTTTATTACAGTGTAATAATACACTGTGCTATTATACCTTTATTACAGTGTAATAATACATTGTGTTATTATACATTTATTACAATGTAATAATAAACTGTTATTATACCTTTATTACAGTGTAATAATACATTGTCTTATAATACCTTTATTACAGTGTAATAATACATTGTCTTATTATACATTTATTACAATGTAATAATACATTGTGTTATTATACCTTTATTACAGTATAATAATACATTGTGAAATTATACCTTTATTACAATGTAATAATACATTGTGCTATTATACATTTATCACAGTGTAATAATACATTGTGTAATTATACCTTTATTACAGTGCCATAATACATTGTGTAATTATACCTTTATTACAGTGTAATAATACACTGTGCTATTATACCTTTATTAGCGTGTAATAACACATTGTGGTATTATACCTTTATTACAGTGTAATGATGCATTGTCTTATACCTTTATTACAGTGTAATAATACATTGTGTTATTATACATTTATTACAATGTTATAATACATTGTGTTATTATACATTTATTACAGTGTAATAATACACTGTGCTATTATACCTTTATTACAGTGTAATGATACATTGTCTTATTATACCTTTATTACAGTGTAATAATACATTGTGTTATTATACCTTTATTACAGTGTAATAACACATTGTGTTATTATACCTTTATTACAGTGTAATGATGCATTGTCTTATACCTTTTTACAGTGCCATAATACACTGTGCTATTATACCTTTATTACAGTGTAATGATACATTGTCTTATTATACCTTTATTACAGTGTAATAATAAACTGTGTTATTATACCTTTATTACAGTGTAATAATACATTGTCATAATACCTTTATTACAGTGTAATAATACATTGTGTTATTATACTTTTATTACAATGTAATAATACAGTGTGTTATTATACCTTTATTACAGTGTAATAATACATTCTTATTATACATTTATTACAGTGTAATAATACATTATTATTATACCTTTATTACAGTGTAATAATACACTGTGCTATTATACCTTTATTACAGTGTAATAACACATTGTGGTATTATACCTTTATTACAGTGTAATAATACATTGTGTTATTATACATTTATTACAATGTAATAATACATTGTGTTATTATAACTTTATTACAGTGTAATAATACATTGTGAAATTATACCTTTATGTCAATGTAATACATTGTGAAATTACACCTTTATTACAATGTAATAATACATTGTGCTATTATACCTTTATTACAGTATAATAATACATTGTGAAATGATACCTTTATGACAATGTAATACATTGTGAAATTACACCTTTATTACAATGTAATAATACATTTTGCTATTATACCTTTATGTCAATGTAATACATTGTGTAGTATACCTTTATTACAGTATAATAATACATTGTGTAATTATACCTTTATTACATTGTAATAATACATTGTGTTATTATACATTTATTACAATGTAATAATACATTGTGATATTATACATTTATTACAGTCCCATAATACATTGTGTGATTCTACCTTTTTACAGTGCCATAATACATTGTGAAATTATACCTTTATTACAGTGTAATAATAAGCTGTGTTATTATAACTTTATTACAGTGTAATAATGCATTGTCTTATAATACCCTTATTACAGTGTAATAATACATTGTGCTATTATACCTTTATTACAGTGTAATAATACATTGTGTAATTATACCTTCATCACAGTGCCATAATACATTGTGTAACTAGATGTACCGCATCGCGGTACAAAATATGACCGCCGCTCAGGCCTGCACTGGCTTTCCACAAAAATAAATGACGTGGAGTAATTTGGCTGTATTGCGTGTTTATGTATATACCTAAAAAAAGTAATAGTATGTGCATGTCTGTCTGTGGGTGTGTGTGTGTGTGTGTGTGTATGTGTGTGTCTGTGTGTGTGTGTGTGTGTGTGTGTGTCTGTGCGTGTATGTATGTGTGCGTACATGTGTGCGCGTGTGTGTTTGTGTGTCTGTGCATGTGGATTTGTATGTGTGTGTGTATGGGTGTGTGTCTGTGCGTGTGGATGTCAGTGTGTGTGCATGCTTGCGTTTGTTTGTATTCCTGCATGTGTGTGTGTGACAGTATCATCCTAAACCAGCAACCCTTCGCTCAACAGCACCATCTACAGGCCGATGAGTGTACAGTCACTAAATGTGCACATAAATGAATTTATTTTATACCCCCCCATGGATGAAATTCTACAAAACTTAGCAGAGGATACCCCCAGAGGATGTCAAGTTAATCATACACATGAAATATGGTGCAGTTCTGAAAATCTCCACTGAAGATAGGGGCGATCAAAGCAGAATAATATTGCATTTTCATTTTTTATGGGAGGGGCGCAAATCACAAATGAGTGATTATGGGCTAGGTTGATGTGGGCCCTTAAGAGCAACATACCATAACAATTACAAATGTTTACAATTACAAATTACAAAGCAATAACAAATGCATTTTTTTGGGTTTGGGGGGCCCAGCGCGGGGGGGGGGGGGGGGTGAGTGGCCCCCGGGGACCAAACGAAATTTTTCCGTAGAAGTCTAGTGGGGCTACATGCTCACCAAATTTCATGTTCCCCGGTGTTTCGGTGTCCCTGGTATCGTTGACGAAAAATTTACGGGGGCCCCAGCGCAGGGGGGGGGAAGTGGCCCCCGGGGACCAAACGAAATTTTTCCATAAAAGTCTAGTAGACCAACATACCATAAAAATTTCTTCATCCTCGGTGCCACGGTTCAGGTAGTTATTTAGGAAAAACTGCGTTTTTTTGGTTTTGGGGGGGCCCAGCGCGGGGGGGGAGTGGCCCCCGGGGACCAAACGAAATTTTTCCGTAGAAGTCTAGTGGGGCTACATGCCCACCAAATTTCATGTTCCCCGGTGCTTCGGTGTCCCTGGTATCGTTGACGAAAAATTTACGGGGGCCCCAGCGCGGGGGGGGGGAGTGGCCCCCGGGGACCAAACGAAATTTTTCCGTAAAAGTCTAGTAGACGAACATACCATAAAAATTTCTTCATCCTCGGTGCCACGGTTCAGGTAGTTATTTAGGAAAAACTGCATTTTTTTGGGTTAAGGGGGGCCCAGCGCGGGGGGGGGGGGAGGGTTTTTGGCCCCCGGGGACCAAACGAAATTTTTCCTTAGAAGTCTAGTGGGGCTACATGCCCACCAAATTTCATGTTCCCCGGTGTTTCGGTGTCCCTGGTATCGTTGACGAAAAATTTACGGGGGCCCCAGCGCGGGGGGGGAAGTGGCCTCCGGGGACCAAACGGAATTTTTCCGTAAAAGTCTAGTAGACCAACATACCATAAAAATTTCTTCATCCTCGGTGCCACGGTTCAGGTAGTTATTTAGGAAAAACTGCATTTTTTGGTTTTGGGGGGGGCAGCGCGGGGGGGGAGTGGCCCCCGGGAACCAAACGAAATTTTTCCGTAGAAGTCTAGTGGGGCTACATGCCCACCAAATTTCATGTTCCCCGGTGCTTCGGTGTCCCTGGTATCGTTGACGAAAAATTTACGGGGGCCCCAGCGCGGGGGGGGGGGAGTGGCCCCCGGGGACCAAACGAAATTTTTCCGTAAAAGTCTAGTAGACAAACATACCATAAAAATTTCTTCATCCTCGGTGCCACGGTTCAGGTAGTTATTTAGGAAAAACTGCATTTTTTTGGGGTTAAGGGGGGCCCAGCGCGGGGGGGGGGAGTGGCCCCCGGGGACCAAATGAAATTTTTCCGTAGAAGTCTAGTGGGGCTACATGCCCACCAAATTTCATGTTCCCCGGTGTTTCGGTGTCCCTGGTATCGTTGACGAAAAATTTACGGGGGCCCCAGCGCGGGGGGGGAAGTGGCCTCCGGGGACCAAACGAAATTTTTCCGTAAAAGTCTAGTAGACCAACATACCATAAAAATTTCTTCATCCTCGGTGCCACGGTTCAGGTAGTTATTTAGGAAAAACTGAATTTTTGGGGGTTTGGGGGGGCCCAGCGCTGGGGGGGAGTGGCCCCCGGGGACCAAGCGAAATTTTTCCGTAGAAGTCTAGTGGGGCTACATGCCCACCAAATTTCATGTTCCCCGGTGCTTCGGTGTCCCTGGTATCGTTGACGAAAAATTTACGGGGGCCCCAGCGCGGGGGGGGAAGTGGCCCCCGGGGACCAAACGAAATTTTTCCGTAAAAGTCTAGTAGACCAACATACCATAAAAATTTCTTCATCCTCGGTGCCACGGTTCAGGTAGTTATTTAGGAAAAACTGCATTTTTTGGGGTTTGGGGGGGGCCCAGCGCGGGGGGGGAGTGGCCCCCGGGGACCAAACGAAATTTTTCCTTAGAAGTCTAGTGGGGCTACATGCCCATCAAATTTCATGTTCCCCGGTGTTTCGGTGTCCCTGGTATCGTTGACGAAAAATTTAAGGGGGCCCCAGCGCGGGGGGGGAAGTGGCCCCCGGGGACCAAACGAAATTTTTCCGTAAAAGTCTAGTAGACCAACATACCATAAAAATTTCTTCATCCTCGGTGCCACGGTTCAGGTAGTTATTTAGGAAAAACTGCATTTTTTGGGGTTTGGGGGGGCCCAGCGCGGGGGGGAGTGGCCCCCGGGGACCAAACGAAATTTTTCCTTAGAAGTCTAGTGGGGCTACATGCCCACCAAATTTCATGTTCCCCGGTGTTTCGGTGTCCCTGGTAATCGTTGACGAAAAATTTACGGGGGCCCCAGCGCGGGGGGGGGAAGTGGCCCCCGGGGACCAAACGAAATTTTTCCGTAAAAGTCTAGTAGACCAACATACCATAAAAATTTCTTCATCCTCGGTGCCACGGTTCAGGTAGTTATTTAGGAAAAACTGCATTTTTTGGGGTTTGGGGGGGCCCAGCGCGGGGGGGGAGTGGCCCCCGGGGACCAAACGAAATTTTTCCTTAGAAGTCTAGTGGGGCTACATGCCCACCAAATTTCATGTTCCCCGGTGCTTCGGTGTCCCTGGTATCGTTGACGAAAAATTTACGGGGGCCCCAGCGCGGGGGGGGGGAAGTGGCCCCCGGGGACCAAACGAAATTTTTCCGTAAAAGTCTAGTAGACCAACATACCATAAAAATTTCTTCATCCTCGGTGCCACGGTTCAGGTAGTTATTTAGGAAAAACTGAATTTTTTGGGGTTTGGGGGGGCCCAGCGCGGGGGGGGAGTGGCCCCCGGGGACCAAACGAAATTTTTCCTTAGAAGTCTAGTGGGGCTACATGCCCATCAAATTTCATGTTCCCCGGTGTTTCGGTGTCCCTGGTATCGTTGACGAAAAATTCAGTAAGGTGACGAAAAAAAAAAAAAAAAAAACTTTGACAATCCCTATATGACCGCTTTCGCTAGCTACGCTAGCGGCGGTCATAATTATACCTTTATTACAGTGTAATAATACACTGTGCTCTTATACCTTTATTACAGTGTAATGATACATTGTCTTATTATACCTTTATTACAGTGTAATAATACAATGTCTTATTATACCTTTATTACAGTGTAATAATACATTGTCTTATAATACCTTTATTACAGTGTAATAACACATTGTGTTATTATACCTTTATTAGTGTAATAATACAGTACATTGTCTTATAATACCTTTATTACAGTGTAATAATACATTGTGTTATTATACATTTATTACAATGTAATAATACATTGTGTTATTATACCTTTATTACAGTGTAATAATACATTCTTATTATACATTTATTACAGTCCCATAATACATTGTGTGATTCTACTTTTTTACAGTGCCATAATACATAGTGAAATTATACCTTTATTACAGTGTAATAATACACTGTGCTATTATACCTTTATTACAGTGTAATAACACATTGTGGTATTATACCTTTATTACAGTGTAATAATACACTGTGTTATTATACCTTTATTACATTGTAATAATACATTCTTATTATACATTTATTACAGTCCCATAATACATTGTGTGATTCTACCTTTTTACAGTGCCATAATACATTGTGAAATTATACCTTTATTACAGTGTAATGATACATTGTCTTATTATACCTTTATTACAGTGTAATAATACACTGTGTTATTATACCTTTATTACAGTGTAATAATACATTGTCTTATAATACCTTTATTACAGTGTAATAATACACTGTGTTATTATACCTTTATTACAGTGTAATAATACATTGTCTTATAATACCTTTATTACAGTGTAATAATACATTTTGTTATTATACATTTATTACAATGTAATAATACATTGTGTTATTATACCTTTATTACAGTGTAATAATACAGTGTGTGTATTGAGTGGCCCCCGGGGACCAAACGAAATTTTTCCGTAGAAGTCTAGTGGGGCTACATGCCCACCAAATTTCATGTTCCCCGGTGCTTCGGTGTCCCTGGTATCGTTGACGAAAAATTTACGGGGGCCCCAGCGCGGGGGGGGGGAGTGGCCCCCGGGGACCAAACGAAATATTTTTCCGTAAAAGTCTAGTAGACCAACATACCATAAAAATTTCTTCATCCTCGGTGCCACGGTTCAGGTAGTTATTTAGGAAAAACTGCATTTTTTTGGGTTTGGGGGGGCCCAGCGCGGGGGGGGAGTGGCCCCCGGGGACCAAACGTAATTTTTCCGTAGAAGTCTAGTGGGGCTACATGCCCACCAAATTTCATGTTCCCCGGTGTTTCGGTGTCCCTGGTATCGTTGACGAAAAATTTACGGGGGCCCCAGCGCGGGGGGGGGGGAAGTGGCCCCCGGGGACCAAACAAAATTTTTCCGTAAAAGTCTAGTAGACCAACATACCATAAAAATTTCTTCATCCTCGGTGCCACGGTTCAGGTGGTTATTTAGGAAAAACTGCATTTTTTTGGGTTTGGGGGGGCCCAGCACGGGGGGGGAGTGGCCCCCGGGGACCAAACGAAATTTTTCCTTAGAAGTCTAGTGGGGCTACATGCCCACCAAATTTCATGTTCCCCGGTGCTTCTGTGTCCCTGGTATCGTTGACGAAAAATTTACGGGGGCCCCAGCGCGGGGGGGGGGGGGGGGGGAGTGGCCCCCGGGGACCAAACGAAATTTTTCCGTAAAAGTCTAGTAGACCAACATACCATAAAAAATTCTTCATCCTCGGTGCCACGGTTCAGGTAGTTATTTAGGAAAAACTGCATTTTTTTGGGTTTGGGGGGGCCCAGCACGGGGGGGGAGTGGCCCCCGGGGACCAAACGAAATTTTTCCGTAGAAGTCTAGTGGGGCTACATGCCCACCAAATTTCATGTTCCCCGGTGTTTCGGTGTCCCTGGTATCGTTGACGAAAAATTTACAGGGGGCCCAGTGCGGGGGGGGAAGTGGCCCCCGGGGACCAAATGAAATTTTTCCGTAAAAGTCTAGTAGACCAACATACCATAAAAATTTCTTCATCCTCGGTGCCACGGTTCAGGTAGTTATTTAGGAAAAACTGCATTTTTTGGGGTTTGGGGGGGCCCAGCGCGGGGGGGGAGTGGCCCCCGGGGACCAAACGAAATTTTTCCGTAGAAGTCTAGTGGGGCTACATGCCCATCAAATTTCATGTTCCCCGGTGCTTCGGTGTCCCTGGTATCGTTGACGAAAAATTTACGGGGGCCCCAGCGCGGGGGGGGGGGAAGTGGCCCCCGGGGACCAAACGAAATTTTTCCGTAAAAGTCTAGTAGACCAACATACCATAAAAATTTCTTCATCCTCGGTGCCACGGTTCAGGTAGTTATTTAGGAAAAACTGCATTTTTTTGGGTTTGGGGGGGCCCAGCACGGGGGGGGAGTGGCCCCCGGGGACCAAACGAAATTTTTCTGTAGAAGTCTAGTGGGGCTACATGCCCACCAAATTTCATGTTCCCCGGTGCTTCGGTGTCCCTGGTATCGTTGACGAAAAATTTACGGGGGCCCCAGCGCGGGGGGGGGGGGAAGTGGCCCCCGGGGACCAAACGAAATTTTTCCGTAAAAGTCTAGTAGACCAACATACCATAAAAATTTCTTCATCCTCGGTGCCACGGTTCAGGTAGTTATTTAGGAAAAACTGCATTTTTTGGGGTTTGGGGGGGCCCAGCGCGGGGGGGGAGTGGCCCCCGGGGACCAAACGAAATTTTTCCTTAGAAGTCTAGTGGGGCTACATGCCCACCAAATTTCATGTTCCCCGGTGTTTCGGTGTCCCTGGTATCGTTGACGAAAAATTTACGGGGGCCCCAGCGCGGGGGGGGGGAAGTGGCCCCCGGGGACCAAATGAAATTTTTCCGTAAAAGTCTAGTAGACCAACATACCATAAAAATTTCTTCATCCTCGGTGCCACGGTTCAGGTAGTTATTTAGGAAAAACTGCATTTTTTTGGGTTTGGGGGGGCCCAGCACGGGGGGGGAGTGGCCCCCGGGGACCAAACGAAATTTTTCCTTAGAAGTCTAGTGGGGCTACATGCCCACCAAATTTCATGTTCCCCGGTGTTTCGGTGTCCCTGGTATCGTTGACGAAAAATTTACGGGGGCCCCAGCGCGGGGGGGGGAAGTGGCCCCCGGGGACCAAATGAAATTTTTCCGTAAAAGTCTAGTAGACCAACATACCATAAAAATTTCTTCATCCTCGGTGCCACGGTTCAGGTAGTTATTTAGGAAAAACTGCATTTTTTGGGGTTTGGGGGGGCCCAGCGCGGGGGGGGAGTGGCCCCCGGGGACCAAACGAAATTTTTCCGTAGAAGTCTAGTGGGGCTACATGCCCACCAAATTTCATGTTCCCCGGTGTTTCGGTGTCCCTGGTATCGTTGACGAAAAATTTACGGGGGCCCCAGCGCGGGGGGGGAAGTGGCCCCCGGGGACCAAACGAAATTTTTCCGTAAAAGTCTAGTAGACCAACATACCATAAAAATTTATTCATCCTCGGTGCCACGGTTCAGGTAGTTATTTAGGAAAAACTGCATTTTTTTGGGTTTGGGGGGGCCCAGCGCGGGGGGGGAGTGGCCCCCGGGGACCAAACGAAATTTTTCCGTAGAAGTCTAGTGGGGCTACATGCCCACCAAATTTCATGTTCCCCGGTGCTTCGGTGTCCCTGGTATCGTTGACGAAAAATTCAGTAAGGTGACGGGAAAAAAAAAAAAAAAAACTTTGACAATCCCTATATGACCGCTTTCGCTAGCTACGCTAGCGGCGGTCATAATTATACCTTTATTACAGTGTAATAATACACTGTGCTATTATACCTTTGTTACAGTGTAATAACACATTGTGGTATTATACCTTTATTACAGTGTAATAATACATTGTGTTATTATACATTTATTACAATGTAATAATACATTGTGTTATTATACATTTATTACAATGTAATAATACATTGTCTTATAATACCTTTATTACAGTGTAATAATACATTGTGAAATTATACCTTTATAACAATGTAATAATACATTGTGCTATTATACCTTTATGACAATGAAATACATTGTGCTATTATACATTTATCACAGTGTAATAATACATTGTGTAATTATACCTTAATTACAGTGCCATAATACATTGTGTAATTATACCTTAATTACAGTGCCATAATACATTGTGTAATTATACCTTTATTACAGTGTAATAATACATTGTGAAATTATACCTTTATAACAATGTAATAATACATTGTGTTATTATACCTTTATGACAATAAAATACATTGTGCTATTATACATTTATCACAGTGTAATAATACATTGTGTAATTCTACTTTTTTACAGTGCCATAATACATTGTGTAATTATACCTTTATTACAGTGTAATGATGCATTGTCTTATACCGTTATTGCAGTGTAATAATACATTGTGTTATTATACATTTATTACAATGTTATAATACATTGTGTTATTATACATTTATTACAGTCCTATAATACATTGTCTTATTATACCTTTATTACAGTGTAATAATAAACTGTGTTATTATACCTTCATTACAGTGTAATAATACATTGTCATAATACCTTTATTACAGTGTAATAATACATTGTGTTATTATACATTTATTACAATGTAATAATACAGTGTGTTATTATACCTTTATTATACCCAAAGTTTTAGTCCTTGGAGCTCACCCTGTTTGCTCGTAAAAAAACCGGACAGTACATTTCGTTTTTGTACTGATTTTAGACGCGTTAATGCTGTGACCAAACCAGATAGTTATCCATTGCCTCGCATGGAAGATTGCGTGGATCACGTAGGAAATACTGTGTTCGTTACGAAGATCGATCTGCTTAAAGGATACTGGCAGGTGCCGTTGTCAGATCGTGCGAAGGAAATCAGTGCGTTCGTAACACCAGATCATTTTCTTCATTATACCGTAATGGCTTTCGGTTTACGAAACGCCCCGGCAACCTTTAAGAGACTGGTCAATCACATCATCGAAGGCATGCATAACGTTGAAGCATATTTGGATGACTTGGTCCTTTATAGCGCGTCTTGGTCAGAACATGTGGAGCAACTCGATGCGCTTTTCCGTCGTTTGTCTCAAGCTAACCTTACAGTTAATTTAGCGAAGTGCGAATTCGGCCGAGCTACGGTCACTTATCTGGGAAAGATTGTTGGTAGCGGTCAGGTTCGACCCGTTGAGTCTAAGGTAGAGTCCATCACTAATTTTCCCGTGCCCAATACACGTCGTGAGCTTCGTCGATTTTTGGGTATGGTTGGGTACTACAGAAATTTTTGTAAGAATTTTTCTGCAGTTGCTTCGCCCTTAACCCTTTAAGACCGACGGGAGCGCCGGCGTGTGTTTGCGTGTGTCTGTTTAAGAGCCTATAGAAACTGAAACCAAATCGCTAGCTCAATAATTCTTTTTGCATACAAAACCAGAGATGTAACATGTTCAGATCAAGCCTCCAACATGCTCCTATTGCGTTGTTTTCATCCTCTAATGAGTCTGTACAAATTGCGTAATATGCGTTTACAAAAAAAAACACAAAAATGCATTGCACGTCTTTGCACACATGTTCTGTAGATCTGCGATTGATAGTTACATCTTTCGATGCTCATTGACATATCACGTTCTGTGCACTATGACCCCAAAGGTTGTCACGTGTTGTGACGTCACACGCTGCGTCATTTGACCATGCGTTTGACTCCCATTTGCTGTACCGGTATGTTTCTTTCTTTTCGTTATTGTCTTTTTATCATTGCTTCATTTTATCATTTATTTCTCCTTTACACACTCACAAATACACTTTTACAAATGCAAGCACATTCACACACACACACGCGCACGTAACAGTCTAAACGAAAGTACACGGACGCGGATGTTTTGGCAATACTAATTGCGTCCGATGAAGATGAACTCTCCGTCTGCTCATCGGCTCCAGATTCCGTTTCAAGGACCAAGCCGACTTTCTTGAAGGAGTAGATCCGTCCCAGGAAGAAAGCCAGGTGTGCAGCCAAAGAAAGAAATGACGTGCAGTGCATTTTTGTGTGTTTTTTTGTTTGTTTGTTTGTTTTTCTTTTGTTTTTGTAAACGCATATTACGCAATTTGTACAGACTCAAATGAGTGTATCTTAGAAACTAATTCATGTAAACAGTTCAAATAAATTCTGTATAGTTTTAAATTGTTTTATCAGGAAGAAAGCCAGGTAAGCAGCCAAAGAAAGAAATGATGTGCAATGCATTTTTGTGTTTTTTGTTTGTTTGTTTGTTTTTCTTTTGTATTTGTAAACGCTTATTACGCAATTTGTACAGACCTATAAATGAGTGTATCTTAGAAACTAATTTATGTAAACAGTTCAAATCAATTCTGTATAGTTTAAAATCATTTTATGCACGTTTTTCACATTGACAAGTTTGAGGTTGGGATTTATCAAATTTCTGTATTGAATAAAATATGTAGAAAAAAATATATGATTTTTTTTTTCCTTTTGTTTATTGCACTTTTGAGATATTTATCTAGTCACTATTGATTTATTACAAATATAGCCTTCAAATTGGGAGAGTAAGGATTATTTTGATGTATGGCATATGAAAATGCTCAAAAGAATGACAGCACAGCATGTAAAAATACAAAGATATACTCTGGCAGAACTGTTCTATGGTAGGTCATAAAGGGTTAACCGACCTTCTTAGTCCTAAGGTTCCATTTAAATGGTCTGAGATTTGTCAATCGAGTTTCGAGAGAATTAAAGCCCTTTTAGTTAATTCTCCTGTTTTGTCTGCTCCTGATTTTACCACTCCGTTTTTTCTTGCTGTTGATGCAAGTAACACCGGTGCTGGAGCTGTTCTCCTTCAATCAGATCACACTGGCGTCGAACATCCTGTTTGCTATTTTTCACGTAAATTTAGTAAACCTCAACGACGTTACTCGACTATTGAGAAGGAGGCGCTCGCCCTTGTTCTTGCTATTCAACATTTTGACGTTTACGTTGGTTCTGTTTCGTACCCACTGACTGTTTACACGGATCACAATCCCTTGATTTTTATTGATCGGATGAAAAATAACAATCAACGTTTGATGCGTTGGAGTTTATTCCTACAGCCTTTTGAGCTTGACATTCGTCACATTCGGGGTAAGGATAAAGTGGTTGCGGATGCTTTATCTCGCATTTAAATTAATTTCAGGCTCTGAGGTAAGATATATATTTTTACCCTACAATTAATTATTTAAGGGTGAGGGTGTTATGTGGTGGTGCTTTAAATTGCTGAATGTTAATTGTTCTATCTGAGATCGCAGGTGCAGTCATGAATGACGTCATGGGAAACCCCGTATTTAAGCCGGTCCGGAATTGAGGCGGGTCTCTCTCGGTTCTCTCAGCTCTCGCGACGCTCGCTGCTCTAGCTGCCTCCACCCTTCTGATCAGTGACAGCTGGGGTTTCTTGCCTCATGGCGAGCAGTCCACGATCTTCGCCTCGGCTGTTCCAGATCATGGACTGAGTTTTTATTTTGGTTATTTTCAAGCCAGGTAGTGGGTATTTTCTTTGATCACTTTTATTATTTAGTTAATACAGCGTAGGAAAGCAGTGGCCCGGAAGACTCACTCTGTTTGTTTGTTTCTTCGGGAGCAGATAAGACCTTGCCTACAGAGTTAGATAGTCAGGCTTTCTGTTTTCCTTTTGCTGCCCTACCTGTGCTATTAGTTTGATTTATTGTTTATTGTTGGTGCGCTCTCTCATATGTTTCATTAAAAGAAACGATGTACACTTTGAAACTTCACCCAATCGTCTGTGATTCTTAATATGTACGGTCCTTGTCTTACATGTGTTTTAACGAGCCAAATTAGATAAAGGGCCGTAACAACCTTTATTACAGTGTAATAATACATTGTGTTATTATACATTTATTACAATGTAATAATACAGTGTGTTATTATACCTTTATTACAGTGTAATAATACATTCTTATTATACATTTATTACAGTCCCATAATACATTGTGAAATTATACCTTTATTACAGTGTAATAATACACTGTGCTATTATACCTTTATTACAGTGTAATAACACATTGTGGTATTATACCTTTATTACAGTGTAATAATACATTGTTTTATTATACATTTATTACAATGTAATAATACATTGTGTTATTATAACTTTATTACAGTGTAATAATACATTCTTATTATACATTTATTACAGTGTAATAATACACTGTGTTATTATTAGTGGTGGGCCGTTATCGGCGTTAACGCGCTGCGTTAACGCGAGACTCTTATCGCGCGATAAAAAAAATATCGCCGTTAATCTATTCTCCAAGTTGGGTTGGGAGATGACTCAACTACACAAGCTATGATGACGCAATCTACCCGCGGCCGCGAGGTAAACCCGGCTGCAACGCATATTCGTCGTCATCTTAAGTAAACACGGCTGAAAGTATAAGCTGGTGAAAAAGATCACATCTTTTGCAACATCCATTATTTGGACTTGGTTCAGATTTAAGCCGTCCGACAAACAGCAGCAAACTATAGACAGAGTGTGTGGGGTAACGGTTTGGTAAGTAGGCTACACACGACTAATCCGTTCTACCACCTCAAATTCAAAACGAAACATTATATCACTGAATACCAGCGCGTATTATTCCCATTCCAATAGCTATATCTTAGTGGTGTAACGTTAACACATAATCTCTGTCTACGCCCGATTTTAAGAATCGTTGTTGTGTTTCTTTTTAACTGAAAAGACATCAGTTAGACAATATTCTAATTTTAAATTTGGGGTTTCATAAGCTCCAAGCTATAATAAACATTAGACCTACCGTATTTTCCACACTATTAGGCGCACCGGATTATAAAGCGCACCTTCAATGAATGGCCTATTTTAGAACTGTTTTCATATAGGGCGCACCGGATTATAAGGCGCATAGAATAGAAGATACTGCAGTCAAACGTTTGACTGGGTTTGCGTTATGCAGTGGTCACCAACCTTTTCAAGCCTAAGATCACATCCAAAGTCGAAATGTAAACCAAGATCTTCCACTTGCAAAAAAATATATAAAAAAACAAGTGGCTGAGCTGTAAAACCTTGTACTCGACGCGTCCGCATGAGCGGGAAGGTAATAAAATAAACTAATATCCGTCTGCTCGGGCAGATTCGGCTTAACAGCGCGCGCGCCTCCGCATCAGAAGATGCACGACTTGAGCCGAATCTGCCCGAGCAGACGGATATTAGTACATCTCATCATCACACCGGCACCCAGTTTGCGCGTCTAAATCAGTTGTATGGTCTGGTGTTCAGTCTAAAACAAAACAGTTGCGTCAAGTATAAATGCCTCGCCTGTTTGGGGAGTTGCGCGCGCCGCGCAGTCAGCGGAGGCTCGCGCTCCGGTGCCAGCCGACAGTATAAACAAGGTTTTAAGTCAGCGGTTGTTTTACAGACATTAACATAAGGCACCAGGTCCATATATATAAGGCGGTCCGCACTATAAGGCGCACTGTCGTTTTTTGAAAAAATGAAAGGCTTTTAAGTGCGCCTTAGGCTATGTTCACACTTAACGTCTTTTTTCAAACTGCCAGCGTCTATTCTACATTATAACCCTATGGAGTAAACCGTTTTTTCAAAAAAGTCCTGAGCGCTTTTTTAGACGCCACCGCCGGCGTCTTTTTCTGCAGCTCAGAGCGTCTTTTTAAGTTGAAAAAAGTTCAACTTTTCTGAAAAGAACGCCCTACGTCAAGCGCCTTTTTGAGGCTACTGTTGCAGCTGTTGTTATAGCAACAAAAGACGCGCTCGGCTGCTATTTGTAACCGAACGCTGCCAGCATTTTTTTTTTGCTAAAAATACGCCGTTGTCAACTTTTTCTTGTCAAAAAAGACGTTAAGTGTGAACATAGCCTTATAGTGCGGAAAATGCGTACTTAAGTCTCTGCAGCTAGTGTACTTCAATTTTATTTATCTGCAAAATTATGTTGTATACTTACAGGTATGCACAATATATGTTCTCAAAACTACATATACATTATATTATAATAAAACCATTTCAGAACAGGTTACACAGACCCTGCTAAACAACTGCTAAATGTATTTTTTTTAAAGGGTGTTTGTAGTTTTGAGAACATATATTGTGTAAAACTGTAGGTATACAACATAATTCGTTGTCGCAAAAGGCTGCAATGTATATCACAATATAGATTTTAGGCCATATCGCCCATCCCTAATTGATAGCCTATAGTAGGCCTAGTTGATAATAACATAGGCCTACCTAATGTTGCCTACGGATGGTAACAGTACAGTAGTAACCTTTTACAGTGAGTAGAACAGCTTTCTCAAGCAGTTTGTGATGCATTTTGGAAACAGGAGATGAGCCCCTGGTCTAATGCGCCACCTGGTTTGAGAAACCTGTTCTCAAAGACTTACTTTAATAGTCATTATTTGGGTAGCACACATATTCTGAATGCCTTCGGCAGAATTCAAATGAGCCATTTTAATCTAGATTAATTTCAAAATTAATCTAGATTAATCTAGATTAAAAAAAATAATCTATGCCCACCTCTAGTTATTATACATTTATTACAATGTAATAATACATTGTGTTATTTTACCTTTATTACAGTATAATAATACATTGTGCTATTATACCTTTATGTCAATGTAATACATTGTGAAATTACACCTTTATTACAATGTAATAATACATTGTGCTATTATACCTTTATTACAGTGTAATGATACATTGTCTTATTATACCTTTATTACAGTGTAATAATACATTGTGTTATTATACATTTATTACAACGTTATAATACATTGTGTGATTCTACCTTTTTACAGTGCCATAATACATTGTGAAATTATACCTTTATTACAGTGTAATAACACACTGTGCTATTATACCTTTATTACAGTGTAATAAAACATTGTCTTATAATACCTTTATTACAGTGTAATAATACATTGTGTTATTATACATTTATTACAATGTAATAATACATTGTGTTATTATACCTTTATTACAGTGTAGTAATACATTCTTATTATACATTTATTACAGTCCCGTAATACATTGTGAAATTATACCTTTATTACAGTGTAATAATACACTGTGCTATTATACCTTTATTACAGTGTAATAACACATTGTGGTATTATACCTTTATTACAGTGTAATAATACATTGTTTTATTATACATTTATTACAATGTAATAATACATTGTGTTATTATAACTTTATTACAGTGTAATAATACATTCTTATTATACATTTATTACAGTGTAATAATACACTGTGTTATTATACATTTATTACAATGTAATAATACATTGTGTTATTTTACCTTTATTACAGTATAATAATACATTGTGCTATTATACCTTTATGTCAATGTAATACATTGTGCTATTATACCTTTATTACAGTGTAATGATACATTGTCTTATTATACCTTTATAACAGTGTAATAATACATTGTGTTATTATACATTTATTACAGTCCCATAATACATTGTGTGATTCTACCTTTTTACAGTGCCATAATACACTGTGCTATTATACCTTTATTACAATGTAATAATACATTGTGTTATTATACATTTATTACAATGTAATAATACATTATGTTATTATACCTTTATTACAGTGCAATAATACATTCTTATTATACATTTATTGCAGTCCCATAATACATTGTGTAATTCTACCTTTTTACAGTACCATAATACATTGTGAAATTATACCTTTATTACAGTGTAATAATACACTCTTATTACACCTTTATTACAGTGTAATAATACATTGTCTTAAAATACCTTTATTACAGTGTAATAATACATTGTGTTATTATACATTTATTACAATGTAATAATACATTGTGTTATTTTACCTTTATTACAGTGTAATAATACATTGTGCTATTATACATTTATTACAGTCCCATAATACATTGTGTGATTCTACCTTTTTACAGTGCCATAATACATTGTGAAATTATACCTTTATTACAGTGTAATAATACACTGTGCTATTATACCTTTACTACAGTGTAATAATAAACTGTGTTATTATACCTTTATTACAGTGTAATAATACATTGTCTTATAATACCTTTATTACAGTGTAATAATACATTGTGAAATTATACCTTTATTACAATGCAATAATTGTGTAATTATACCTTTATTACAGTGTAATGATACATTGTCTTATCATACCTTTATTACAGTGTAATAACACATTGTGGTATTATACCTTTATTACAGTGTAATAATACATTGTCTTATAATACCTTTATTACAGTGTAATAGCACATTGTCTTATTATACCTTTATTACAGTGTAATAATACACTATGTTATTATACCTTTATTACAGTGTAATAATACATTGTCTTATAATACCTTTATTAGAGTGTAATAATACATTGTTATTATACATTTATTACAATGTAATAATACATTGTGTTATTATACCTTTATTACAGTGTAATAACACATTGTCTTATTATACCTTTATTACAGTGTAATAACACATTGTGGTATTATACCTTTATTACAGTGTAATGATACGTTGTCTTATTATACCTTTATTACAGTGTAATAATACATTGTCTTATAATACCTTTATTACAGTGTAATAGCACATTGTCTTATTATACCTTTATTACAGTGTAATAATACACTATGTTATTATACCTTTATTACAGTGTAATAATACATTGTCTTATAATACCTTTATTAGAGTGTAATAATACATTGTTATTATACATTTATTACAATGTAATAATACATTGTGTTATTATACCTTTATTACAGTGTAATAACACATTGTCTTATTATACCTTTATTACAGTGTAATAATACATTGTCTTATAATACCTTTATTACAGTGTAATAATACACTGTGCTATTATACCTTTATTACAGTGTAATAACACATTGTCTTATTATACCTTTATTACAGTGTAATAATACACTGTGTTATTATACCTTTATTACAGTGTAATAATACATTGTCTTATAATACCTTTATTAGAGTGTAATAATACATTGTGTTATTATACATTTATTACAATGTAATAATACATTGTGTTATTATACCTTTATTACAGTGTAATAATACATTCTTATTATACATTTATTGCAGTCCCATAATACATTGTGAAATTATACCTTTATTACAGTGTAATAATACACTGTGCAGTGTGCTATTATACCTTTATTACAGTGTAATAACACATTGTGGTATTATACCTTTATTACAGTGTAATAATACATTGTGTTATTATACATTTATTACAATGTAATAATACATTGTGTTATTATACCTTTATTACAGTGTAATAATACATTGTGTTATTATACATTTATTACAATGTAATAATACATTGTGTTATTATACATTAATTACAGTCCCATAATACATTGTGTGATTCTGCCTTTTTACAGTGCCATAATACATTGTGAAAATATACCTTTATTACAGTGTAATAATACATTGTGTTATTATACATTTATTACAATGTAATAATACATTGTGTTATTTTACCTTTATTACAGTATAATAATACATTGTGCTATTATACCTTTGTCAATGTAATACATTGTGAAATTACACCTTTATTACAATGTAATAATACATTGTGCTATTATACCTTTATTACAGTATAATAATACATTGTGAAATGATACCTTTATGACAATGTAATACATTGTGAAATTACACCTTTATTACAATGTAATAATACATTGTGCTATTATACCTTTATGTCAACGTAATACATTGTGTAGTATACCTTTATTACAGTATAATAATACATTGTGTTATTATACCTTTATTACAGTGTAATAATACATTCTTATTATACATTTATTACAGTCCCATAATACATTTTGTAATTCTACCTTTTTACAGTACCATAATACACTGTGCTATTATACCTTTATTACAGTGTAATAATACACTGTGTTATTACACCTTTATTACAGTGTAATAATACATTGTCTTATAATACCTTTATTACAGTGTAATAATACATTGTGTTATTATACATTTATTACAATGTAATAATACATTCTGAAATTATACCTTTATGACAATGTAATACATTGTGAAATTACACCTTTATTACAATGTAATAATACATTGTGCTATTATACCTTTATGTCAATGTAATACATTGTGAAATTATACATTTTTCACAGTATAGTAATACATTGTGTAGTATACCTTTATTACAGTATAATAATACATTGTGTAATTATACCTTTATTACAGTGTAATAATACATTGTGTTATTATACATTTATTACAGTCCCATAATACATTGTGTGATTCTACCTTTATTACAGTGTAATAATACATTGTCTTACAATACCTTTATTACAGTGTAATGATACATTGTCTGATTATACCTTTATTACAGTGTAATAATAAACTGTGTTATTATAACTTTATTACAGTGTAATAATACATTGTCTTATAATACCTTTATTACGATGTAATAATACATTGTGTTATTATACCTTTATTACAGTATAATAATACATTGTGAAATTATACCTTTATTACAATGTAATAATACATTGTGTTATTATACATTTATTACAGTCCCATAATACATTGTGTGATTCTACCTTTATTACAGTGTAATAATACATTGTCTTACAATACCTTTATTACAGTGTAATAATACATTGTGTTATTATACATTTATTACAATGTAATAATACATTGTGTTATTTTACCTTTATTACAGTATAATAATACATTGTGAAATTATACCTTTATGTCAATGTAATACATTGTGAAATTATACATTTATCACAGTATAGTAATACATTGTGAAGTATACCTTTATTACAGTATAATAATACATTGTGTAATTATACCTTTATTACAGTGTAATAATACATTGTGTTATTATAAATTTATTACAATGTAATAATACACTGTGCTATTATACCTTTATGACAATGAAATACATTGTGCTATTATACATTTATCACAGTGTAATAATACATTGTGTAATTATACCTTTATTACAGTGTAATAATACATTGTCTTATAATACCTTTATTACAGTGTAATAATACATTGTGTTATTATACATTTATTACAATGTAATAATACATTGTGTTATTATACCTTTATTACAGTGTAATAATACATTCTTATTATACATTTATTGCAGTATAACAATACATTGTGAAATTATACCTTTATTACAATGTAATAATACATTGTGTAATTATACATTTATTACAATATAATAATACATTGTGTAATTCTACCTTTTTACAGTGCCATAATACATTGTGAAATTATACCTTTTTTACAGTGTAATAATACACTGTGCTATTATACCTTTATTACAGTGTAATAACACATTGTGGTATTATACCTTTATTACAGTGTAATAATACATTGTGTTATTATACATTTATTACAATGTAATAATACTGTAGCGACAATGCGTAGAAAACCAACCACAAAATAATCTTCTTCCAGAATATTAATTCAAACAGAATATTACTTCAAGATTTGGTCAGGACTTCTATCCTCATCCATCTTGTCACGGGATCCAGGCGCCGACCAGCCTGACTAATTACAGCCCCAGCACTAACACATAACTGGTCAAAGCTAGCTTTGTTGCCAAATTACTGATTGGTTAAGAGAAAGACAGAGACCAAGGTCTCACACAAGAGTCCTAACATTCCAGATTCAAATTACCCAACCATGAATCATTCACAGTCTCCAGAAAGTCTGCTAACCAAAGACTTTTATTGGTTAACTGAAGGAAGAACTGGTCAACGTTTGATAGTTTTGCAAGACGGATCGATACCAGCAAACATTCCTGAACCCCTCCTCCTGAAGACCTCTGAACGAACAAACAGAGTTCTGTCTCTTCAAACCAGAGAACTGATTTTTACCAATAACTATACATAAAATCATTCAAGAACAATTTTCAATGGACTTATGATCAGACATCACGCAATTACAGAATTCTATGTTGTTTTACGTGTGTGGTTTCACCTGTGTGTGTTTTAATATGCTTTAACCCCATATAATTCATGTAATTGTTATAATTATTAGAGGTGTGAAGGAAAGTGTGTTGTGTGTCATATCAGTATGATCGTATGCTTTTGATTCAAAAGATGGCTGGAATTAGATCTGTGTAAAATGTTTCATATTCTGATAATTAGAAATCATTCCTAAACTGTGCATCTGGTCTTTTAGTTTCATTAGAGAAACCCCCCAGGGAAGACATGATTTATGACTTTGCAAACAAAGCAACAGTCAGGACTTCATTGGTAGGGTAACAAACCTTAATTTGTTTTAAAAACCCTTTAAAAACCAGCACAGAGCGTTGGGGGGGTTGGATTTCACTCTCTAAGTTCGTTCAAAATGTTCTGATACAGAAGAGCTCTCAACGAGTGCAGAACAAAGACGGAGACGGCAGACGATGGTTTTAGTAACCATGTAACGTTAACATACGAGCAGATCAACCCAAATTAAGATCAGATGGGTTAGATTCATTTCCAGTCATCTAGCTCCTTTCCGTATCTTATTTTCTTTCTTTCTTTTGTGTTATTCTTCTTTTCCGATTGAAAGTCTCGGTTTTAAGTTAAGTTTTGCTGCAAAGTTTCGTTCCACGATTCACGGCTGCAACGCACGCTTTCAACTTCAAAGACGCATCAACCATCCGCGACCGCCAGCCACCACGTGACTGGTCCTCGCCCCATCTATCCAGGCACGAGGAGACTATAACCAACGAACGAACCCTGACGCTGACCAAAGGAATTCCCAAAAGGAACGCAAAAGCAAAGACGCAAGTAGACTACCTCCAGATTAAAATCTTGACTGGTGTTTTGATAAATGTAATAACCTGTCTAAGAAACGGTAGAAGGGTTAAATTAATGATTGATGGTTCGTTCAGGTCATGTCTTACAAGTGCATATAGAAATTCGGAATTTCCTTCCTCTTACCCTTAAACTCATTCTTCCCAAACTCATTCTTCTTTTGTATTTCTCTCTTTATTACTCTCTTCCTTTCTGCAACCTGTATGAATGTGTGTGTATGCGTGCGCGTGTTTGTGTTAGTTGTTAGAATGATCAATAGAGTCTTGTTTGTGTTAGTTATGTGTTAGTATATAATCAATAAAGTATTGTTTGTATTTGAAAAGATATTGCTTGTGTATGTGCTTATCAAATTTATTGTCTTGAACTTCGATCAAAAGTTACCTATGATTTTACAATGTAATAATACATTCTGAAATTATACCTTTATGACAATGTAATACATTGTGAAATTACACCTTTATTACAATGTAATAATACATTGTGCTATTATACCTTTATGTCAATGTAATACATTGTGAAATTATACATTTATTACAGTGTAATAATACACTGTGCTATTATACCTTTATTACAGTGTAATAACACATCATGGTATTATACCTTTATAACAGTATAATACATTGTGTAATTATACATTTATTACAAAGTAATAATACCTTGTGTTATTATACATTTATTACAGTCCCATAATACATTGTGTGATTCTACCTTTTTACAGTGTAATAACACATTGTGGTATTATACCTTTATTACAGTGTAATAATAAACTGTGTTATTATACCTTTATTACAGTGTAATAATACATTGTGTTATTATACATTTATTACAGTGTAATAATACACTGTGCTATTATACATTTATTACAATATAATAATACATTATGCTATTATACATTTATTACAATATAATAATACATTGTGCTATTATACCTTTATGACAATGAAATACATTGTGCTATTATACATTTATCACAGTGTAATAATACACTGTGCTATTATACCTTTATTACAGTGTAATGATACATTGTGTTATTATACATTTATTACAATGTAATAATACATTGTGTTATTATACATTTATTACAATGTAATAATACATTGTGTTATTATACCTTTATTACAGTCCCATAATACACTGTGTTATTATACATTTATTACAATGTAATAATACATTGTGTTATTATACATTTATTACAATGTAATAATACATTGTGTTATTATACCTTTATTACAGTGTAATAATACATTCTTATTATACATTTATTACAGTGTAATAATACATTGTGAAATTATACCTTTATTACAGTGTAATAATACATTGTGGTATTATACCTTTATTACAGTGTAATAATACATTGTCTTATAATACCTTTATTACAGTGTAATAATACATTGTGAAATTACACCTTTATTAGAGTGTAATAATACACTGTGTTATTACACCTTTATTACAGTGTAATAATACATTGTGTTATTATACCTTTATTACAGTGTAATAATACATTCTTATTATACCTTTATTACAGTGTAATAATACATTGTGAAATTATACCTTTATTACAGTGTAATAATACACTGTGTTATTACACCTTTATTACAATGTAATAATACATTGTGTTATTATACATTTATTACAATGTAATAATACATTGTGTTATTATACCTTTATTACAGTCCCATAATACACTGTGTTATTATACATTTATTACAATGTAATAATACATTGTGTTATTATACATTTATTACAATGTAATAATACATTGTGTTATTATACCTTTATTACAGTGTAATAATACATTGTGGTATTATACCTTTATTACAGTATAATACATTGTGTAATTATACCTTTATTACAGTGTAATAATACATTGTGTTATTATACATCAGGGCTGCCAACTCTCACGCATTGAGCGTGAGACTCACGCAATTGACACTTTTCACACGCTCTCACGCCACACATCCATTTTCTCACGCACAGAAAAATTGCGGAGCAAAGGGGTACTTTTAATATTAAACTAATTCTCAGCTCTTAGATTCCGTCAATTTTATTACGAAATTCAGACAAAAATACGTTTGGCGCTTGTAAATGTGACGTGACAGATCGCTGAGCGCCTCGATCAGTTCAAATGCACGTGAACCGATCATCTGTTACTTTTTTATTTAAAGATACAGTACAACTTACCGAAAGTATACATAATATCGACCACTCGTGGATTTTTCAACCACTGAAAGAGGTCAATATATAACAGCAGGAGAACAATTATGTCACATAACGTTACATTTACCTCAGGAAAGCCATTTAATGACCATGTTAATTGAATAGAAAAAATAGCTAGAGAGGAGATTTTGCTGAGCACTATATTACATATTTATTATATTTTTACTTATGCCATTAAATAATTGTTATTATAACAAAAACTGCATTATATTTAATTTGTTATTTTTAACCTTTAATAATACCAGCAGATTAGGCCTTCTATGTTTACAGCATTAGGTGAGATTATTTTTTTAAATAAAATTTAAAATAAACATGTATCCAAATGAGTCAATATTGATTCAAAATCGGAATCAAATCACAAGAATGGAATTGAAATCTTGAAATGTTTGTCAAGCAATAATAAAAACTGTATAGCCTACTACCAGTCATTGTACAATGTAAACATTGTAACATGTTGTCACTAAACTTCATGAAATTCTATTTAGTTACCAAATTTTTTTTGGTAACTAAATAGCAAATCCCCCCCCCCCCCCCCCCCCCCAAAAAAAAATCTCACTCCAAGCTAAACTCAAAAGTTGGCAGCCCTGATACATTTATTACAATGTAATAATACATTGTGTTATTATACCTTTATTACAGTGTAATAATACATTGTGTAATTATACCTTTATTAGAGTGTAATAATACACTGTGTTATTACACCTTTATTACAGTGTAATAATACATTGTGTTATTATACCTTTATTACAGTGTAATAATACATTCTTATTATACATTTATTGCAGTCCCATAATACATTGTGTAATTCTACCTTTTTACAGTGCCATAATACATTGTGAAATTATACCTTTATTACAGTGTAATAACACATGGTGGTATTATACCTTTATTACAGTATAATACATTGTGTAATTATACCTTTATTACAGTGTAATAATACATTGTGTAATTATAAATTTATTACAATGTAATAATACATTGTGAAATTATACCTTTATTACAATGTAATAATACATTGTGTAATTATACATGTATTACAATATAATAATACGTTGTGCTATTATACATTTATCACAGTGTAATAATACATTGTGTAATTATACCTTTATTACAGTGTAATAATACATTGTGTTATTATACATTTATTACAATGTAATAATACAGTGTGTTATTATACCTTTATTACAGTGTAATAATACATTCTTATTATACATTTATTACAGTGCCATAATACATTGTGAAATTATACCTTTATTACAGTGTAATAATACACTGTGCTATTATACCTTTACTACAGTGTAATGATACATTGTCTTATTATACCTTTATTACAGTGTAATGATACATTGTCTTATTATACCTTTATTACAGTGTAATAATACATTGTGTTATTATACATTTATTACAATGTAATAATACATTGTGTGATTCTACCTTTTTACAGTGCAATAATACATTGTGAAAATATACCTTTATTACAGTGTAATAATACACTGTGCTATTATACCTTTATTACAGTGTAATAATAAACTGTGTTATTATACCTTTATTACAGTGTAAGAATACATTGTCTTATAATACCTTTATTACAGTGTAATAATACATTGTGTTATTACACCTTTATTACACTATAACAATACATTGTGAAATTATACCTTTATTACAATGTAATAATACATTGTGTAATTATACATTTATTACAATATAATAATACATTGTGCTATTATACCTTTATGACAATGAAATACATTGTGCTGTTATACATTTATCACAGTGCCATAATACACTGTGCTATTATACCTTTATTACAGTGTAATGATACATTGTCTTATTATACCTTTATTACAGTGTAATACACTGTGTTATTATACCTTTATTACAGTGTAATAATACATTGTGTTATTATACATTTATTACAGTGTAATAATACATTCTTATTATACATTTATTGCAGTCCCATAATACATTGTGTAATTCTACCTTTTTACAGTGCCATAATACATTTTGAAATTATACCTATATTACAGTGTAATAATACATTCTTATTATGCATTTATTACAGTCCCATTATACATTGTGTGATTCTACCTTTTTACAGTGCCATAATACATTGTGAAATTATACCTATATTACAGTGTAATAATACACTGTGCTATTATACACTCAAAAAAATGCTGGGTTGTTTCTGTAAACACATTGTTGGGTTGATTGTGCTGGGTCAAAATATTGGGTTGTTTGGGGTACTGTAAACACATTATTGGGTTGCTCATGCTGGGTCAAATGAGTTGTAAGGGGGTTATTTACAAATAAACAGTTGGTTGGGTTATTTTGACCCAGCAACTGGTTTATTCTTTGCGGAACTTTCTGGATCTTCACTTCAGACTCGAGGAGCACGCCACACGGGAGCAGGCAGTGTTTTATGGTAAGTTAATAATGTTTACCTATATTTTTAAAAAGTTGTGGTAACTGCAAGCTAATTTCACTGTTCAACATACAGTCTTTGATATGGAAGTAAGAGGGGTAACGTATTTATTCTGTGAAACCTAAATAGCCACAGCTAAGTTAGCCGGTTAGATTTGTTGACAAAATTCCGCATCGTTAAATCCTTAATTGTAAACCAGCTAGGCCTATGTCAGCAGCCTTTTTAAAATATGCAGTTTAAATTGTAAATTCATCACGTAATTATCGCATTCATTGTGGACGTTGTGTATTTAAAAGTGAGGAAAGCGTTTTGAATGAAATCCATACAAGCGCGGTATAATTTTAGTCCCTCACAGGGCTTGCACGTAAAATTGCGGGAAAAGACAGAGAAATGAGACGCAGTCTCGAGGCTATATCTACTAGGCCTAGCTAGTGAGTTGTGTGTGGAAAGTGTGCTGGTAGATTGTAGAAATACTCGTCAGAAGAAGCGACTGGGGTAAGTTCCAACATTTTCCTCCTGCGTGTGTCTTCTGTAATGTCTGTCGGGATCGTTCAGAAAAAAAATGAACTGAGGAATAACATCACGATACGCGCCGTCACATTGTGATCTGGTTAGTATAGTGTAAGGAATTTCAGCCTGGTTTGTCAATGGACAGGCGCCAGTTTTGAGAAGAAAATTATTAAGAATGATCGTCAATATTTAAAACTTAAAAAATGTAGACTTACATGATAACCTGCCATGCATGTCATCTTTCATTTTATTGTGTAACATTATCTAAGCGTGACGATCATCAGCTCTGCCAGTCAGGAGATTAACGAGGAGCTTTGTTGGTTTTAATGTTAAAGAAAGACACTATCAACATTAGGCTACAGTAATATTTTTACTTTTATTGCCTAAATGTTGAAAATATTAGTCCAAAGTACTCTTTTATTACTATAATTCAGTTTGCAAATAATGAATTTAAATAGACATTTTGTTTGTTTGCCACATTTAGTCATATTTGGTAATGTTTGCAATAACATTTTTTTGATACTTCCACAAAAAAAAGCTTAACTTGCATGTTAGTTATATTGCAACACTCTAAGTGATTGTGTGTAATCAACAGGTGGGGACCAACGTGGTTGAATATTCACAAAATGAGATGACTGGAGCATTGCTGCATATTCTGTGCCTCAAGGATGAGACGAGGGGGACATGTCAGACCTTTGCCATTGTTCCAGGCCACGCCATCGAGACCGAGTCTTTGCTGAAGGCTGTTCATCTTTGTTTCAAAGCTTTTTTTGTTTTTGATGTTAAATACACTCCCGCCTGGGAGTTTCTCCAGCATGCCATATATCAAATTAATGGAAAGAGTCCTCCTCTGTACAATTTGAGGACAACAGTTGTTTCAGGCCCACATGATATTTAGTCGCATTTTAAATGTTTGTTGCTGTTCTTAATAAATTAACACATCTTAATAAATGAATTCGTAATCGTATAAGTTCAAATGAGTTGCTTAATGACTTTTAAAGGTGCATTGTGAAATATTTACGAGGATCTGTTGACAGAAATGTAATATCATATAGGCATACATAACTATGTTTTTAGTGGTGTATAAAGACCTTACTTAATGAACGTTATGTTTTTATTACCTTAGAAGTATACATTGTATAATTGTAATAATTGTATACAAAAAATTATTAAAGATATGTATTAAAAATGTAAAAAATTAAAAATTAAACGAGATTTAAATCAAATTTACAGTGGTCTCTCTGGTTTATTGTATTACAGAGACAATAATTATTTTATATTCGTAATATAACAAATATTTGTTACTAATTCTATTAAGGCAATGAGACACGAAATAACCCAGCATATAAGTAGGACTTAACCCAGCAAGAGGGTTAATTCCACCCACTGGTTGGGTCAAATGAATGACCCAGAAATATGGGTTAAATGGTAAAACCCAGCACTTGGGTCAAACCAACCCAGCGTGTGTTCTGTCCAATAGTGACCCAGCCGTGTGGTTAAGGTTGGGTTATTTTTTAACCCAGCAGTTTTTAGAGTGTACCTTTATTACAGTGTAATAACACATTGTGGTATTATACCTTTATTACAGTGTAATAATACAGTGTGTTATTATACATTTATTACAATGTAATAATACATTGTGTTATTATACCTTTATTACAGTGTAATAATACATTCTTATTATACATTTATTACAGTCCCATAATACATTGTGTGATTCTACATTTTTACAGTGCCATAATACATTGTGTTATTATACCTTTATTACAGTATAATAATACATTCTTATTATGCATTTATTACAGTCCCATAATACATTGTGTGATTCTACCTTTTTACAGTGCCATAATACATTGTGAAATTATACCTATATTACAGTGTAATAATACACTCTGCTATTATACCTTTATTACAGTGTAATAACACATTGTGGTATTATACATTTATTACAATGTAATAATACATTGTGAAATTATACCTTTATTACAGTGTTATAATACACTGTGCTATTATACCTTTATTACAGTGTAATAATACATTGTCTTATAATACCTTTATTACAGTGTAATAATACATTGTGTTATTTTACCTTTATTACAGTGTAATAATACATTGTGCTATTATACCTTTTTACAAAGTAATAATACATTCTGAAATTATACCTTTATGTCAATGTAATACATTGTGAAATTATACATTTATCACAGTATAGTAATACATTGTGTAGTACACCTTTATTACAGTATATTAATACATTGTGTAATTTTACCTTTATTACAGTGTAATAATACATTGTGTTATTATACATTTATTACAGTCCCATAATACATTGTGTGATTCTACCTTTATCACAGTGTAATAATACAGTGTGTTATTATACATTTATTACAATGTAATAATACATTGTGTTATTATACATTTATTACAATGTAATAATACATTGTGTTATTATACCTTTACTACAGTGTAATAATACACTGTGTTATTACACCTTTATTACAGTGTAATAATGCATTGTCTTATAATACCTTTATTACAGTGTAATAATACACTGTGTTATTACACCTTTATTACAGTGTAATAATGCATTGTCTTATAATACCTTTATTACAGTGTAATAATACACTGTGTTATTACACCTTTATTACAGTGTAATAATACATTGTGTTATTATACATTACAATGTAATAATACATTGTGTTATTTTACCTTTATTACAGTGTAATAATACATTGTGCTATTATACCTTTTTACAATATAATAATACATTCTGAAATTATACCTTTATGACAATGTAATACATTGTGAAATTACACCTTTATTACAATGTAATAATACATTGTGCTATTATACCTTTATGTCAATGTAATACATTGTGAAATTATACATTTATCACAGTGTAATAATACATTGTGAAATTATACCTTTATTACAGTGTAATAATAAACTGTGTTATTATACCTTTATTACAGTGTAATAATACATTGTCTTATAATACCTTTATCACAGTGTAATAATACATTGTGTTATTATACCTTTATTACAATGTAATAATACATTGTGTTATTTTACCTTTATTACAGTATAATAATACATTGTGTTATTATACATTTATTACAATGTAATAATACATTGTGTTATTATACATTTATTACAGTGTAATAACACATTATGTGATTCTACCTTTTTACAGTGCCATAATACATTGTGAAATTATACGTTTATTACAGTGTATTAATACACTGTGCTATTATACCTTTATTACAGTGTAATAATACATTGTCTTTTAATACCTTTATTAGAGTGTAATAATACAATGTGTTATTATACATTTATTACAATGTAATAATACATTGTGGTATTATACCTTTATTACAGTGCCATAATACATTGTGAAATTATACCTTTATTACAGTGTAATAATATACTGTGCTATTATACCTTTATTACAGTGTAATAACACATTGTGGTATTATACCTTTATTACAGTGTAATAATACATTGTGTTATTATACATTCATTACAATGTAATAATACATTCTGAAATTATACCTTTATTACAGTGTAATAATACATTCTGAAATTATACCTTTATGTCAATGTAATACATTGTGAAATTATACATTTATCACAGTATAGTAATACATTGTGTAATTATACCTTTATTACAGTGTAATAATAATTGTCTTATAATACCTTTATTACAGTGTAATAATACATTGTGTTATAATACATTTATTACAATGTAATAATACATTGTGTTATTATACATTTATTATAGTCCCATAATACATTGTGAAATTATACCTTTATTACAGTGTAATAATACATTGTGTTATAATTTATTACAATGTAATAATACATTGTGTTATTATACATTTATTATAGTCCCATAATACACTGTGCTATTATACCTTTATTACAGTGTAATAATACATTGTCTTATTATACCTTTATTACAGTGTAATAATACATTGTGTTATTATACCTTTATTACAGTGTAATAATACATTGTGTTATTATACATTTATTACAGTCCCATAATACATTGTGTAATTATACCTTTATTACAGTGTAATAATACATTGTGTTATTATACATTCATTACAGTCCCATAATACATTGTGAAATTATACCTTTATTACAGTGTAATAATACATTCTTATTTTATATTTATTACAGTCCCATAATACATTGTGAAATTATACCTTTATTACAGTGTAATAATACATTGTCTTATAATACCTTTATTACAGTGTAATAATACATTGTGTTATAATACATTTATTACAATGTAATAATACATTGTGTTATTATACATTTATTATAGTCCCATAATACATTGTGAAATTATACCTTTATTACAGTGTAATATTAAACTGTGTTATTATACCTTTATTACAGTGTAATAATACATTGTCTTAGAATACCTTTATTACAGTGTAATAATACACTGTGCTATTATACCTTTATTACAGTGTAATAATACATTGTCTTATTATACCTTTATTACAGTGTAATAATACACTGTGTTATTATACCTTTATTACAGTGTAATAATACATTGTGTTATTATACATTTATTACAGTCCCATAATACATTGTGAAATTATACCTTTATTACAGTGTAATAATACATTGTCTTATTATACCTTTATTACAGTGTAATAATACACTGTGTTATTATACCTTTATTAGAGTGTAATAATACATTGTGTTATTATACATTCATTACAGTCCCATAATACATTGTGAAATTATACCTTTATTACAGTGTAATAATACACTGTGCAGTGTGCTATTATACCTTTATTACAGTGTAATAATACATTCTTATTTTATATTTATTACAGTCCCATAATACATTGTGTGATTCTACCTTTTTACAGTGCCATAATACATTGTGAAATTATACCTTTATTACAGTGTAATAATACATTCTTATTATACATTTATTGCAGTCCCATAATACATTGTGAAATTATACCTTTATTACAGTGTAATAATACATTGTCTTATAATACCTTTATTACAGTGTAATAATACATTGTGTTATTATACATTTATTACAATGTAATAATACATTCTGTTATTTTACCTTTATTACAGTGTAATAATACATTGTGCTATTTAGGCATGTGCCGGTATTCGGTAATGCGATAAATCGCGGTAATGAATATGCACGATATTGTTATCGTGGGCACTTCAAAATACCGTGAAAAACAATAGATCAGAATTTATATTTATAGAACGCGCATTAGCTTATTTTCCATCAACCGCTTAAACAAACACTGCGTATATGCTGCGCGAAACACGTGCGCACTCTGATGTAAACAATCCCCACATGTAGAAGCACTGTGTGCATGCGGCGCAGTGTGCGCTCTAGTCTAATGTAAACAATCCTCACAAGGAGAAGAAGCATGGCGGAAGGAGGAACGCTGCCGACGATTCATCCATAGACAGTAAAATAAAGGATTTATCCCCCTTCTAAAAGCAGGGCTGTCAACTCTACGCATTCAGCGTGAGACTCACGCAATTTACACTTTTCACACGCTCTCGCGCCACATCCATTTTCTCACGCAGAGAAAAATCACGGAGCAAAGAGGACACTGACACCGACAGACTAGACAGAGCAGGTTACTTTTGATATGAAAAAAATTCTCAGCTATCAGGTTCTGTCCATTTTATTACGAAATTCAGACAATAAATACCGTTTTGGCGCTTGTGAATGTGACGTGACCGATCGCTGTAGCGCCTCAGTTCAAGCAAACCGATCATCTGTTACTTTTTATTTAAAGATACAGTACAGCTTACCGAAAGGAATTTATGCCTCATACATAATATCGATCAATCAGTAGCTATGTTTCCATCCACACGTTTTTATCCGAATTGAGTGATATCGAATGAAAAATGCCTTATGGAAACAGTAAAATTCGATTGAATTTCATGAATATCGACTCAAATGAAATACGGTCGGTCTCATCGGATTTTATCTTGATCGATATACGGCTTATGCGATAAACGCTGATGGAAACGATAGATGGCGCGATCCATTTTGTCTAGCAAAACTTTGTTCGCAAATGTATGTTTGAATGTTGTGCGATTCAGTGCGAAAATGAAATGGAAACACCTTAAAATGTCTCAAATCAATTCGATATACCAATTTGTTCGCAAAACAGCATGTGACGCCATTACACACAGGTTTTTATTCGCTTTAAAGCTGTTGGATGGAAACACACATTCACCAGATTTATTCAAATGAGCTTTTTTACCGAACTTCAGATAATTCGATTGACAAGTGGATGGAAACATAGCTAGTGTTTTTCAACCACGAAAAGAGGGAAAATAAAACTGCAGGTGAACAATTATGTCACAGAACGTTACATTTACCTCAGGAAAGCCATTTAATGACCAACACGTTAGTTGACTAGAAAAAATAGTATTTTGCTAAATATGTGCACTATATTACATTTGTATTATATTTTTACTTGTGTCATAATTGTTATTATAATGAAAACCAAATTATATTTAATTTAATTTGTTAATTTTTAACCTTTAATAATACCAGCCGACAGGGCTCTCTGTATGTTTACAGCATTATGTGAGATATATTTTTTCTTGAGAAAAATTAACATGTAGGCTATCTACTGTAGCCTACCTAATATTTATCAAAATAGTCAATATTGAATCAAGATTGAAATCAAATCCCAAGAATTGAATTGAAATCGTGAAAATTGTGTAAAATTCTGTTTAGTTACCAAATGTTTTGACAATCACAATTACACCTATTGTGATGCAAGTTGTTTGTTTTTTCTACATCCCCTCCCAATCCATCCGTTTCTCTTGAGCAATTAAAATATCGTGATAATACCGTATACCGTGATAAAAGCTCAATCAATTAATCGCAGCATGAAAATTTGATACCGGCACATGCCTAGTGCTATTATACCTTTTTACAATGTAATAATACATTGTGCTATTATACCTTTATGTCAATGTAATACATTGTGAAATTATACCTTTATTACAGTGTAATAATACATTGTGTGATTCTACCTTTTTACAGTGCCATAATACATTGTGAAATTATACCTTTATTACAGTGTAATAACACATTGTGGTATTATACCTTTATTACAGTGTAATAATAAAAAAACTGTGTTATTATACCTTTATTACAGTGTAATAATACATTGTCTTATAATACCTTTATTACAGTGTAATAATACATTGTGAAATTATACCTTTATTACAATGTAATAATACATTGTGTAATTATACATTTATTACAATATAATAATACATTGTGCTATTATACCTTTATGACAATGAAATACATTGTGCTATTATACATTTATCACAGTGTAATAATACATTGTGTAATTATACCTTTATTACAGTGTAATAATACACTGTGCTATTATACCTTTATTACAGTGTAATAATACACTGTGCTATTATACCTTTATTACAGTGTAATAATACACTGTGCTATTATACCTTTATTACAGTGTAATAATACACTGTGCTATTATACCTTTATTACAGTGTAATGATACATTGTCTTATTATACCTTTATTACAGTGTAATAATACATTGTGTTATTATACATTTATTACAATGTAATAATACATTGTCTTATAATACCTTTATTACAGTGTAATAATACATTGTATTATTATACATTTATTACAATGTAATAATACATTGTGCTATTATACCTTTATTACAGTGTAATAATACATTCTTATTATACATTTATTGCAGTCCCATAATACATTGTGCAATTCTACCTTTTTACAGTGCCATAATACATTGTGTTATTATACATTTATTACAATGTAATAATACATTGTGGTATTATACCTTTATTACAGTGTAATAATACATTGTGTTATTATACACTGTAAAAAATGAATCATGAGTCTTGTAATTTTCATTAAAAAAATTTAGGTGATCATTAAAAATATTGCGTATATTTTATTAATAAAATTGTGGCTCAGTTTTTGTTGAAAATATTGAGAACATTTCACTAATAACACCAAGAGATGCATTTTCCTATTTTTTTAAGGAAACATACACAATTTTAAGGCTTGAATTGAGGAACTGATAAACCTTATAAAATTAAGGAAAAGGGGCTACCTAGTTATTTTAAGAGAATTAGCTCATTTATGCGGTTTTATTTAGAGACACCATTGTTTGTTCCCAGCATGCTTTGCACATGGCTGGAAATGGAGTGTAAATCTTGAAATAAAGTGTTATTTCATGTGTTTTCGAGTAAAGGGAAACATCTGTTAATGTTTAATGTTCAGGTATGTTTGACATTTGAAAGAGTTTCTATTATGTTAAAGTTTTGATCGTTACCATTGTGCAGAAGAGTAGGGCTTATGGTTAGGTTGTGAATAACTGCATTTTTAAATATTTTGAAGCATGTTGTATTATACATGTAGCAATAACTCTGCTAATGATAGTGCAGTAACATGTTTGATTCTGTGCTGTCCTAGCAGTATACAGTCTTATTATAAAACAATATATCTCATAGGTAAATATAAACAGGTCATATCCATTTACTTGACTTCACACAATTTTGAGAATAAAAAATACTTAAAATAAAAAAGCACATTACACTAAAAAAAATTAATTCATTATGTCTAAATAAATTAGGGCATTTTACATGATTTATTCAGGTAGATTTCCATGAATGAAATCAAGCTTAAATACTCAAAAATAGTATGTGTAATATTGTTACCATAATTTTTTTAAGTAAATAGCAGTAACATTTTTTACAGTGTACATTTATTACAATGTAATAATACATTGTGGTATTATACCTTTATTACAGTGTAATAATACATTGTGTTATTATACATTTATTACAATGTAATAATACATTGTGTTATTATACATTTATTACAATGTAATAATACATTGTGTTATTATACCTTTATTACAGTGTAATAATACATTGTGTTATTATACCTTTATTACAGTGTAATAATACATTCTTATTATACATTTATTACAGTCCCATAATACATTTTGTAATTCTACCTTTTTACAGTGCCATAATACATTGTGAAATTATACCTTTATTACAATGTAATAATACATTGTTTTATTATACCTTTATTACAGTGTAATAATACATTCTTATTATACATTTATTGCAGTCCCATAATACATTTTGTAATTCTACCTTTTTACAGTACCATAATACACTGTGTTATTACACCTTTATTACAGTGTAATAATACATTGTCTTATAATACCTTTATTACAGTGTAATAATACATTGTGCTATTATACCTTTTTACAATGTAATAATACATTCTGAAATTATACCTTTATGACAATGTAATACATTGTGAAATTACACCTTTATTACAATGTAATACATTGTGAAATTACACCTTTATTACAATGTAATAATACATTGTGCTATAATAACACAATGTAATAATACATTGTGTTATTATACATTTATTACAGTCCCATAATACATTGTGTGATTCTACCTTTATTACAGTGTAATAACACATTGTGGTATTATACCTTTATTACAGTGTAATGATACATTGTCTTATTATACATTTATTACAGTGTAATAATAAACTGTGTTATTATACCTTTATTACAGTGTAATAATTCATTGTCTTATAATACCTTTATTACAGTGTAATAATACATTGTGTTATTATACATTTATTACGATGTTATAATACATTGTGAAATTATACCTTTATTACAATGTAATAATTGTGTAATTATACATTTATTACAGTCCCATAATACATTGTGTGATTCTACATTTATTACAGTGTAATAATACATTCTTATTATACCTTTATTACAGTGTAATAACATATTGTGGTATTATGCCTTTATTACAGTGTAATGATACATTGTCTTATTATACCTTTATTAGAGTGTAATAATAAACTGTGTTATTATACCTTTATTACAGTGTAATAATACATTGTGTTATTATACATTTATTACAATGTAATAATACATTGTGTTATTATACCTTTATTACAGTATAACAATACATTGTGAAATTATACCTTTATTACAATGTAATAATACATTGTGTAATTATACATTTATTACAATATAATAATACATTGTGCTATTATACCTTTATGACAATGAAATACATTGTGCTATTATACATTTATGAAAGTGTAATAATACATTGTGTAATTATACCTTTATTACAGTGTAATAATACATTGTCTTATAATACCTTTATTACAGTGTAATAATACATTGTGTTATTATACATTTATTACAATGTAATACATTGTGAAATTACACCTTTATTACAATGTAATACATTGTGAAATTACACCTTTATTACAATGTAATAATACATTGTGCTATAATAACACAATGTAATAATACATTGTGTTATTATACATTTATTACAGTCCCATAATACATTGTGTGATTCTACCTTTATTACAGTGTAATAACACATTGTGGTATTATACCTTTATTACAGTGTAATGATACATTGTCTTATTATACATTTATTACAGTGTAATAATAAACTGTGTTATTATACCTTTATTACAGTGTAATAATTCATTGTCTTATAATACCTTTATTACAGTGTAATAATACATTGTGTTATTATACATTTATTACGATGTTATAATACATTGTGAAATTATACCTTTATTACAATGTAATAATTGTGTAATTATACATTTATTACAGTCCCATAATACATTGTGTGATTCTACATTTATTACAGTGTAATAATACATTCTTATTATACCTTTATTACAGTGTAATAACATATTGTGGTATTATGCCTTTATTACAGTGTAATAATACATTGTCTTATAATACCTTTATTACAGTGTAATAATACATTGTGTTATTATACCTTTATGACAATGTAATACATTGTGAAATTACACCTTTATTACAATGTAATACATTGTGAAATTACACCTTTATTACAATGTAATAATACATTGTGCTATAATAACACAATGTAATAATACATTGTGTTATTATACATTTATTACAGTCCCATAATACATTGTGTGATTCTACCTTTATTACAGTGTAATAACACATTGTGGTATTATACCTTTATTACAGTGTAATGATACATTGTCTTATTATACATTTATTACAGTGTAATAATAAACTGTGTTATTATACCTTTATTACAGTGTAATAATTCATTGTCTTATAATACCTTTATTACAGTGTAATAATACATTGTGTTATTATACATTTATTACGATGTTATAATACATTGTGAAATTATACCTTTATTACAATGTAATAATTGTGTAATTATACATTTATTACAGTCCCATAATACATTGTGTGATTCTACATTTATTACAGTGTAATAATACATTCTTATTATACCTTTATTACAGTGTAATAACATATTGTGGTATTATGCCTTTATTACAGTGTAATGATACATTGTCTTATTATACCTTTATTAGAGTGTAATAATAAACTGTCTTATAATACCTTTATTACAGTGTAATAATACATTGTGTTATTATACATTTATTACAATGTAATAATACATTGTGTTATTATACCTTTATTACAGTATAACAATACATTGTGAAATTATACCTTTATTACAATGTAATAATACATTGTGTAATTATACATTTATTACAATATAATAATACATTGTGCTATTATACCTTTATGACAATGAAATACATTGTGCTATTATACATTTATGAAAGTGTAATAATACATTGTGTAATTATACCTTTATTACAGTGTAATAATACATTGTCTTATAATACCTTTATTACAGTGTAATAATACATTGTGTTATTATACATTTATTACAATGTAATAATACATTGTGTTATTATACCTTTATTACAGTGTAATAATACATTCTTATTATACATTTATTGCAGTCCCATAATACATTGTGTAATTCTACCTTTTTACAGTGCCATAATACATTGTGAAATTATACCTTTATTACAGTGTAATAATACACTGTGCTATTATACCTTTATTACAGTGTAATAACACATTGTTGTATTATACCTTTATTACAGTGTAATAATACATTGTGTTATTATACATTTATTACAATGTAATAATACTGTAGCGACAATGCGTAGAAAATCAACCACAAAATAATCTTCTTCCAGAATATTAATTCAAACAGAATATTACTTCAAGATTTGGTCAGGACTTCTATCCTCATCCATCTTGTCACGGGATCCAGGCGCCGACCAGCCTGACTAATTACAGCCCCAGCACTAATACATAACTGGTCAAAGCTAGCTTTGTTGCCAAATTACGTATTGGTTAAGAGAAAGACAGAGACCAAGGTCTCACACAAGAGTCCTCACATTCCAGATTCAAATTACCCAACCATGAATCATTCACAGTCTCCAGAAAGTCTGCTAACCAAAGACTTTTATTGGTTAACTGAAGGAAGAACTGGTCAACGTTTGATAGTTTTGCAAGACGGATCGATACCAGCAAACATTCCTGAACCCCTCCTCCTGAAGACCTCTGAACGAACAAACAGAGTTCTGTCTCTTCAAACCAGAGAACTGATTTTTACCAATAACTATACATAAAATCATTCAAGAACAATTTTCAATGGACTTATGATCAGACATCACGCAATTACAGAATTCTATGTTGTTTTACGTGTGTGGTTTCACCTGTGTGTGTTTTAATATGCTTTAACCCCATATAATTCATGTAATTGTTATAATTATTAGAGGTGTGAAGGAAAGTGTGTTGTGTGTCATATCAGTATGATCGTATGCTTTTGATTCAAAAGATGGCTGGAATTAGATCTGTGTAAAATGTTTCATATTCTGATAATTAGAAATCATTCCTAAACTGTGCATCTGGTCTTTTAGTTTCATTAGAGAAACCCCCCAGGGAAGACATGATTTATGACTTTGCAAACAAAGCAACAGTCAGGACTTCATTGGTAGGGTAACAAACCTTAATTTGTTTTAAAAACCCTTTAAAAACCAGCACAGAGCGTTGGGGGGGTTGGATTTCACTCTCTAAGTTCGTTCAAAATGTTCTGATACAGAAGAGCTCTCAACGAGTGCAGAACAAAGACGGAGACGGCAGACGATGGTTTTAGTAACCATGTAACGTTAACATACGAGCAGATCAACCCAAATTAAGATCAGATGGGTTAGATTCATTTCCAGTCATCTAGCTCCTTTCCGTATCTTATTTTCTTTCTTTCTTTTGTGATTAATGATTGATGGTTCGTTCAGGTCATGTCTTACAAGTGCATATAGAAATTCGGAATTTCCTTCCTCTTACCCTTAAACTCATTCTTCCCAAACTCATTCTTCTTTTGTATTTCTCTCTTTATTACTCTCTTCCTTTCTGCAACCTGTATGAATGTGTCTGTATGCGTGCGCGTGTTTGTGTTAGTTGTTAGAATGATCAATAGAGTCTTGTTTGTGTTAGTTATGTGTTAGTATATAATCAATAAAGTATTGTTTGTATTTGAAAAGATATTGCTTGTGTATGTGCTTATCAAATTTATTGTCTTGAACTTCGATCAAAAGTTACCTATGATTTTACCGTATTCCTTAATTTACTGTTAGGGGGTTAATCTTTCTTGGCCAGGAAGATATTATATTTCCTAGAGTTAATAATTGTTTATGCTTTCTGTTCATTTGATGAACTGATAAATGATCATATTATTGATTCTGTTACAGCAGGGGTGGGCAAACTACGGCCCGCGGGCCACATACGGCCCGTTAGGCTGTTTAATCCGGCCCGTCGAGTATTTAAAAAATTGTCTAAAGATCGCATTCATTTAGCCTTTTTCTTGAAATACAATATATATATATATATTGCGTTGCATATATTTGACAATCGGAATATCAGATATTTCATGCCATAGCTAGCAAATGTAAAAAAGGAAAAATGACATAAAAGCAGATCATCATTCATTCAGCGCTGTTGTGGCTGCGGTGTGTCACGTAACAAGCTAGACGCGGGTCCGTGTAACGCTTCACAATTCAGTTTTCAGACCATACAATGCAAATGCAAAAATGAAAAATTGAAACCAGACATTAATTTTTCTTGTTTTTCCAGTTACATTATCAATGGATATTTGCATTTTTCTCCCCTTTTTCAATTTTACTTTTGCTAAATTGTGACTTCAGAAACAAACATTCGAATAAATGAAATCTAACCGATTTTCTATTTTTCCATTTTTCGTCTTGTAATTTGTGCCGTGGGCGGTACCATTAGCACGGGGGTGTGGCCGTGGACTAACTTTACTATCATTTCATTGATGTAACTGCTTTATTTACACTGCATGCACGTTTGAGGAGAAGTTTAAAAGACGGAACACAGGACGACATTTTTCACCCAAAGTGCCATCATTTTTATTATTAATAGTCTGTGCTAAATTATAAGGCAGTCTCGGACCGGCCATCGTGAGCAGCCGGGAAAAGTGAAATCCCAGTGGCCTGGGTATGATTTGGCACATTGCCCTTGTTTGTATTTACCTATCCATTTTTACTTTATTTTATTAATATATAGCTATCCTTGTTGTTGTTCATTTTACATGGTAGGCCTACAGTAGCCTAGGCAGCCACAACCATGAGATCCAGACAGTTCATTTTCAGTGCAGCAGAACGGGGGTGGCTCGCGAGATCCTTCACGGGAATCTAGAATAACGATAAAAGTTATAGCCTACTAAGCAAAAATATAGAAAAAAATAACCATACCCCCCCCCCCCCCCTCTCGTTTGTAGGCTAATACAATATTTAATGTCTATAGTACTGATTCATTATCGAATGGCGAATTTAATGTGCTCGAATAAATAAATAAAAAACAAGCTGGGCAATGTGCCAAACGTAGCAAGATATTTCTGTTTATTTATTGAAAATAAATAAATATTATTGCTCTTGATTTGCAGCATAGTTAGCTATAGCCTATCGCCTCATATCCCAGCGAACTGCTTCTATTGTAATGAAAGTTCTACAACTGTGCTAGATTTAAGGGCATTTTACGGGAACGAGAAGCACAGAAACTCGAAGCGGATGCCGTGGTAACGAACAATGCCCGCTATAGTGAAAACATCTGCATCTTTATTGTATTGTAGGCTAGGCGAGAAACGAGAGCTAAAAACCTAACAAAAAAAAAAAAAAAAAGAAGAAGCTTTTTTCCTATATTTTCGCTTGGTAGTATTTTTATTAATAAGGTCAATACAAAACAGGTAGGGCAATGTGCCAAATCATATCCAGGCCACCGGGATTTCACTTTTGCCGGCTGCTCCCGATGGCCGGTCCGAGACTGCCTTATAATTTAGCACACGTAGACTATTAGCCTAATAATAAAAGTTATGGCACTTTGGGTGAAAAATATTGTCCTGTGTTCCATCTTTTAAACTTTTAAACTCCTCAAACGTGCATGCAGTGTAAATAAAGCAGTTACATCAATGAAATGATAGTAAAGTTAGTCCACGGCCACACCCCCGTGCTAATGGTACCGCCCACGGCGCAAATTACAAGACGAAAAATGGAAAAATAGAAAATCGGTTAGATTTCATTTATTCAAATGTTTGTTTCTGAAGTCACAATTTAGCAAAAGTAAAATTCAAAAAAGGGGAGAAAAAGGCGAATATCCATTGATAATGTAACTGGAAAACCAACAAAAAAGAATGTTTGGTTTCAATTTTTCATTTTTGCATTTGCATTGTATGGTCTGAAAACTGAATTGTGAAGCGTTACACGGACCGACGCGTCACCATGGAAACCAAACAGACCGCAACTTAAGCTCATAGACTTGGTGCACGTTAATGTTTATTTCTTTTTTTGAAAACTCACAGAGAAAAAAATGTTCGGTAACCGCTTGCACACGTTTAGTTTTTCCTTTGATTTGTCTGCTATTTAGTTTTGCTAGCAGCTACTCTGGATTTGTGGATGTATCCTCCTTTATCGCCCGGCTTTCGACTAACCTTACGCTCCCCTGTCTGCCGTGTACAGAACCCGGTTTTGTTCATTAAATGTTCTGATCTGCCTTTGCTTTTTATGTTTTATTTTATTATACTTAAAATAAATTTGTATAATCGTTTATTTCGTTTTTTTTTTTCCCACAAATGTATGACTTTTGGAAGTGCAAATTGATTGCCATGCAGTTTTAATAAAGTTGAATTAACGTAACCTTCTGTCATTTTTACTCTTCTAAGTGTACACTTAGGTGTTTTGTTTTATTAACCTCAAAACATAACATGCTAAATGGGGGATATCTAGCATAAAAAATGTATTGTCATAATGTCGTCTCTCAGTTGTTGAATTTCGCGCAGACGTTGCCACAACATTTTGTGTTTGCTCAGCCCGATCTCATGAAAGTTCGAATACCACGAATTGTATTTGTAGTTCTTATGAAACGCAGTTTTCGCGTGCATATGATACGCACTTAAAGGGATAGTTCGCCCAAAAATTAAAATACGGTCATCATTTACTCACCCTCAAGGTGTTTCAAACCTGTATGAATTTATTTTTTCTGCTTAACACAAAAGAATATATTTTGAAAAATGTCGGTAACCAAACAGTTGATGGACCCCATTGACTTCCATAGTATTTTTTTTCCTACTATGGAAGTAAATGGGGTCCATCAACTGTTTGGTTACTGACATTTTTCAAAATATCTTTCAAATTATTTTAAATATTTTTTAAAAATTGCACTCCGCACCCCTAATCCTAACTAATGGGTTTACAGTGCGCAGCATAATGCACGCAAAAAATATATATTTTTGGCGTAAATGGTACGAGAAATTTAATTTGTGGTATATACACACTTTCATGAGATCGTGTTTCATAATCTGCTACTGGGCCGGCCCTCTGTCAAATTTTAAAACCCAGTGTGGCCCTTGAGCCAAAAAGTTTGCCCACCCCTGCGTTACAGTAAATTCTGAAAATAATTAAATTATTAATTATTGATCATAATTCGTTATGAATAATAGTTAATGATATTTATACGGGCGTATAAACGCTACAATACATTGTGTTATTATACATTTATTACAATGTAATAATACATTGTGTTATTATACCTTTATTACAGTGTAATAATACATTCTTATTATACATTTATTGCAGTCCCATAATACATTGTGTGATTCTACCTTTTTACAGTACCATAATACATTGTGAAATTATACCTTTATTACAGTGTAATGATACATTGTCTTATTATACCTTTGTTACAGTGTAATAATACATTGTCTTATAATACCTTTATTAGAGTGTAATAATACATTGTGTTATTTTACCTTTATTACAGTATAATAATACATTGTGCTATTATACCTTTTTACAATGTAATAATACATTCTGAAATTATACCTTTATGACAATGTAATAATACATTGTGCTATTATACCTTTATGTCAATGTAATACATTGTGAAATTATACATTTATCACAGTATAGTAATACATTGTGTAATTATACCTTTATTACAGTGTAATGATAAATTGTCTTATTATACCTTTATTACAGTGTAATAATACACTGTGTTATTATACCTTTATTACAGTGTAATAATACATTGTCTTATAATACCTTTATTACAGTGTAATAATACATTGTGTTATTATACATTTATTACAATGTAATAATACATTGTGTTATTATACTTTTATTACAGTGTAATAATACATTGTCTTATAATACCTTTATTACAGTATAATAATACATTGTGTTATTATACCTTTATTACAGTGTAATAACACATTATGGTATTATACCTTTATAACAGTATAATACATTGTGTAATTATACATTTATTACAAAGTAATAATACCTTGTGTTATTATACATTTATTACAGTCCCATAATACATTGTGTGATTCTACCTTTATTACAGTGTAATAACACATTGTGTTATAATACATTTATTACAATGTAATAATACATTGTGTTATTATACATTACAATGTAATAATACATTGTCTTATAATACCTTTATTACAGTGTAATAATACATTGTGAAATTATACCTTTATTACAGTGTAATGATACATTGTCTCATTATACCTTTATTACAGTGTAATAATAAACTGTGTTATTATACCTTTATTACAGTGTAATAATACATTGTCTTATAATACCTTTATTATGGTGTAATAATACATTGTCTTATAATACCTTTATTACAGTGTAATAATACATTGTGTTTTTATACATTTATTACAATGTAATAATACAGTGTGTTATTATACCTTTATTACAGTGAAATAATACATTCTTATTATACATTTATTACAGTGTAATAATACATTGTGAAATTATACCTTTATTACAGTGTAATAATACATTGTGTTATTATACGTTTATTACAATGTAATAATACAGTGTGTTATTATACCTTTATTACAGTGAAATAATACATTCTTATTATACATTTATTACAATGTAATACATTGTGTTATTTTACCTTTATTACAGTATAATAATACATTGTGCTATTATACCTTTTTACAATGTAATAATACATTGTGAAATTACACCTTTATTACAATGCAATAATACATTGTGCTATTATACCTTTAAGTCAATGTAATACATTGTGAAATTATACATTTATCACAGTATAGTAATACATTGTGTTATTATACATTTATTACAATGTAATAATACATTGTGTTATTATACATTTATTACAGTGTAATAATACATTGTGGTATTATACCTTTATTACAGTATAACAATACATTGTGAAATTATACCTTTATTACAATGTAATAATACATTGTGTAATTATACCTTTATGACAATTAAATTGTGCTATTATACCTTTATCACAGTGTAATAATACATTGTGTTATTTTACCTTTATTACAGTGTAATAATACATTGTCTTATAATACCTTTATTACAGTGTAATAATACATTGTGTTATTATACATTTATTACAATGTAATAATGCATTGTGTTATTATACCTTTATTACAGTATAACAATACATTGTGAAATTATACCTTTATTACAATGTAATAATACATTGTGTAATTATACCTTTATGACAATTAAATTGTGCTATTATACATTTATCACAGTGTAATAATACATTGTGTTATTTTACCTTTATCACAGTGTAATAATACATTGTGTTATTTTACCTTTATTACAGTGTAATAATACATTGTGTTATTTTACATTTATTACAATGTAATAATACATTGTGTTATTTTACCTTTATTACAGTATAATAATACATTGTGCTATTATACCTTTTTACAATGTAATAATACATTGTGAAATTACACCTTTATTACAATGTAATAATACATACATTTATTACAGTCCCATAATACATTGTCTGATTGTACCTTTATTACAGTGTAATAATACGTTGTCTTATTATACCTTTATTACAGTGTAATAATACATTGTCTTATAATACCTTTATTACAGTGTAATAATACATTGTGTTATTATACATTTATTACAATGTAATAATACATTGTGTTATTATACCTTTATTACAGTGTAATAATACATTGTGTAATTATACCTTTATTACAGTGTAATAATACATTGTGTAATTATACCTTTATTACAGTGTAATAATACATTGTGTTATTATACCTTTATTACAGTGTAATAATACATTCTTATTATACATTTATTGCAGTCCCATAATACATTGTGTAATTCTACCTTTTTACAGTGCCATAATACATTGTGAAATTATACCTTTATTACAGTGTAATAACACATGGTGGTATTATACCTTTATTACAGTATAATACATTGTGTAATTATACCTTTATTACAGTGTAATAATACATTGTGTAATTATAAATTTATTACAATGTAATAATACATTGTGAAATTATACCTTTATTACAATGTAATAATACATTGTGTAATTATACATGTATTACAATATAATAATACGTTGTGCTATTATACATTTATCACAGTGTAATAATACATTGTGTAATTATACCTTTATTACAGTGTAATAATACATTGTGTTATTATACATTTATTACAATGTAGTAATACATTGTGTTATTATACCTTTATTACAGTGTAATAATACATTCTTATTATACATTTATTGCAGTCCCATAATACATTGTGAAATTATACCTTTATTACAGTGTAATAACATATGGTGGTATTATACCTTTATTACAGTATAATACATTGTGTAATTATACCTTTATTACAGTGTAATAATACATTGTGTAATTATACATTTATTACAATGTAATAATACATTGTCTTATTATACCTTTATTACAGTGTAATAATACACTGTGTTATTATACCTTTATTACAGTGTAATAATACATTGTCTTCTAATACCTTTATTACAGTGTAATAATACACTTTGTTATTATACCTTTATTACAGTGTAATAATACATTTTCTTATAATACCTTTATTACAGTGTAATAATACATTGTGTTATTATACATTTATTACAATGTAATAATACATTGTGTAATTATACATTTATTACAATGTAATAATACATTGTCTTATTATACCTTTATTACAGTGTAATAATACACTGTGTTATTATACCTTTATTACAGTGTAATAATACATTGTCTTATAATACCTTTATTACAGTGTAATAATACACTGTGTTATTATACCTTTATTAGAGTGTAATAATACATTGTCTTATAATACCTTTATTACAGTGTAATAATACATTGTGTTATTATACATTTATTACAATGTAATAATACATTTTGTTATTATACCTTTATTACAGTGTAATGATACATTGTCTTATTATACCTTTATTACAGTGTAATAATACACTGTGTTATTATACCTTTATTACAGTGTAATAATACACTGTCTTATAATACCTTTATTACAGTGTAATAATACATTGTGTTATTATACATTTATTACAATGTAATAATACATTGTGTTATTATACCTTTATTACAGTGTAATAATACATTCTTATTATACATTTATTGCAGTCCTATAATACATTGTGTGATTCTACCTTTTTACAGTGCCATAATACATTGTGAAATTATACCTTTATTACAGTGTAATAATACACTGTGCTATTATACCTTTATTACAGTTTAATAACACATTGTGGTATTATACCTTTATTACAGTGTAATAATACACTGTGTTATTACACCTTTACCACAGTGTAATAATACATTGTCTTATAATACCTTTATTACAGTGTAATAATACATTGTGTTATTATACATTTATTACAATGTAATAATACATTGTGTTATTTTACCTTTATTACAGTATAATAATACATTGTGCTATTATACCTTTATGACAATGTAATACATTGTGAAATTACACCTTTATTACAATGTAATAATACATTGTGCTATTATACCTTTATGTCAATGTAATACATTGTGAAATTATACCTTTATCACAGTATAGTAATACATTGTGTAGTATACCTTTATTACAGTGTATTAATACATTGTGTTATTATACATTTATTACAATGTAATAATACATTGTGTTATTATACATTTATTACAGTCCCATAATACATTGTGTGATTCTACCTTTATTACAGTGTAATAACACATTGTGGTATTATACCTTTATTACAGTGTAATGATACATTGTCTTATTATACCTTTATTACAGTGTAATAATAAACTGTGTTATTATACCTTTATTACAGTGTAATAATACATTGTGTTATTATACATTTATTACAATGTAATAATACATTGTGTTATTATACCTTTATTACAGTATAATAATACATTGTGAAATTATACCTTTATTACAATGTAATAATACATTGTGTAATTATACATTTATTACAATATAATAATACATTGTGCTATTATACCTTTATGACAATGAAATACATTGTGCTATTATACATTTATCACAGTGTAATAATACACTGTGCTATTATACCTTTATTACAGTGTAATAGCACATTGTGGTATTATAACTTTATTACAGTGTAATAATACATTGTCTTATAATACCTTTATTGCAGTGTAATAATACATTGTGTTATTATACATTTATTACAATGTAATACATTGTGAAATTCTACTTTTATTAAAATATAATAATTCATTGTGAAATTATACCTTTATTACAGTGTAATAATACACTGTGCTATTATATCTTTATTACAGTGTAATAGGGCTGTGTATTGGCAAGAATCTGGCGATACGATACGTATCACGATACATGGGTCACGATTCAATATATTGCAATACATATTTTCTGTTTGACCCGTGGCCCAACCCCTAGTTGAAGAAATGGAGATACACAGTCTTGCCAATTTAGCGACATTGCAGACCCCTTTAGCCATTTTTTTCCCTTCAAAAAAGCGGCCAAACCTTATTTAGTTTCTGAGAATCGTCGGTACTGCTCTCCCAGCACGCGCGCGCACCTCTCTCTCTCTCTCTCTCTCTGCGTCTCGTAGTATCTTTAATTCATTTAAACACAGATATTATGTTGCTTCTCTAATTTTACATGCAAGTATAGCCGAAATCACAACACAAATATTGTCTTTATTTTATGTGTATTTGATTTCATCAGACGACGGCTCGATTATCAGGATTTTTGTGCAGATTAACGTCTTGGAGGGGAGAGCTGGTTATGTTTATTGGGTTGCATTTCAGTCACTATTTCATATTCATTCCGTTGTTTGACAAAAGAAACAGTAAAATATACCAATGAAAACAGTTTTATTCAGAATTTAGCTTCATTAAAATGGGCACAGAGACAGACAAACTAATGTAATAATAAATAATAAATGTACATTTAGCATTTTCAGAAGAGCTGCCCTGTCATGCTAGCCTGGCTAACGTCAGACCACTTTCTTTTTGAAACGTGGTCTGGGAACCACATGTACATTTTCTCGTATTTGAGGCGTGGTTTACGAATGCCCAGAGCCGTTTATTGGGCGCTACAAATGTCTATCAAATGCGCCTGTACGTAGCTCATAGCCAATCGTTTCAAATTATACCAGATGACGTATGTAGAGCAACAGATATTCAATATCGAAGAAGACGACGATGGGTCAGAGATTTATGTGTACACCAGAGAGTCCTGCACGGGTCCGATTTTGTAAATCCGCACCCGTCAAAAGGCCGATACATGAAGAACATGGCTAACGTTACCACACAAATCAAACAGACGCGACTACACCACTATGCCACGCAATTTCGTCTAGCCTACATCTGACAATTTTGGGTTCAAACACGCCCTGCACACCACACATACTAACAGTGTTAAATATGAAAAATACCGTTCGATAGAACGGCTTTGTTACCAGTTATCTGCGTGCTTCCTCAGGGATGAAGTTCCACATTTGCGGCTATCCAACACGAAAATGCATGCAGCAAAGCTTTTTACAATATTTTCTTCAGATAACTCCAAATTTCTCCCACACTGGACTTGATTTTTGATGACGTATTGTCGACAACTTTACAATCTCCACTAGCTATTCTTTTCTTCAACTCCTCATCATCTATCTCGACGACTGCAAGCAGATCGCACGCACGGTTATGATGAATTTTTAAAAGTGGAAGTAGCCTAGGTAACGTTATAGATCCTGGGAGGGCGTGGCGCGTCGGCACAAATAAACTGATGTGGATTTTAAATTATTTTATCAACTTGAAATACAGGCATATTTTTGTAGATGTGTTTGCTTGCTAAACTAAATATGGATATATTTTTACGTCTGTCATGTTGGATCCATAGATAAACAAACTGCTTCGGTGTGTCGCATATACTTCGTCATCGTCTTGCTGCTCCCTCCCCGTTCTGTGATTGGTTCCCTATTTCAGGGGAAAAATTAGCCCATGGTAGCCAGACTACCTTGCAGCGTGAATAAAATCGCGCTGCTCAAGGCAGTATGGGGAAACCCAGGCTACTGTCATGCAAAAATCTAAGCATGTTTGTGTTAGTAAATTGCTCAGTGCAAAGAAAGAGAATAATTAGAATCTGGTATTTCTTTGTTCTTTCTACATGTGTCTAATAGACATGAATAAGTTCTTTGAAAAACATCTATGACCTTTGAAACATGTCTTGTCTTCATGCTCTATGTTGACTATGGTTTCAATAATAAACATACATTTGCATAAAGCATCCATATTTATCCATGCCCATGTTGATTTAGAGTATTACAAACTTGAAAAGTTTTAATTTAAGGTACATTTAGAACAAATAAAAAATGTGCGATGAATTGCGATCAATCGCGAGTTAACTCATAACAATCATGCGATTAATCGCTATTACATTTTTTTTATCGATTGACAGCCCTAGTTATTATACCTTTATTACAATGTAATACATTGTGTAATTATACCTATATTACAGTGTAATATAAATGTGTAATTATACCTTTATTAAAGTGTGATAATACCTTTATTACAGTGAAATTATACATTGATCACCACATTTCTCAACACATTAAGTAATTTTACGATGCGATAAGGGCTCCCCCTCCCTACAAAAGCCAGTTTAACCACTGTCTAAGATATCAATAATCCTTTCACAGGTCTACATCTGCCGTGTGTTTACATTATACACATAAAGTTTGAAGCAAATCGGGTAAAAGTAAGAGGGTGACTTCAAAGCATTTTGAAAGTGACACACTTCCTGCTGCCAGTTGGTGGCGCTATAACTTTGACTCACAATAGTCACATCCATGTGATCGGCCTCTTACAACGAACACACTGCGGAAGTTTCATCAAGATCAGTTAATGTATGCAGAAGTTATAACACACTTCCTGTGTCCCATTATTCGCCATAAATTCGTTTCCTCGCCACGGCCAAACCGTTCGAGATATCAAAAATCTGTTCGCAAGAATTCATCCTCAATGTCTTGACTTTATTCTCACTGAGTTTGGTGGCGATCGGATGAAATCCCTAGGAGGTGTATTTCACATTCCATTGTATGCGTTTTCCAAACAACGTATAATAACCGACTTCCTGTTGGGCTTTTGTAAAATTTAGAGCACGAAAGTTGTTCGGCCCGATGAGATCTATATGTGTACTGAGTTTCATATTATTACATGCAAGCTTGTTTGATTTATGGACCAAGTTTTCGGACCCCATTCCAGGGGGCGCTGTCGAGCCCCCCTGCCACGCCCCGGTACCAACTTCAGCCCTTTCAGGGCTTGGGCCCTAATAAATAATCCTACCGAAAACAATAGGGCCTTCGCCCTTTCAGGGCTTGGGCCCTAATAAAAATAAATAATCCTACCGGAAACAATAGGACCTTCGCCCTTTCAGGGCTTGGGCCCTAATAAATAATCCTACCGGAAACAATAGGGCCTTCGCCCTTTCAGGGCTTGGGCCTTAAATATAGCTGCGAGCAGCGATTGCGGGCCCAAGCCGGTGGCACCGCCATCCTGGTGCCTTTAGTTACACTAAAGCCACCGAGGTGGCGGTGTCACCGGCTTGGGCCCTCCATCGCTGCTCACAGCTATATATATATATATATATAAATATATAATAAATGTAACAAAAAAATATATATATACATTATATATATGTAACAAAATAAATTAACAATTATTAAATTGAAAAAAAAAAGAATAAAATGGGTTTAGTTCTAGCTATATATATATATATATATATATAAATATATAATAAATGTAACAAAAAATATATATATACATTATATATATGTAACAAAATAAATTAACAATTATTAAATTGAAAAAAAAGAATAAAATGGGTTTAGTTCTGATATTTGTATAATTTTATATAGAAATAAATGGTGTATAATTACATTTTTAGAAGATAGGTGGTTTTTAGTGTTTCCTTTTTTGACATTACTTTAATCACTCGCCATAGCAAAACCGTTTGAGATATTTATTATCTGTTTAAAATTTAGCATCTTTAATGTATTTTCATCATGTTGAAAAAGTTTGGTGGGAATAAAATAAACCACTTAAGAGAAGTGGGTAAAAATACAGAGGTTGATTTTGCAAAGAAATCCACATTCAAACCAAAATATCTGACTTCCTGTTACTCGGAGCTAATTACTGTAAATTAGAAAATTGTCCGGCTCGATGAGACCAATATGTGTACTGATTTTTGTGACTGTACATAAAATTAACCCCTTCACTTTTGTCAAAAGCATTTAGAAAGTGACACACTTCCTGCTGCCAGTTGGTGGCGCTATAACTTTTACTCACAATAGTTACATACATGTGATCGGCCTCTTACCACGAACACACTGCTGAAGTTACATCAAGATCAGTTAATGTATGCAGAAGTTATAACACTTCGTTTTTATCTTTTCTCGCCATAAATTCATTTCCTCGCCACGGCCAAACCGTTCAAGATATCAAAAATCCGTCCGCAATTTAGCATCCTCAATGTCTTGACTTCATGCTGACCGAGTTTGGAGGCGAGTGGATGAATTTTCTAGGAGGAGTACATCAAATTCCACAGCATGCGTTTTTCAAACAACCCATATTAGCCGACTTCCTGTTGGGCGGAGCTAATAACTTAGTTGTTCGGCCCGATGAGATCTATATGTGTACCGAGTTTCATATTAATTCATGCAAGCGTGTTTGATATATGGACCAAGTTTTCAGACCGTGTTCAAGGGGGCGCTGTTGAGCCCCCCTGCCACGCCCGGGTACCAGTTTCAGCCCAGCCCTGATGGCCGCGGGTTCTGACCTGTGTGAAAAGTTTCAAGAGTTTTTGAGCACGTTAAGGGCCCCAAAAGCCCCTGAAACCTTGAAAAACAAAGATTAAATGGAATAGACAAATCCCCCCCCCCACACACACAAAGAGACAGAGAGAGAGAGAGAATATTCTCCAGAAAATCCACATTCAAACCAAAATATCTGACTTCCTGTGGGTCTGAGGTTATGACTGTAAATTAGAAAGGTGTCCTGCTTGATGAGAACAATACACCTACCAAGTTTTGTGATTCTAGGACTAAGCTAAGCCCCCATTTTTGACTAAAGGTGGCGCTACTGAGCCATTCCACCACGCCCGTTTCTGAAACTTTGCACATGTCTACTGTATAATAAATGTGATGTGTCTGTCGAGTTTCATGCATTTTCAAGCATGTGAAGAGTCTCAAAAGCATCCGAAAAGAATATTAAAGTTTCATGCGTTGCCATGGCAACAGTATCTAAGATATCAATAATCCTTTCACAGGTCTACATCTGCCGTGTGTCTACATTATACACATAAAGTTTTAAGCAAATCGGGTAAAAATAAGAAAGTGATTTCAAAGCATTTTGAAAGTCAAGTCAAGTCAAGTCAAGTTTATTTATATAGCGCTTTTCACAACACAGGTTGTATCAAAGCAGCTTCACAGTAATAAATTAGAACAATACATCAATGTTTGTTTCTAGTGGAACGTCTACGTTCGGTAATGCTGATCAATAGTATCGTTGATTGATTAATTCAATTAAATATCCCCAAATATCCCCAACTGAGCAAGCCAAAGGCAACAGTGGCAAGGAACCGAAAAACTCCATCAGGTGACCTAATGGAGAAAAAAAAAAACCTTGGGAGAACCCGGGCTCAGTCGGGGGCCAGTTCTCCTCTGGCGTTTATGAACTAGAGGTCGGATTTAACTGTAGGATTAAAAGTATTATATGAATGCCTGGCTGAAGAGATGCGTCTTTAATCTAGTTTTAAACTGGGAGAGTGAGTCTGAGCAACGAACAGTATCCGGAAGACTATTCCAGAGTTTTGGTGCTAAATGTGAAAATGCTCTCCCTCCTTTGGTGGATCTGGATATCCTAGGTATGACCAAAAGCCTCGAATTTAGTGATCTTAAAGAGCGCGATGGATTATAGGGCGATAGAAGATCGGTTAAATAGACTGGAGCTAAGCCGTTTAGGGCTTTATAAGTCAGTAGCAATACCTTGTAATTAATACGGGACTTTATAGGTAACCAATGTAGGGATGATAAAATCGGTGTTATATGATCATATTTTCTTGATCTAGTTAGAACTCTAGCGGCGGCATTTTGGACTAACTGTAGCTTGTTTATTAAGGATGCAGGACAACCGGCTAATAACGCATTACAGTAATCTAGTCTCGAGGTCATGAATGCATGAACTAACTTTTCTGCGTCAGAAACTGATAGCATATTACGTAGCTTAGCAATGTTTCTAAGGTGGAAAAAGGCTGTTCTTGTAACATATGAAATATGATTTTCAAAAGACAGGTTGCAGTCTAATATAACACCCAGGTCTTTTACTGTAGAGGATGAAGTAACAGGACATCCTACTATGTTAAAGTTGTATTGTGAGAGGTTTTGTGGGTGGTTTTTTGAACCGATAAGTAGTACCTCTGTCTTGTCTGGATTTAATAAAAGAAAATTATGCGTCATCCAATCTTTTATATCTTTAACACACTCTGTCAATTTGGATAATTTAGCGTTTTCATCTGGCCGTGATGAAATATAGATTTGAGTGTCATCAGCATAACAATGGAAACTAATTCCATGTTTCCTTATAATATTTCCAAGTGGCAGCATATATATTGAGAATAATAGAGGGCCTAACACAGATCCCTGCGGCACTCCATAGTTTACTGGAGTTATGATAGATTTTTCTCCATTTAAATAAACAAAATGGTAGCGGTCAGATAAATACGATCTAAACCAGCTTAATGCTTGTCCTTGAACACCAGTATAATTTTGTAGTCGATCTAAGAGTATTGTATGATCTATAGTATCGAACGCAGCACTAAGATCAAGTAAAACTAATATTGAGATACAGCCTTGGTCAGAAGCTAAAAGTAAATCATTTGTGATTTTAACGAGCGCAGTTTCAGTGCTATGATGCGGCCTGAATCCAGACTGAAACTTTTCATAGGTGTCATTTTCTTGTAAGAAAGAGCCCAGTTGAGCGGACACAACTTTTTCTAGTATTTTAGACATAAAAGGTAGATTTGAAATGGGTCTATAATTTACTAGATTATTCGGATCTAATTGTGGTTTCTTAATGAGAGGTTTTATAACTGCCAATTTAAATGTTCTTGGAACATGACCTAAAGATAAAGACGAGTTAATAATATTGAGGAGAGGCTCTTCCACTACAGGTAACACTTCTTTCAATAGTTTAGTTGGTATGGGATCTAATAAACATGTTGTTGTTTTAGAGGAAATGATAAATTTATTTAACTCTTTTTGTTCTATAGTTGAAAAGCACTGTAATTGTTCTTGCGGCGTGATAATTGAGGCTGAATTATAAGGCGCGATTGAGGATTGAACGTTTACAATTGTGGTTCTGATGTTTTCTATTTTCTCAGTGAAGAACTTCATGAAATCATTACTACTAAACTGTAATGGAATACTTTGTTCAGGAGACATCTGTTTATTTGTTAGTCTCGCCACGGTGTTAAATAAGAACTTAGGATTGTTATGGTTGTTTTCTATTAGTTTGCGTAGATGCTCAGCCCTGGCCGCTTTTAGGGCCTTTTTATAACGTGACATACTGTCTTTCCATGCGATTCTAAAGACCTCTAAGTTGGTTTGTTTCCATTTACGCTCTAAATTACGGGTTTCTCTCTTTAGAACACGCGTAGTACTGTTGTACCATGGTGCTTTACTTTTCTCTCTGACCTTTTTTAATCTAATGGGCGCAACAATATCCAATGATCCAGAGAGAATGGTGCTCATAGTGCTAGTTAATTCCTCAAGTTCATCTGTTTGTTTGGGTTCACTGAGCAGCTGAGACAGATCCGATAAGCTGTTTGAAAAATTATCTATGGTGGATGGAAGGATTGTTCTGCCTAATCGATAACGCGGCGCAGCATGATATATTACAGGAGTACGTAATATGCAAGTTACCATGTAATGGTCAGTGATATCGTCACTTTGTGGAATGATATCTATATCGGTTGGATCGGTTCCATGTGATATAATTAAATCGAGTGTATGATTAAATCGATGAGTCGGTCCGGTAATGTTTTGCTTGACCCCAAAGGAGTTTAATAAATCAGTAAACGCAGCCCCTAACGCATCATTTTGATTATCTACATGGATATTAAAGTCTCCAACAATTAATGCTTTATCGAAGTTAACTAATAGGTCTGAGAGAAAATCTGCAAACTCTTTTAGGAAATCAGCGTACACACACTTGACACACACAAAGTGACACACTTCCTGTTGCCAGTTTATGGCGCTATAACTTTGACTCACAAAGGTCACATCCATGTGATCGGCCTCTTACAACGAACACACTGCTGAAGTTTCAGCAAGATCAGATAATGTATGCAGAAGTTATAACACACTTCCTGTGTCCCATTATTCGCCATAAATTCGTTTCCTCGCCACGGCCAAACCGTTCGAGATATCAAAAATCTGTCATGAGAATTCATCCTCAATGTCTTGACTTCATTCACACAGAGTTTGGCGGCGATCGGATGAATTCCCTAGGAGGAGTATTTCACATTCCATTGTATGCGTTTTCCAAACAACGTATAATAACCGACTTCCAGTTGGGCTGGTGTAAAATTTAGAGCACGAAATTTGTTCGGCCCGATGAGATCTATATGTGTACTGAGTTTCATATTATTACATGCAAGCGTGTTTGATATATGGACCAAGATTTCGGACCCCATTCCAGGGGGCGCTGTCGAGCCCCCCTGCCACGCCCGGGTACCAGCTTCAGTCCGGCCCTGATGGCCGCGGGTTCTGACCTGTGTGCACAGTTTCAAGAGTTTTTGAGCATGTTAAGGACCCCAAAAGTGGCAAAAAGGCAAAAAAAATAATAATAATCCTTACGAAAACAATAGGGCCTCCGCCCTTTCAGGGCTTGGGCCCTAATGAAGAACATATGTCACTTACTCCATTGCTCTGATTGGTTGTAGGTCTATCCAATTGAGTGCAGAGGCATTTTCTTCTGAGTATGACGAATCTGAGTCTGAGTATGACGACGTCAGGCTATCAAACATCATCATTTATGTTAAAATGTTTTTAATGTAACCTTCTCTCTTTAAATACTTTGGTCAGTTCAAGAATAATTCATGCAATTTTATATTTATTAGAAGGAATTAAAAGAGCAGTTTCATGTCTATTGTTATTGTTTAACTGGTCAATGTTGATGTTGGATTTAAAAAGTATAGTAATAAGTAATGCAATATTTTTTTAGAGAGTAGTTAGTAAAGTAATCCAATTACACTGTTGAAGATGTAATTAGTAGCTAGTATTTAATTACTTTTTAGATTAAATGTACACTATGTAATTTTTTCCGCCGCTAGGGGTCGCTAACCTCTTACAATAACAAAGGCGTAGTTTGATGACGCAACATTTGCTACGAATTATGGATCTTGTAGTCAAAGTCAAGCCAACCGATCTAATAATGTTTATGGATGAGTAAATACATGGATGTTTTTATCATGACTGTGATATGAAGCAGGTCGGGATTGCTAAGAGACAGCTATCAGCTCCACACGTGACGCGAGTCCCACAGATATAAAAGGAATATGGACATTTCATTCTACCGAAATACACGCAAGTGCAGAATTACTACTCACAGGTCAGTTTATTAGACAAATTAAACTTGTGAGGTAATGCAGCGCTGTTTCACTTGGTCTAACATTACACTATCACACTAAACTGCATTTGAATGTGTTGAAATTTATGTTAGTTTGTCTGTATGAGACTAACTTAGCAGTAAGCTAGATCAACATTAGAATAACATACAGATCATATTCTAACATCATTGTTGAACTATAAAACATTGATTAGTTTTATGTAAATGTGCTCACCTGTTTAATAAAGTACATGTAGGAGCGGTCGAAGTCTCGGACGTGGAGCTCTAGGCATCTCGGAAACACCGCGCTGATATTGATTCTCGTTTTAGTTCTCCTTTTTTATCCAAAGTCTGCTTGCCATGGTCCATAATGTTTGAACGAAACAACAACAGCGTGCAAATAGACATTGCGAACTACACAGTTGTCCACGTCTGTCGCCTTGGTTACTATCAGAGGGCTCTGGTTGCTATGGCAGTACAAGCGGAAACCAGGGAGAACACGGATATGACGCCATTGGCGGCGACAAAACGGAAATAAAGAAACGGTACGTGTCTTCGAATTAAATTACAAATTTCTCCTGGTTTGAAAGTTGTTGGAAACAGTCGGGACAATGTAAGTACACAATTAAAAAAAAATATTTAACATAGATATAGTGATTTTTGCTATTTTTAAAGCAAAAAAGTTACATATTGTACCTTTAACTTACCCTTTCCTGCATAAACACCTTTGTCCAATTGAAATTGTAGTCTGTTTCTTTTTTTGCGAAATGTGATTTGATGTTTATTTGTGTCATGCATACTTGGACAGAGAGATGAAGATCTGTCGTGGCTCGACTAAGCAAAAGTCCTCTGTACCTTATTGGACCACTTGCACTGAGCTTCGTGACGCACTTCCGTTTGGAAATAGTACGTCTCACTCATTTCCGGTTATGTTTACTTTCAATGTACTATTAGACTACATAGCCTATAATAAAAGATAATGAAATTCAAACGTGAACCAAACACATTTTTATTCAAAGATCAATAGTCTGTCATTAGTCTTTAGTCTGCCACAAAAAAACATTAAAATCATGAACTCAAAAAACAATGACTGTTGTAACAGTGCGTAAATCAGACCTTTCCGGCTATAGCGTAACGCTAATAAGCCTTATGCCAAAATTATTATTACAACTAAATTGTCGGTCATTAAATAAGAAAACTAAATAATTGTGTAGATGATTTACTTTGTGTAACCCGACATCAGACTCTAGGCCAGTAGCACCTCACTGCAGTACACGAGATCCAGGGGGCAGAGTTGGATCCAGATGTAAGGGGTGGAGATTGGTAGGTTGAGGGGTGGGTTTAGGGATCAGGGGGTGGAGATGGGTAGGTTTAGGTATGTGTAAGGTGGGAGGAGTTGGATCTGGATTTCGTGTTCTGCACAAGCGGCAACATTCCAATCTGAAAAATGAAGCCTACCCGGAAGTGCGAAAAACTGCAATACATCGAAAATCCGCTAGAGGGAGGTCCCAAAAGGGAGCAAATGTCCATAGACCCCCATGTTAAAATGTCCGTTTTCACAGCATAAATTCATGTTTTTACAAGTTGGTCCCATAGACTTTTATTGTATTTTTTTGATAGGTTCCGAGTGCCTGACAACTGTGAGGGGGGTGAATTTTTTTCTAACTCCTTAGATCGTATTTAGATATAAAATGTATGACAAATAAGGGCGTGGTTAACTTTGATTGACAGCTTGATTGACAGCTGATAACGAGCAAAGGCTGCGCCAAGGAGAATGACAACATAAGAAGCGCCATTTTTTAATATACAGTTGAAATATAATACTACTGTTTTTGTATCATGAAATGTAGTTTTAAAGGGCACCTATTATGCCCCTTTTTAGAAGATGTAATATTGGTCTTGGGTGTCCCCATAATGCATTTGTGAAGTTTCAGCACAAAATACCCCACAGTTAATTTATTATAACCATTTGAAAATGTCATTTTTGGGGCCTGTTTTAAAGGGTTAGTTCACACAAAAATGAAAATTCTGTCAGTAATTACTCACCCTCATGTTGTTCCAACCATGTAAGTCTTTCGTTCATCTTCGGAACACAAATTAAGATATTTTTGATGAAATCTGACAGAATTTTGACTCCTCCATAGGCTTCCAGTGTGACCGAAACTCACCGGCCCAGAATAGTTATTAAAACATCGTTAAAATAGTCCAAGTAACTACAGTGGCACTACATTAAGTTTATCATGCGACGACAATACTTTTTGTGCGGAAAAACAACAAAAATAACGACTTTATCCAACTATTAGTGTTCCTCAATGTGGGCCTCTGACGAGAGTTCACGGGAGCGCCAGGACGCATGCGCGAGAACTGAGCTTAAATACTCCCATGGAGTGAGCAGTCAGTAACAAGTAGTAGTAGAAGAAGAACGCCGTAAGCTCAGTTCTCGCGCATGCGTCCTGGCGCTCCCATGAACTCTCGTCAGAGGCACACTTTCGGTCACACTGGAAGCCTATGGAGGAGTCAAAATTCTGTCAGATTTCATCAAAAATATCTTAATTTGTGTTCCGAAGATGAACGAAAGACTTACATGGTTGGAACAACATGAGGGTGAGTAATTACTGACAGAATTTTCATTTTTGGGTGAACTAACCCTTTAAAAAGAGCTGTTTTGGCGTCTACCACTTTAAATGTAAATGAGCTGCATATCCCCGCCCTGCTGGACCCAGATGATGAAGAGAGTCCGGCACAGAATAAACACGAAAGAGAATGGACTAAACGTCTCGGAATGGTTATTTGATACATTTATGTACTTACAAAGTTTTAATCGCGTCCCCTTTGCCATTATGGATGTGCAACACACACACACACACACGAACTGTGATAACGTTCGCGCAATTTTTTGAAACCACACACACACACACACTACTGTGATAACGTTTGCTAAGTACAAACGATTTATTTATTTTTTTCTTAAGGGGAGGGAGATAGACGTTTATATAGCCTACTGTCTATGGAGATAGAGCAGACCTTAATTTATTTACATTTGTAAATGCTGCAAAAAAAATGTGCCTACGTGACATAAAACTGTCTGACTTTGTTTGTTGAGACATCCTATGACGACGACAATAAATAGCTTTAGACGCATTTGTTGTTAAACTGGCTGACATCCATTGAAATGACTATTTGCTAATAAATCATAAAATACACTTACTTCTTCTGGAGGTGACGTTGGATCGCGAACAGTAGGCAACAATCCACACTTGAGGATTAACTTTGACCCTCGTTCACTAAACAGTCAGTCAGAAAATGAATCTCGTATTGAGGAAGTTTAAGTGGTGCCTTTTCTTCATAAATAAAATCCATCCGCTGCGTTTTCAGTGGCTCTGATGTCAGTGAAGACTAGTATGTCCATTCTTACATCCCACAACAGAACACAGCCTACACTTCTTAGGAGACATTACCGGCTGTCGTTGAAACAATGGAGGATGCAGATCACCGAGGGCGGGGTCTATGCCAAAACCAGATGTCAATCAAATCACGTCGGTGGGGCTTAGCTCATTTCTACGTCACAGTGAGGGAAATCTAGAACAGGGTGTTCTGAGACAGTGCATATGATTTATTGAGATAGTAAAAAAACTACTGGGTGGATTTTTATCATTCTAGGGTGGTTTTGCTCACACACTGCCAACACACATTTATGTTCAAACACCATGTAAAAGTGAATTTTGCATAATAGGTGCCCTTTAAGAGTTTTTCAGGTGAGAATGTAGTTGTTTAAAGCTCAAACCTGTGGTTTATTTATAAAGATTTATGAAAATTTTATCCAGGTTGTGAGATCCAAGCGATCACCGGGCACTCGGCGCTCATGTACCCCGCCTGGAATAGCCTTTCCTCGGCTAGTCGTTCTGACGTTTGCCGCTGACTCTGACGTCTCTGTAGTGGTTAAACATGAGATATAATTCGTCTTGTGTATATCTAACGGGCGATTTTTGGTCTCGTGAATCTATAATTTGTTCCCTGGCCAATCGTTTTGGCTGAGGGCTAAGTGAAGTTTCATAACTTTATAAGCTATTTAAGCTACTACTATATAAGCTACTATGCTGAAGTATTTTTTTGCACACAGTGCCGCGACCAATCAATTACTCCTTTACGACTGGCTGCCTGCACATTCACTGTCCTCGTGGCTGCGGCAACTTGCGCTCACTTATCAATGCATATAAATTCGCGCTCGCGCCTACGGTAGAATTGTAGAACTTCAAAAAAAGAAAAAAAAGATGCTGCAGCCAATGAGCTGCCGGCGGGGGCTGGCTGCAGGACGACTCAACCTCCACGGACAGTTTTTAATGTTTTATCAGACAATAACTACTCAAGATTTTGCTTTAGTATAATTTTCGGGACAATTAGGGCTGGATTCGGGATTCGGGACAACAGCTTAGATTTCGGGACTGTCCTGAATTTTTATGGGGTCTGGTCACCTAACTCTAACCGGAAACTCCCGATATGTAGGCTACTAACTAGAACGCGTAAGTTGTGCAAGTAGTCCATTATTAGCCTACTGCACATCTAAATGTAGGCTACTTACTTACTTAAATGAATTCCACTCAGTCAGAATAAATGGCTGATGGCTCGATTATCATTGGAGACCACACATTTGAGTTGTCACACCCTGAACATCATCAATTGCTTTAAAATGGGAAAGGAAGCCATCGCAGACAAGACAACACTTTGACCGTAATCGCATAATATCGAATTAGTACTTCTTCTAAACAAGAACTTATTTGCCTCATGCAAGTAATGTGTGCATCGTATGCAGAAACTCGCTGAGAGTAGTAGTCAAGGACATTTTGCCTACCATAGTAGGGAAGTATGCATAACCTATTTGGATGCAGCCAAATAGTTCCAGACTTTCATGGGTACCATAACTTTGAGGATTTTTAATTTACATAATTTACATCATGTGGCAAACTGTTTTGCGCATTGCACATTAAGTCTTAAAGTATTTTGTTGCTTCTTTGTTGCGAAAAAAAAATTAACATTTTGGAACTACGCCAAGAGTGCTAGCCTATATGAAGATATCATAACATTCCCATCATGGCCATTACAAATTAAAAGATATAACTTTATGACTCATTTAATACCGTACATTGGTGGCTTTGTGGTTAATACTCTTCCATAAATCTAAAATACCAACTGAAGAGGTGCGTCTTTATCCTTGGTGAAAAGCTCTTTTAAAAGAGTTATAAATTAAGACCAGATAAAACATGACTCATGATGACACACCCCCTTCTATACAAACACAGGACGTTCAGACTTGTAGTTAGAGGCACTGTCTTGAGCAACTGTTTCAGTAGTCAGATTTGACGAAGGCTTAACATAAATTACTACTTTGCCCACTGTTCTTTTTCTCTCGAATCAGTAGCCTATGTGTTTGAATAAGTAGTCATGAAGAAAGGAATGTGTAAAATAGTATGATAGCGACACCTACTGGAGTATTAAGAAAATGTTACAGGATTCATAGACTAGATCAGGAAGATATACCTGGGGCCTATACCATGAAGCCGGTTTAGGTGGCTAGCCAGGTATGTATCAGTTTAGTTTGCACCAACCCTGGGTTTTAGGCACTATGGAAGTGGTTTGGCTTTTAGCAGTTTTCATCGCCATAGTAATTTACGTTCCACGGCTAACCTGGTCCGGGGCAGGTTGGTCCAGGTAAGAGGTTGCAAACTGAACTTGGACCATTGAGCTGTGAGCAAAGGATAAAGTCACTCCACCTTTTTCAATTTCAAATTAAAGGTCACTACATAGCAAATGATTTTTAAAGACAAAATCGTCTAGCTTTTACTAATGCTTATTTAGAATAATTATTTTGTATGATTTAGATATTAGATATAGCCTACCCTTAATCGATCACATGACATGTACAATTTTAGTTGATTAATTATTATTACGCACAGTTTAAATGAATGAAGGTAATATAAATACACTTTAGAATTAATAGATAAAGCTATTAAATGACTACATGTGATCTTACATGTTCAATTCTCTCTATACCTTTTTCAAATCACTGATATAGCAAGGCTTTTTCTTTTAGTTGTTCTCTTTCATAGACAGCTATTTTCTTCTTGCTCTGTAAATTGTTTAAATTCATGTTTTTCAATCTTGTAATATTCTGCAGAAGAGAGAAGTGAATCGCGCTGCTTCTCTCGCGAGAAATTAATCGCAGTTTCACTCTTTCTCAGCATGTGATTGGCTGTTCGCTACTGAAGTCACATCTAAACTCCTAAACTCAGGATCAAAGCCTGAGTTGATAGAGAAAGTTGATGATCAGCATCATGGTACCAACAAAGCCTGGTTTGGATCGGTTTGGTTTTGTCAACTCGAAACTAATCCTGTAACCCTGAGTTTGTTAAACTACCATCATGGTACAGGCCCCTGGTAAGTTAATATTTTGCAGGCAATAGTAGCATGTTAAATAAATAATAATCTGAGGCCTCTTTTAACTACTGAGACAAGTAGATGGTTGTGCACCAATTTATATCTATGAGAAACTGTTGATTTTTTAAAAAGAATTAAGACAAACATACTGCACACTGAATGATTTTTAACTGTCCAATAAGTACTTTAATTGCCACATTTTTATATAGATGCTCTGAAAAGTAAAACAATGAAGCCTTTACATTGTGATACCTCATCAGAACACTAGAGGGAAACGCAATACTGAAACGTCCAGATCCTCAACAGATTAAGTTGAGAGCCCAGGATACTCTTGAATCTTGCTGTGGTTTGAAAAGAGCACAATAGAAAACTTATTTATACTTGTTTTGTAATGTTGCCTTGTGAGGTTACATTTAAATTAACTGATTTCCTACAAATCCAAAATATTGCTTAATATGACAGAATCAGCCTGACTACATTGGCTATGTAAGTAGCCTTTATGTATCTATGTGCTGGCCTACATCTACATGTATAATACATTTAAGGATAAAGTTGAAATCGATCCTTAAAGGCACAATATGTAAGATTTTTGTAATAAAATATAAAAAAAAAAAAACCACACATTTCATGTACTTACATTATCCCAAAAGTTCCCAAGGATTTGTAAATCCAGAGAAATTAAATTTTTTAATAATGGCTCGTCATTGTCGCCTATCAATGATGTAATATCCGCGCTGTCCTCAGTTTCTGCTCGTAGAAACCATGGCAACACACGTGGACATATGCGCATCTTGCACACCTGTTGTGCCATGCAGTCATCATGGATCACGATTATTCATTGGCGAGTACAGAAAATCCCAAAAAACATAAACGTAGTAGATCAACTGAGGCAAGCAGTTTGGGACAAACGGAGAAATAAAACAAGGATCAGTATCGGGGTGGTGTTTTCGAGATGGAGAGAGCAATGCTCTCGACTCTCAACGGCGCTGAGGAAAAGGAGTATGAGAAACTGCCCCCCCTAGAGGAAGCAGTGGCCACGCATCTCTGTCTGCCCACTGCCGTTGGATGGAGGTCTAAAGTGACTCACTCATCCACGCCATGCAAGACCACTTCAGCTCTTGCTGGCCGAGCCTATGCATCCACTGGTCAAGCTGCTTCAGCCCTGCACACTATGGCGGTCCTCCAAGTGTTCCAGGCGAAGCTCCTCCGCTCCATGGACGAGTCTGGACCTGACCCTGCGGCCTTCCCCGCCCAGGGGCTGAAGCTAAACAGCGCCTGGTGCCAGCTAAGCGCTTCCCATTCCCGAAACGCCAAGGCTGTTAAGGGTTAAGTCTTGCTGCAGCCGGACCACCCCTAAAAAGAGCTTGCATGCTTCTTCCAGCCCCCTTTTAAGTTCAGGCGGCTGGAAATGTTCTAACTGCAGCCAAAGCTGTTTCACACCCGTTCACGCACCCTTGCAAACAAACGCTGTTTCAACAGCGACAAAAATAAAGCACAAAAATTCTCAGGAAAAGAGCACTTTTCCCCTTCAAAACACCAGGGTGGCCGGGTCCCCGACACATGGCAGCCCGCCCCCAGACTTTATTCAGCCTCTAGTCACTCGGGCGAAGGCCTGGGAAGCCATCCCCGATGTGTCAAAATGGGGACTGAACAAAATAAAACAAGGCTACTCGCTCCAATTCGCTCGCAGACCTCCACGGTTTCATGCCGTGGTTATCACATCGGTAAGGAGCAACGTGGCTCACGTCCTTCACACCGAAGTGTTAAACCTGCTAGCAAAGGGGGCTGTCAAGACAGTTCCCTCTTCACAGAGCGAGTCAGGCTTTTACAGTCGTTACTTCCTCGTGCCGAAAAAGGATGGCGGCCTCAGGCCTATTCTAGATCTCAGACACCTGAACATGGCCTTCATGAGACGGCCATTCAGGATGTTAACGACCAAACAAATCCTCTCGCAGAATCGACCAGGGGATTTGGTTTTTGTCAGTGGATCTGAAAGATGCTTACTTTCACATCCAAATAACCCCCCATCACAGGCCATTCTTGAGATTCGCCTTCAAGGGGTGGGCTTATCAGTACACAGTGCTGCCATTCAGTCTGTCACTGGCACCTCGTATGTTTACGAAATGCATGGATGCAGTTCTCTCCCCCCTGAGACAGCGGGGAATGCGCATTCTGAACTACCTCGACGACTGGCTCATTTTGGCCCAGTCAGAGGCCGAGTTACAGACTCACAAGTCCTGGCTCCTCAGCCATCTAGAATGCCTTGGGCTCAGGATAAACTTCTCCAAGAGTGTACTGTCCCCCAGCCAAAGTATAACCTTCCTGGGAACAGTCATCGACTCTGTTCAGATGATAGCTTGGCTCACGCCAACCCGCACTCTCTCCATTCAACATTTAGCGGCTTCGTTTAAAGCAGGCTCTTACCTGCCCCTCAGAACGTTTCAAAGGGCACTGGGCCTTATGGCCTCCGCATCGTCAGTACTCCAGTTAGGCCTACTGCATATGCATCCCCTTCAGCGCTGGCTGAAGCCCCGAGTCCCAGCCCATGCGTGGCAGTTTGGCCACCTGCGTATCAGTGTAAACCACGGCTGTACCAAAGCCCTGGCCCCTTGGAAAAAATCCAACTGGTACCAGTCAGGTGTAAGCATGGGTCTAGTCTCGAGGAGGAAGGTGGTCACCACGGATGCCTCCAACCCAGGTTGGGGGGCTCTGTGCGAGGGCAGGCCAACCTCCGGCCTTTGGTTGAGCTCGGAGAAACTACACAAACTGAGCCTACACATCAACTGCCTCGAAATGAGAGCAGTCTTTCTAGCCCTAAAAATCTTCCTCCAGAGCCTGGCGGGACACCACGTCCTTATCTGGACGGGCAACATGGCAGTGGCATCATATATAAATCGCCAGGGTGGTCTCAGGACAAGCAACCTGTACACCATGGCCAAGCAGCTGCTGTTATGGGTACACGCCGGCGCATGTACCGGGCATACTGAACCAGGGAGCAGACATGCTATCTCGGGGATTGAGCTACGCCTCAATGGGCCTTCAATGATCCATAGTCGTCAGGGCTCATTCCACAAGGGGCATGGCCTCTTCATAGGCATGGTCCAGTGGTGTACCAATTGAAGACATTTGTGCGGCGGCCGGCTGGTCTTCGCCATCTACATTTGTGAGGTTTTACAACTTGGAGGTGCCGGCTCTGCAGGCACGAGTCCTTTCTATCTAGGAGGTCTTGGCCCCTGAAGGGCTCAAACCTCTGGGTATTCCTTCGTGGGCTCCGACATTGGTCCGGTCCCCGTTGGTTTTTGACTTTTAGTTCCACTATAAGCCTCGGGCTTCACAGCCCCAGATGGTAGTTCAGAGCGAAGTTGTCAGCTAATAGCACAACATTTTGAAATGGGTTCCCATAGCGTCTAGTGACGCAATATGGGTGAACCATTCTCGAAAGGGAATGTACTCTGTTACTAACTTAACCTCAGTTCCCTGAGAGTAACGAAAACGAGTATTGCGTAGACGGCCGTGCTATTAAGCTTCACGTTCAGGTACTGTCACTTCAGTCGATTCCTATGGCGAAATGTACCGCTTATATAGTCAGTAGCCACGCCCATTTTTGTGGGTTTCGCCATGTGTGAGGCGGGAAGCGCCCTGATAGGTTTGCGCGTCCTTGCCACTTTGCCATAGGTTCGTGCAGTTCCCGCAGCCCAGCCAATCAGCACGCTATACAGCTCTGCACTGTGCTCGCTGTGCAGCTGCACTGCATTTTAAAATAAAGGCTTCAATATTCTCGAGAAAAGGAGTTTTTCCCAATACTCGTTCCCGTTACTCTCAGGGAACCGAGGTTACGTTAGTAACCGAGCACAATATGCATATGTAAGCAGATGTGTAAAATAACACGATTATCAACATTAAACAGCTTATAAATCAAAACTGCCTAATTTTACTGAATGAAATGTCGATCCAGGGCAAGCCTTAGGACTGTGCAAGCTTTAGGGGTGTTAATCGACTCCATCTGTGTTTTGATGATCGTTCTGAATATGATCCAGATGTAGTCTTTGACAAAAACGTGGTTTTCTCAGCTTTTTGTTCAAAATTTTGCTTTTTTTATGAAACTTACCCATATTTGTGTTGATAGAAAAGGAATGCATGAACCTAGAATAAAACGGGTTCTGTTTAAAAGCAGAGGGCCTGTTCTTTCTTTCGACATACTGCATGTTCAGATATTCATACAACAAAATATTCTGGGGGCCATGAAAATTTTGTGAAAATGGTCAAAAACGCTGACGGGGAAAGAGTTAATAAATGAAGTTACCCCGTGAATTAGCATATTTCTCTATTATAATTATTACAATTGTTATATGCATTGTTAGATAACACAGTAAGCAATGGTATAATTCTGTGGGTTATTCTGATGAAATTACACATATAGTTATATTGCACTTTGTTTGTACTTCAGTAACACTTTTTATCAAGTCTGGGGAGCAAGTCTATGGCAGTGAATTTAAATACAGTGTTGAACAAAAATATTTAGCCATTACTTGCAAATACTGTGGGTTCGTTCAAATTTACTTTTAGCATGATTATTTTAAACATGTAAAACTGCACAGCATTAACCAAATCTATTGACAAATAGTCACATAGGCTAAAACAGCCTACAGGTCAAACAGTAGGGTTGAGTATCGTTTGAATTTTAACATTACGATTCCAATTTCGATTCTGCTTATCGATTCCGATTCTTATCGATTCATAATTTCGATTACAACTAGATGTGCCGCATCGCGGTACAAAATATGACCGCCGCTCAGGCCTGCACTGGCTTTCCACAAAAATAAATGACGTGGAGTAATTTGGCTGTATTGCGTGTTTATGTATATACCTAAAAAAAGTAATAGTATGTGCATGTCTGTCTGTCTGTGTGTGTGTGTGTGTGTGTGTGTATGTGTGTGTGTTTGTGTATGTGTGTGTCTGTGTGTGTGTGTGTGTGTGTGTGTCTGTGCGTGTATGTATGTGTGCGTACATGTGTGCGCGTGTGTGTTTGTGTGTGTGTGTCTGTGCATGTGGATTTGTATGTGTGTGTATGGGTGTGTGTCTGTGCGTGTGGATGTCAGTGTGTGTGCATGCTTGCGTTTGTTTGTATTCCTGCATGTGTGTGTGTGACAGTATCATCCTAAACCAGCAACCCTTCGCTCAACAGCACCCTCTACAGGCCGATGAGTGTACAGTCACTAAATGTGCACATAAATGAATTTATTTTATACCCCCCCATGGATGAAATTCTACAAAACTTAGCAGAGGATACCCCCAGAGGATGTCAAGTTAATCATACACATGAAATATGGTGCAGTTCTGAACATCTCCACTGAAGATAGGGGCGATTAAAGCAGAACAATATTGCATTTTCATTTTTTATGGGAGGGGCGAAAATCACAAATGAGTGATTATGGGCTAGGTTGATGTGGGCCCTTAAGAGCAACATACCATAAAAATTTCTTCATCCTCGGTGCCACGGTTCAGGTAGGAAAAACTGAATTTTTTTGGGTTTGGGGGGGCCCAGCGCGGGGGGGGGGGGGGGGGGGGTTGAGTGGCCCCCGGGGACCAAACGAAATTTTTCCGTAGAAGTCTAGTGGGGCTACATGCCCACCAAATTTCATGTTCCCCGGTGTTTCGGTGTCCCTGGTATCGTTGACGAAAAATTTGCACAGGGGGGGGAAGTGGCCCCCGGGGACCAAACGAAATTTTTCCGTAAAAGTCTAGTAGACCAACATACCATAAAAATTTCTTCATCCTCGGTGCCACGGTTCAGGTAGTTATTTAGGAAAAACTGCATTTTTTGGGGTTTGGGGGGGGCCCAGCGCCGGGGGGGGGGGGTTGAGTGGCCCCCGGGGACCAAACGAAATTTTTCCGTAGAAGTTTAGTGGGGCTACATGCCCACCAAATTTCATGTTCCCCGGTGTTTCAGTGTCCCTGGTATCGTGGACGAAAAATTTACGGGGGCCCCAGCGCGGGGGGGGGGGGAAGTGGCCCCCGGGGACCAAAAAAAATTTTTCCTTAGAAGTTTAGTGGGGCTACATGCCCACCAAATTTCATGTTCCCCGGTGCTTCGGTGTCCCTGGTATCGTTGACGAAAAATTCAGTAAGGTGACGAAAAAAAAAAAAAAAAAAAACTTTGACAATCCCTATATGACCGCTTTCGCTAGCTACGCTAGCAGCGGTCATAATAAACAGTGTTTTAAGATTTTCAGGTACAGAAACTGTAATAAAATATCCGTTTTGGATGCGTTTGCAGCACATAAAATAGGCGCGAGTCATCTCGTGCTTTAATAGTTAAAGGGGTCATTATGACCCATTCTTGTTTTCCTTTTTCTTTAGTGTGTTATGTAGCTGTTAGTGCAAGAACAGTATAAGTAAGTAAGTAAGTGTAAGTATAAGATATGCAGAGTTACAAAGCTCAAAGTCTCACACCTAAAGAGATATTCTTAATAAAAGTTAAGGCTCAGCCACTCCTTCCTAAAACGCTTCATTCAAACATGCCGCACAAATCTACGTCAGTCTGTGCGGGCAGAGTTTCCTAACACCACCCAATTGTATACGCAAAGAAAGAAGGCGTAACTTTTATTTTTGCTGTATTATTGTTGCCGCCGGCGCCGCCATGTCGTGTTTTTCGTTGCGAAAGTCAAAATACTTAATTTGGCCTTCCAAAAGAGGACACAGTTAGAAAACAGTGCTTAAGCTTTATTTACAACACTGTTCCAGAACAGTACAACCAAAATATTCGACTGTGTGCTGCGCATTTTTCGGAGGACTGTTTCTAGAACCTGGAAGAATATGTTACAAGGCCGGCTGTGTACAAAGGCTGATTCTAGAAAGTGGGGCAATTCCATCTCTGCAGAACATTCTAGTGCTTCTGACTCACAAACACAGTCTGTAAGTATGTTTTCATATTTTAAGAATTTGCTACCGACTATTCAGAGTTTTGAGCAGTATAGAGTAGCTCTTGCTTGTCATTTCTACAATCACAAATGCAGGCATAGTTTTATGTTTACATAGTGTTCTCACACCCCTATCGCGACGCATAAAAATACTGTTAAGTTAGTCATTATAATCAGTAATTATGTCCCCAATGAAATACAACCTTACCAATCTGATACGATCTGGTCCAGTCACGCTGGCTAAAGTTGATCGATCAGCTTGGTCATCTGCATTTTCCGATTCAGATTCGGGCTTGAATTGATAAGGTAGTAGTACGACATTATCACCTGTCATGAGATGGTCTTCCAAAAATGGTAAGGGGCGCGACATTTCCGTCACACACTTAAGGTTTTTGGGCCAATCACAATGTAGCCTACTGGATCGTTGGCTAATCAGAGCACACCGCGTTTTTCAGAACGACGAGCTTTGCAAAAATCGACGCGTTTCAGAAAAGTGGGGCATAGAGGAGCAACAATAATGTACAGTATGTGTAAAATAATGACTTTTTTTTACCTAAAACTGCATAAACACATTGCATTAAACCAAATACACAAAATAATGTTATTTTTAGAACCATCATATGACCCCTTTAAAAGTCATTGAAATAAATATTTTATGACAAGTATCCGATTCCTGACCTAAAGTATTTCGATTCCCAACCCTATGAAACAGTGGCTTGGACTTCAACAGTGCTTAAAGGGGTCTTATTATGCCCTTTTACAAAGTCTTGATTTACTCTACTCAGATGTAAATATTAAGAATGGCGTCAATTTCAAACCAATTCAAGCCTGATTCAGACTTAAGAATGTTTACGAACAAGAGGATTGTGCAGAATGGATTTCATGAACGGACTTTACAAGCACGGATTTCACAGGACGTTTCAATGTGGTATGTTTGTTTTTTGTAATTTTCTTATACATTTTAGATACGATGTTATACACCATTTATTCATGATATTTGTTGGAAAACTAAAGTAATACAAACAGTAATCGATAACAAAACCAAGGCTAATTTTCCTAAGGGGCGTTGAACAGCCTTACAAAAGTGAGAGCTTACAAATGCAACAATAAACACTCCATCAATACTGTAATATTAGTTAGAAGGTGAGCGGAGGCAAAGCTTGGCCCTTTGTTTGCATCGTAGCACGTAGTAGTTTACATTATCAGTAAAATGTGCAGCATGCAGATAAACTTTGGGATTATAATGTTCAGGAACTGTGTTTAAAATAGGTTTTAACCTTTCTTAAGTTCATCAGCCTTAGGAAGGTCAAACGAATGAGTTTTGGTATAACGTTCTGGAAAAAACAGCATCTCTTTGACATGGCGACAACACTGTCTTCTCTAATGCAGCTCAACCAGGCCTCATCCCCTTTTTTCCATATTCAGTGGGTGGAGATTATTTAAATGAGTAACATTATGACTTCACAAAGCCCTGAAAAATCGTGTTGTAGTCCAAAAGAGCCGTTCGCTGTAGTTCTTGAAAAGTGGATTCTGTTAAATAAAATATCTCCCTTTGGAGTGGACTTTTGGCTTTGTAACCTTGCAGATATTTGTTTATGCTTAAACAGCAACATTACACAGCAACAGCAACATAACTGAAGTTAAAAAGTGAAAAAGCATAATATGACCCCTTTGAGTGCTGTGAGACTATACAGGAATGGCAAACTAGAATTACCAATTACAGGTCTGGTGGAAGAATTCAAATGCACCAAAGCAGGTTATGACACTCACTGAATCTGAAGATATTGCTATTTGAACAGCGGCCCCTCGGGTGGCAGCGAGGAAAAAGGGTACTCCATCTGAAGCCGTGTACAATGCAAAGTCAGCCCTTCATTTCAGAAACGTGGTTGGTCAAGCCCATCATGGGAGAGCAGGCCTTGGGCTCATCCCAAAAGCTCCTTAATGGTATGCAGCATAAGGGCAGAAGAGCTGGTTCATGGTAGAAGAGATGAGGAGGCAGGAGGATCTCAATGGCCAAGCAGGGTCAATGGACTAACTGGGTGAATCTAGAAAAGAGAAAACTCAGCTGGTGTGACATTTGGGAAATGGAGGGACCTCGGGCAAGCTTTCTCATCAGGCACCTATGATCTCTTACCCACATCTCAGAACCTTAGCCAGTGGTTGGGAGAAGATCCCGCTTGCTCCCTGTGTCAAGCACCTTTATCACTGAGATGCATATATCAGTGAGATGCATAATCTTGTTCTAAAGCAGTTGGCATCAATCTTAGAGCAGAGGTGAACCACCATCCACCACATTAACACATTTCTTACCAGCAGGCCAAGGTGTCACCGTTGAGCTCTCTGGAGACGTTGTGGGTTCATCAACGAAATGTCCATTAAGGAGGGTACTGAATTATGACCTAATGCTATTCCTACCCTCCCTTGTACCACTCAAATCTCACTGCTGAGATCAGGTATTCCAACGTTCCACAGGGATTGAAACATCAAGTCCAACTGACCGTTTGCAAAGACCCGCCCCCTTTAGTTACTGTTGCTATGTCCGACAAGCCACGCCGCTCTCACACACCACCATGTTCTCACGAAGTGAAAAATACATTGCGGAGCAGAGAGGACACTGACAACACGCTGACAGACAGGACAGACCAGGTTACTTTTGATATGAAACAAAGTCTCACCTTTCAAATCTGGTCATTTTTTAAAGAAATTTGAGCAATAAATACTGTTTTGTGGCTCTTTAATGTGTCTGACAGATCGCTAGAGCCTCAGTTAAAGCTGCTCTTGAACCGATCATCTCTTCCTTCTAGTTAATTTATAGCATCACAGCGGAAATACGTCAGTACACATCGTTTTTTCAAGTTCAACTCTCTTGACAAAAATGGCGGATGGCGGATTATGATTGGTCAGATCGTCTGTCAATCAAACTCCCTGCGAAGGGTCAATTAGCACCTCACTTTCTCTTGCCTTATTTGACCCATTTAGTGTTTGTTAATGTGACAGGCAGACAGTGTGTACCACTGTGTAGATGGCAGACTCAGACAGAGAAAGGCACTCTGTGGAGACAGATCAGTGGGAGGGCCTTCTGACTCATCAAAACACCACACACTTATAGTCCAAAAACTGCCAAGCTGCTTGTGTTTTCCTGCATGCCCTGCGGAACAAAACAGACTTTCCTGTAATTTTCTGGTTTTCACAGGCTGACATAATGTCATGTTTATCACAATAATTATGCTGACATCATTTTATTGTCAGGTGCATTTGCTCACAGTTCTGCCACATGACTTGAAAAGTTGGACACCACAAATTGGCGCCCACAGAACCTGGATTGTAATGGGAGCATATGGGTATTAGCTTGTTCAAAAAAGTGTGACATAAATGATAAACTAAAGTTAATTCATTGTAAATATTAGTTAGGACGAATTAGAATTAGAATTTAAATAAGACAATACATTTTAAAGCACATCTGTGTATTTCTTAGTTAAAGAAAATGTTATAAAAACTGATTAAACTTGTCCATAACAGATCTTGTCATACTTGTGAAACGGAAGTTGCGATAGTCTTTTCTTCCCATTTGTGACAAACTGAGTGAAACAGCTTCTTAAACAAGAAAAAGATGTAGGGCGGGACTTAATTTTGCCCATCAGGAACTGTTCGTTATGGTTTGCTGTTGCTGTGATGTCATGTGAGTGACAGGTTGTCCCGCCCTCGCACCAGTAAACCCGTCATTAGAGGAGAGATGAGATGTTGATGCAAGTGGGAGGGGAAGTTGTTTTTATTAAAGATTACGAGGGCACACGAATTAAAAAAAATAATGTGCATTGATAAATCATTTATAATAAATACTGCTATAGTATATTCCATAAAAGAAAAGAATTGTCCATCTTGATTTCAGGGTGACTTTAATCTGGTGCCCCATGCAGCGATGGGCAGACTGTGGTCCCAGTGGTGCAGCTACCATGGCAACAAATGTCGTTGTCATGACAGACAATGACACAACATAATTGTTGCTGAAATAATTTATTCTCTTCCTTCGCTCTATTCTGATTTCCTTCATTTATTGACTTAACTCAGCGTCCTAATTCTGGTTAAAATTGTAATGCTCTCTCTCAAATACAGCCATACGTACCGAAATACATGATCACACACACTTTTAATATTAACATTTTTCTCTTCTTTTAACATATTCCATTCTGTCACTTTAAATCATTTTACATCACAACACTTTAATATCACACTACATTTAACAAAAACACATCTGATTAGCTGTGATCTTATAATATATTTATAACAGGCTTCCACTTTTCCAGATGTACTGTACTGAATGTTTGATGTGCTGAATCATGCCCCACTTCCAACAGGCTCATGCCCAACATTGCAGTGACTGACAAGCTGACTTGAAATATTTACACTTGCACATAGATAACAGGTTCATTTGAAACAGCTGCAGGAAGTGAATAACAAAAATTCATTAAATAGTAGAATTATTGACTTGACAAAACAAAGTCTTTATATCAAGAATGAAAATAACACAGAATAAACCCAAACTAAATATCAAGTACCTTTTGGAAATACTGAAGTTTGTGTGTGTGTGTGTGTGTGTGTGTGTGTGTGTGTGTGTGTGTGTGTGTGTGTGTGTGTGTGTGTGTGTGTGTGTGTTTATTAATCATAACTAGTAATGATGCGTATGAGTACTGAAAAATACACACTGAATTTGCCGCACGGCTCCAGGTGAACCCCAATGACACAGCTGTATAACAGTGTTTCCACCTTTAAAATGGGACAGTATCTGTGCCATGACTCTGCCTAAAATGACATCATCAAGATGGGACAAAGAGGAACACCCTCTTCTCCATCAGAATAAGGGCCTCTGCATTCAAAAGAGCAAAGCAAAATAGAAACAGAATTTATTTGCATTTCTTAAAAGTCTTTCTAAATTCTTATGTCTTTCAGAAGCGCATGAAAACACAAAACCGAGCAGGAAATATATTATTGAGTCCAATCATTTTTGTCAATTATTCAAACCATAACTGGAAAGTTTTTCTGTAAAATGACCATTGATTACATGCAAACTGAGGTTGAAATATGAAGTCTATAAATAGGCTATAGATTATATGGGTGAATCACACCTAAAACCAACATGTCCTGGTTATATTTCACCTCTAAAATGAAAAGGAAAAAGAGAATCTATATATATAATATTTTGCATAAATAATATATATATTTTTTTTAACATTGTGACATTATTTTCATGACTATTTAGCACGGAACATTACATCATCATCACAACAAAATAGAACAAGTAACAAATAGGCTACTATGGTGTAGGCTATATATTACGATGTAAATAATATATAATTTCCCCAACATTGCATGGATGAGAATTATGGGGGATTATTTGTTGTGAAAATAATGTCACAAGTCAAAAATCTTCCTGAAATAGTTTTGCTTTTTCGTTCTGCAAAATATAACTTCTCAAATGTTAACTGGGCATGTTATGGGTTCTGTGAGATACAAACATAAACCAATACAAAGAAAATGTAAACCGAGAATGGGAACTCATAAATGCAACAATACTTCTCTATTGTTTATTCAAAATGTAGGCTAATAAATATTGAATATGAAATCATTGGGTTATGTTATTGAGACGCTTTAGTGACAGTAGACTGATTTCTGTTATGGCTTGTTTTAAATTATTCAGTTTCCAATAATAATTTCATTGCAAATTCATATATTTTGCAGAACGAAAAAGCTAAACTATTTCAGGAAGATTTTTATATGCAATCATTGGATTTTTATGTCCGGTTTGTATATCCAATATTATCAACTGTAACGTAAAAATAAAATAAAAAATAATAAAAAGTTGTCAGCTACACCTTTTATTTAAAAAAGTACAGCAATCGTTCAAGAGTACAATTTTATTGATATTGATGCCCAATCCACATGTCAACAAGTTCATCCAAAGTTTAATCCTTTAATTATGTAAGGCTTTTCAAGGTTCCAATTGGTCTCGCGCTGTTTTATGATTTGCTGCATGACATCAGCTGGATGAGAGGAGAGGCAGCGGCGATTCCTCATCACTATGACACAGAGTCTGAGGATATAAAAGCCTGGGCCACTCCTTCTGCGCCCGCTGCACGGCTCCAGATAGCAGCTCACTTCAGGTTACCGGCCGGACAGACCGAGAGAGAGTGAGAGTGAGTGAGTGAGTGAGTGTGTGAGTGTCTGACAGAATGGCGACGCTAGTTGAACCTGTAGATACTCCAGCACCCTTCGGAGGTGTCAGTAGCACGGCATCGCCCACGGCCTCGACACATCACTTCGACGAGGGCAAATATTACCTGCTGGTGGTCACTGGGGAGCTGGTCACTGACGAGCATCTGAAGTGTGCCATTGCGGACATTGAGAAAGGTAGCTCAGCTGACAAGAATAATGAACGAATAATGTGCAGTGCCTCTGCTATTTATGCCATGAATCTATTTAGATGATGTTTGGACCCGTGTATCTTATGCAGTTGCCTTTTCAAGTGCTGTAGACTAACCTTGAACTCACTTTGGGGTTGAATGGGTGAATCTGGACATACATTTTTTTTGCTGACTGCACGAAACTTTCCATGCATTGTTATTGGATTTCTTTGTTGTGTGACTATGTAGATGGAAACTGTATCGCAGCCCCTCCCTGTTACTAACTGGCGAGCGCACTGCATGTCTTATCAAAGCGATCGCATCGCGCCACCCAATTTCCCAAAGACATCATCAGCACCACGACTGTTTTCGCAGGGTGTGCAGCTCTATCCGATGATCCAGATGTGTTGTTTTTGGCCATTTGATTAACTTAAATGTCTGACTTCTGTTAGTGTCTGGGCTAGGATGAGTTAGCTTGTATATCTATAGCGCGTCGATCAATAAGACTTGTCGTTTGTTTCGCCGGGGTGGAGGGTCTGCAGTCAGGAGGATGTGCACCATCACCGTGCGTCACCGTGGATGTGATCTGTGGCGCGCGCCAGTTCTTTGTTTCCTAATATCCGTTTTTTTTCTTACTATATCCTTGTCGCGACTCATTTGGGATTCACGCTAAATAACCATGCGCGAGAGAGATTTTAGTAAATGATTTATTCAGTTTAACACTCAATTAAATGCATTAGAAAGATAACCATATTAAATTGCTAGCTGTAGGCCCTGCTTCATAGCAAGTGTGGCAAAAGCATAACTTCTGCCCACTTGACCAGAGAGACATTGTTGCTGCGCATCCTGATTTATTTACATCCTCTTCCATTCCACTCGCTCCTTTCTAATCACCGGCTTGTAGGCGTGGCGCGGTCCGCACTGCAGTCCCTACGGAAAGTCACAAGGGCCCCACGTTCATGCCAAAAGGGCGTTTCAGTTAGTGATGGGACACGCGTACCTGTCCTTTTCATCTGTTCATTCAAATAACAAGATTCGGCTATTCATTGCGTCAAGACGTAACTACGTCGTCACGTGGTCCAGCGTCCAAATGTTCCTATAAAGGAATATGTAGACACATAGGCTTGTTTGTTTTTTAATTGTTTTATTGATAGGTGTGTTTATTGTCATTTTATGTGTCCCTGTCCCAGCCATCAACTCATAGGCAACATAAATCATTAAGAATCTAAATGTAATTAATTATTTCCAAAATAGAGTTCTCATTTCAGTGAGTAGGCTAATGTTGTTGACTTTAGAACCCCTTTCTGGCCGATTCAGTCCTGTTCAATGAATCATTCAGACCGAACTTTTTTTTATTTTGTCAAATCAAGTTATATAATTCACGTGGTTTAAATAACATTATATTTTGAGTTTCTGTTGATTAAACAAATCTCCATTGTATTAACTCGAATTTTTTCATTTTAATGAACTCAAAATTTGATGCCAATCAGGTTACTTGCTTTTTTAAGTTAAACCAACAAATTTGTTTCAGTATGGTTTTAGTTGTGATCGGATAGTTAGGTCTTTAGATCCCTGTGAGTGACGGTGTGGAAGAAAAAAAGAAGAACAGATAATTATCACTCTTCATCTGCTCTATCAAGAGGCATTAGCATCACTTTGATGAGGCCTCTGCTTTAAAGCTGTAACATTTTTGATTTCTCAGGTTTAGTTAGATTCCCTTTACTGGAAGATTCACTGCTATTTTTGTATTGTGATAAACAAAACACATTACTTTTGTATTGAATGAATCACAAAAAATTACATCTGGCTTGTTGTGCTCTTGTTTTGTGGAACTTGTGAGTAAATGAGGTTTGGCATCTGCTAAATTCTAACCATTCTTCTAACCATAAATTCTCCAGTAATAGCAGTATGATAGGCTACTATACTTTCCTTGAAGGCATATGAGTTGCGGTTGTGCATGTGCGGTAGTAGAAATATAGGGCTAATATTCTTCTGCGATTCCATGAGGGGAACAAGTATGCCATCATAAAAACAAAACATGTTTGTCATAAACAGTGTGAACAGCCTTCTTAACCTTTTACCATTCAGAGGCAGATCATTTTGAAGTATATCTGATCTAGAGATGTTGGATCTCCGAAGGTCCATGAAGGTTCACTTCATAGATATTTCCAAACATTGATTGGCTTTTGCGTGTATACCAACAGATCCAGGCATTTAGTTATGTGAATTTAAGAGATATTGTGCTTCAGTTCAATATGCAGGAAAGATCTGAAACCCAATCTGACTATTTGATTACTGATCCAATGTAAAGTTAAGTAATATTTCGCCCAGCTGAGTTTCAGATCCCTCCCTGGCATACTGCTACATACTTCATACTCATAAACACACATTTTAAATGAGGTAGTTTTTGTTGCAAGAAGTAGCCTGTATTGTCAATGCATAAAGAACTGTTCTCTTCATGATTGATAAAAAGTACAACACATTTCATATTTTTACCCTTTTTCCTCTGACTTGCAGGAATTCGTTCATGGGACACAAATCTGATAGATTGCAACTTGGACCAGGAGCTGAAGCTTTTTGTTTCTCGACACTCTGCCAGGTTTTCAGCCGATGTGAGAGGTAGGCTGAACATGATCTGCTCACTTCATATCCTTTAGCCAGCTCAAAACTCTTATGAAGCAATTTATGATAACTTAATATTAAATATTTAAAACGCTAGTGACCCCAAAAGCTCAGTAGTGCTAAAGAGCAAGTATTGCGTAGAGATGAATTTTTGTATTATAACTATCATTATAATGTCATTATTAATAATAACTATTTATTTTTCCCTTTTCACAATAAAAGAAAACATTAGCATTACCATGACTTGGCAAAATCTCAATGTCACAAGGTCATTAAAACAGCTTCACACCGAGATGGATTTATCATAGAGAATCTGCCTCAAAAAATCTGTCTATAAATATAGATAGATAGGTAGTGTTCCAGTGACATAATTTCACTGCCAGTTAAATTAGTTGTATCAATGAGATCAATGAATGATGCAACAGTCACACAAGTGGTTCAGTCCCTGCGTTACATTTCTTCCATCGTGCTTTGCTCTGTGACTCTTCTGAACTTCCCCATGACATCACAAATGTTACATAACCTCATGTAAAATTGATTCTCATCAGTTTATCTTTATATTAGCGCTTAGCATACAAACGTTGTAGATGACCACAATGTTCAGAACTTTATTTGCTTCCCTATTTCTTTTTGCTATATCTATAATGCTCTTCTATTTAGAGTAATATTTTTTTACACTGATTTTTTTTACACTTGATGGATTCTTTTGATGGAGATAAAAGAGGTGGGTTTAGACGGTGTGCCTGGAGCTCTGTCTGGATCAAACCCTGTCCCTGGTGTCCCCTTGTCTGTCCTCCCTGACTGTCTGCCTCTGTATCTTTTGTTTTCTCTACTTTTTTCCCTCTCATGCTGAATTGCTGCAAGGGATGAAAGCTAAATGTGAGATAATTAGCTGAAAAATTAATGACAATGGTTTTGTCTGCTTTTGAACTAAAGTAGTCATACATAGGGGCTTCAAATGCAGTCAGACCCCAACAGTAATATAGATTTTTTTTATCACAAAATTGCAGGAAATTATAGGAGCTTAACCATAATGGAAATATCTCTTCCAGAGAGACAGTGAGTCTGCTAATGTAAGCAAATGATGAGCCAACACTGACCTTGAATGATTGAAATGTAATCTGTGTTAGCTTGAACACACACACAAACCATAGCTTAATAGCAAAGCACATTACTTTGTTGAGATCATCAGAATTAATTCTGGAATTCTTAATTACACATCTGAATGACTGTCGGAAGAGGACAAAACAAGAATATATCATTGGCTACAAATCCCCCCCTTAAGGATAAACATGACATGTAGGTGTTGGTTCATTTCCATAATCAGATTTATTGCTCAATGGGTGGCTTTATATGAAGCTTAATAGAAAATGAACAGAGGAATTTGCAGTATGGCGCTTTTGGCCATTAAGCCTTTTAAATGCAAAGCCATTACCTGTCCACCACAGACAAATACATAGTGGATAATTGCTTTATCCCACCACCCACTTTCAGAGCAATTCCAATTTTATAACACTTCTTGTTACTTTGAAAGCATTTTAAATTAATTTAGTCTTTAATACTTTTCAGCACAGAGTAAAAGAGAGTTGTAGAATAATTATCTAGAACTGTCCTACAGGGGTTTTGTAGGAGGGTAAGACTGATAAATGGGGGCAGGGGAAAAGGTGGGTTATTACTATTCAGCATGGAGGAGGGTGAAATATAAATCATTGAATGTCTGAGACCTGTGGAGAGTACAAGGAGATTTGAGACTCAAATACACACATACATGCATTTATTTAGCAGATGCTTTAAATCTTAAGCAGTGCATAATTGAGAAACATAAAAAAAAACACATGGTTGTTCACATTTATGCACATAAAAAAATAGAACATGTATCTATATTAGATTAACTCCTTTGTACAAAATACCAACCAAATGCCTTTGAAATACGTGGAACCCCTGCCAGAATCACTAAGAGGAGATGAATCGCAGTGTGAAACTCGGAAAAGAGATTACAGTACTTGAAAGAATGCTTGAGAAAGAATTATGAGACAGGCAATATTGTGTCTGTGAGGCTCAGAAGATAAAAGGAGTGTGGAGGATCCCTTTGCTTCTGAGATACTTCAGGACCTTGCCTTTGACTTTTTCACTGCTTTGAGTCGAGACGGAAGCATGGAAATGTGCCTGGAAGTTTAATATTAGATCAGTTATCATAGTCCAGCAGATTCGCTCAGCATCAGCCAGTGCAGTAATCAATAGTAATGAATCAGCTTCTGTAATGTAATCAATAAGCACTTAACAAATGATTGCACTTTACCGTGCATTTACATGCTGCCTGATCATTGTGATATTATTAATATTAAAAGTATGAGATGAACTGACAATATATACATTATAATGCCATGTTAAAATATGATACTGCTTCATTAAAATAGTTTTCCTTTAACAACTTGACCATTTAAAGGACTAGTCCATTCAATAATGACATGTCATTTACTCATCCTCATGTTGTTCCAGACCTGTACAGCTTTCTTTTTTTGTGGAAAACAAATGTAAAAATAAAATATATTAAATATTCAATTTCAATACAGATTTACAGACATGGTGGGTGATATTGCTGTCCGGGGCGTTCACAAATTATAGATTTTTATACAATTACATTATATGAAACTCTTTGTTTGATTAATAATTTGATAGTTTGTGATAATTTTGCTTCTCAATAGTTTGATCTATTTTACATACGAGGCCTTTGGCAAATGCTTTTATCCAGATTGATTTACAAAAGAATTTCTGTTTTTGCATATGAGCCAGCCATTGTTAACAAATCTAAATGTGCTGTGCGTATAAGAACACTAGTTCTAAATAGAGTACAAATAAAGGCACATGTTTTATGTCATGATTAGAATACTCTTGTAATACACACGTCTTTAAACTGAGCCTGAAATTATGTCTAAAATGCTTTGCTTTGATGTAGGGGCTAAAGGTGATTAATATGCATCTCAAGAAGCTTTTTGCGCAACGTGCCATTTAGCCATTTTAGGAATTTTTGTTCAGACTTTGAGACTAAATGTTATAAGAAGAACTGGAATAAATGTTACTGATATTTCTAAGTATTTGTATGTGTGTTTGAATGAGCTCCTCTGTGCCTTTTTTCAAACTCCCATTTTGGCTTTGAAAGGACAGGACAGAGTTGGAGAGAGACAAAGTGTGGGAGAAAGTCAGGTTCATGTTCATGGCATTGCATTTGTATGGATGCTTACTTTGTTTGTGCGTTGTGGTGAGTGTCATTAAACGAGGCTGCATGCCCAAAGGGTGTTCAGTCTGTATTAGTATCAGAGACAGTGTGAGGTGAGATCAGGACAAGAGGGGTGAGGATGAGATTGGGTGAGTGTGGCAACGCAAAGCTAGTGTACTGCAGCTGACACATCTGCACCCAGAATCAAACTGGAATGGAAATAGCCCAGCTTCTAGGTGACAATTAGATATGCCTGCTTTAAGAGTTGCAAGTTTGTAGTTATGATATCTACAACATATGATTATTTAAAGGTGCTGTTTACAAGCAATTTCAGACATTTTGCTGACTTCTAATTTTAAAATTTCAACCTCACTCTCTCTCAAAAAAAAAAAAAATAAATAATAATAATAATTTTTTTGCTGTGGTAAAAAGGGATGTCACAAGCAATGTCAGACGTTTTGCTGACATCTGCCATTTTTTTCTAATTTCAGCCTCTCTCTCTCTCTCTCTCTCTCTCTCTCTCTCTCTCTCAAAAAAAAAACATTTTTTTTTTTTTGCTGTGGTAAAAAAGGTTGGTACACCCCCGGTGTCACAGAGACATATTCGATTCTTCATGTCTCTTTTCAGTGATATCTGTAAGGTGGCGGAGAGACATGATATATATGATATTTCCCAAAAAATCGCTTAACACCTTCACTATCTATTTGACACCGAATGATATTTGACCCAAAAATTTTAATTCATTAATTTACACCCTTGCGGTTCTGAACCTGTGTATACTGTATGGATAGAACAAAAGAAGAAGATATTTTGAAGAATGTTTCAACTGTATTAGCCCACTGTAAAACAGAGGAAAACATTTCAATGTCACATTTGGCAAATTATGCTATGGCGAAGATTTTTGTTGATTAACACCATGATAGCTTCTGTGGCTATTTTCATGGTGAGAAAAACTCAGCACAATCTAATAAAAACATTCTTTAATGATAAAGAGTTTTGACAGAAAGAACATGTTGGTGGATCTTCTCCTAGTATTAAAAACTTGTGTGTCAGGTATGGTGAGGAATTCATCATAAAAGCCCCATTATACTCACCCATGTGGATAATAGTCAATGGCAGCGGGTTCATTTTCCAAGGGCAAAGGAAAACTCTGCTATCGACCGTAATATAATTTGTCCGAACTTTAGTTTGCACCACTGATTCTAATCACTTTTTTTTTCTCTTCATCCCTTTGGAGTTCCCGTCAGCAGCTGTTTTTCACATAAATGGTCTTCCCCCTGGTGTGAGGTTGGCCCTGTAATGATGCCGCTTTTCTGCTTGCGTGAGTCTGGGTGTGTGCTGGGCAGCAGGAATAGCATTCATGTCAGGTTACTGTCACATCAACTGTGTTAACGGACCTGCCCAGATTTAGAGGAACAAGGAGAAAAGAAATGGTTAGAAGAGAATCATTCATTACCAAAACTCAGATGTGTATGCTCTGAAGAATATCTTCAGCTAAACTAGAGCAGAGAGTACTGCAGTGAGATGACTGCAACACCTCAGAGTCAGAACACACATATAGAGAAGAAATTAAGTACATCAAGTACGCTCCCCTTGCTATGCAGGTGTCGATTTCAGCTAAATCAGATGCATTCCATTTAATTCATTCTTCCATCCCATAGCTCCTCCCTCTCATCCTCCAACTGATCTCAATAAAGCATGTTCTCCCAAAGGAACTCCCACTCCCATTCCTAATGATCAAAGAGAGAGTGGCCCATTTTGGTATCTGGAGTCTCAGACATGCTGTATACTTTCTTAAAAAAATGTGTTTTCTAGGGGGCAGATGCACTTACATTTAATAAGAAACATATTTAACACTAATTAATCACTACCCTTAGGTTGGTCTACTTTATTTCTCTGAAATAGTATTAAACATATTGTCTATTGAGAGTTGAAGTCAGTCTATGTAATGCTAGTTATTTAGGTTACAGAAATGTTTTTTGGAGAGCAGTAGAAAAAGTAAAAATACAGGGGAAATAATAGAAGAAGAAATAGATGGGGTACACAGTGAATATGTTTAGATGAGGGGATATGGAACAAATTCAGAGTGTTAATAATAACTCAGCAGGTGGGAAACACACTGTAATTACCTACACTGCATGAGAGAGTAACCTGGATTTATGCTCACACACATACAGACATACACAAACATACGACATACTGTATGTCTTAATCAATCTGGATATTTCTAAATGAAGGGAGCATGTGTTAGGGAGCAATTAGTATAATACAAGTCCAAATCCAGGACAGTGATTTTTGCATACGTGTAATTTGTGTTTTATTTTAAGTTTAGGGCAAAGTTATTTATGAATTATGATTTCTGTGTGAGAATGTTTGCACACAGATTTTATGCGGAAATATGTGTGTATGTGCTTTAGTAAATGAGACCCAATATCTGCAATGTAAAATCTCTGCTGCTCCAAAAGCATGTAATTTATCCGGAGACTTTTTTTTACAACTATTTTTGGCTGTGGTATGACCATGCTTGCAAGAGGCTGTGCACTGTTATGTGCAAATGGGAAAATTGTGTGTGCCCTCTTGTGTTTTAGATTTAGACCTTGAAATTTTGGGTAGCTAAGGCCTTATTCTTCAAGCAATTTTCAGCACTTATGGAGCGCATGGTCACTGACCCTATACAAACAACTTCAGAGGTGGGATTATGAGACTATGAACAACAATTGCTGCATGAATGAATGTTACAGAAGGGGCTCATAGACCTCTGCAGTAATAGCAAACACTCTACTGACAGTGACAGAGTTGACTGTTTCCTGCAATCTTACAGCTTCACTGCTTCTGGACAGCTTGATGGATTTATAATAGGATTGATTCACCCAGACAGAGACTGGAGAATTCTCACCTGAATTTATAATGAGCCATTTGGACAGGGGACGGGCAAAAATAAGATGTTGAACAATCAGAGGCATATTAAATTGTCAGTTTAGTCACACTGTCAGAGGACATGTATGGACAGAAAGTACACAGAAAATGGCCAGTTAGCTTACCACAGAGGAATACTAGAAGTTTTTTTTGTGTTCCAACTGTGTGGTGATTGAAAGAGAAAGGATGACAAGTTGCTGGAGGAGGGGCAGAGGTTAATTAGATATCTGTCAATAGAGCATATATAGAGAAACGAGGAAGAGAAGAGAAGAGTATTTGCATGAGTACACACAAGGCAATTAAGTGAAACAGATGTCACATAAAAAAATCCCAGACCATAACCATTTTGACTACAAATTAAACTCAATAAGGCATATATACATAAAAAAGGGGCTGAAGGAATGGTAGTGAAAAGAAAAGGAAATGATCTTCAGTAAAATTACAGACCAAATAAACTCACCAAAGCTAGTTTTTGGCTTGTCTTTGAGGTTCCTTAAGCAGCAGCACTGCAGTAGCATCTGTTTTGTTCTGGAGTCCTGGTCTTGAGAAGCTATTTTCGGTGAAGACAATCCTTAAAATACATATGTATAATTTAATTCAGTTAATAATACAAACCAAAACATTTTCAAGATCCTCATGTGCATTGTGTGTACATCACAGTAATAACATGTAATTTTATTTTCAGGACAAAAGATTCTGCACCACAAAAGTAATGTGTTGGAGACAGTAGTGCTCATCAACCCTTCAGATGAAGCTGTTAGCACTGAGGTAAACCCACTCTCTCTGTTTCTCTATATTTCTATAAATATATCTATGTCTGCCACTAAAACATATTTTAAAACTGTTGTAGGTGTCTGGATCACATAGAAACAAATACCTTATTGGGGATAAGAATAAACACAGAGCTAGTATCCTATAGGACGAGAACATCATGGTTCCGTATGTAATGGGGGTGTCACAATTGCAGGCAAACTCATAAATGCACAACACGGTCATACACACAAAGGCTTGCTTGCACAATGTGACTGCAGTTTGACTCTGCATTAATAATATGGTAAAACACTGCAGGTCTGACCCTGGCAGACCGCCCAGAACAGTCAATGGCAGCAAACTGGAAAATGCTGGCCTGGACAGAGAACAAGAAAGAGAGAGGAAAAAACACAGAAAGCCAAAAGCCAATGTAATACAATTTGTATTTGTTGAAATTAATGACATTTTTCAGTCAAGTCACACAAAATTGCAACAACAAAAAAAGTTTAGATGAGGTTATAGCAACAAGTTTACAGTGCAAACTCTCAGTTGATTAAGGTAACAGTTTTTGGCAGATAAGGCATTTAAATAATTAAGGATAACCTTCACATGTTGTTTTTGTTGCATCAAATGCAAGCCATGATTAATCCAAACCAAGTCAATGTTAATTTAATATTATAATATTTATATATATAGTATAATATAATATATATATAACTTTGTTTATACCTAGGTACGTCTTATGGTCTCAGACACAGCCCACCATAAGCTGCTTGTCTTAGCAGGACAGTGTTTTGAAAATACAGGCGAGCTGATTCTCCAATCAGGCTCCTTTTCTCTCTCCAATTTCATTGATATTTTTACAGATCAAGAGGTGAGTGATTGTTAGCTTTTTGCTTTGGTTTGCTATATTTACCAGTTTTGTGAGTGCATTTGAGAAAATATTCTCAAACAGTCAACAGATGCTAAAATGTTGCATGCATATTACAGTTTAACATTAAATTCAAGGAAGCTGTCTTATTTAGTGAAACGTTTCAATTCACTTTACTCACAGATTGGAGAACTGCTTAGCACCATACATCCAGCCAACAAAGCCAGTTTAACCCTTTTCTGTCCTGAGCATGGTGACTGGAAAAATTCAAACCTGGACAAACACAACTTGCAGGACTTCATCCATATGAAGTTAAACTCCCCAACCATCCTTCCAGAAATGGAAGGTCTTTCTGAATTCACAGAGTACCTGTCAGAATCTGTAGAAATCCCATCTCCGTTTGACATGCTGGAACCCCCGACTTCAGGAGGGTTCCTAAAATTATCCAAACCATGCTGCTATATTTTCCCTGGTGGACGAGGTGATTCAGCACTGTTTGCAGTTAACGGCTTTAACATGCTGATTAATGGTGGATCTGATAGAAAGTCATGCTTTTGGAAGCTGGTACGCCATCTGGACAGAGTAGATTCTATTCTCCTCACACACATTGGTGATGACAACCTCCCTGGTATTAATAGCATGCTGCAGCGAAAAATAGCTGAACTCGAGGAGGAACAGTCACAGGGATCCACAGCTAACAGTGACTGGACAAAGAATATGATCTCACCTGATATTGGTGTTATGTTTGTCAACATGCCCCAGAACCTGGAAAACCTTGAGCCTAACTACAGGATTAGAAGAAATGCTGGGGAGGCATCTCTCACAATGCAGTACTTAAACAAGCTGTCTTTAAAACCAGAACCTCTGCATAGGAATATTGGGAACACAGTAGAACCAATTATACTTTTCCAGAAAATGGGTGTTGGAAAGCTTGAAATGTATGTTCTTAACCCTGCTAAGAACAGCAAGGAGTTGCAATGCTTCCTAAAAGAATGGACTGGTAGTGATAAAGACAAAGCCCCTGTCTTGTTGCCAAATGGAAAAGAATCAGAGCTCCCAATCTCATATTTGTCTTCCATCTCATCACTGATTGTGTGGCATCCTGCTAACCCATCAGAAAAAATCATCCGTGTTCTGTTTCCAGGCAATTCCACTCAGAATAATATTCTCGAAGGCCTAGAGAAACTTAAACACTTAGACTTCCTCAAACATCCTGTGATCACACAAAAAGAGCTTAATTCAAACTTAGCCCCTACACTGAAACAAGCAAAGATGAAACATAAGACAGACAGTAAAGAGAGCCTTAAGTCCACATCAAAACCATCCCCAAGCAAAAATGTCCACAAAGAGTCAAAAGAAGAAGCCCCTGAAAAACTAAAAATCCTTAGTAAAACTGACTCTGGGGAAACTCAGGAGTCAACACAAAAGACAGAGAAGAAAGAAAAAGCACTTGTGAAAAAAGTGAAAGCAGGAGACAAGGACATTAAAGGCAAGGTTGAGCAAACACCCAAAATTGACACTCCAGAGAAAAAGAAAGCTGACATAAAACCAAAAATAATAAAGAAAGAGACAAAGAAATCAGTGGAAAAGAGTGAGGCTGATAAAAAGGCTGAAAAACCCACACCCAAGAAAGAAGAAAAGACCAAAAAAGAAGAGAAAGTAAAGAAAGAAGAAGTGAAGAAGGAAATTAAAAGACGGGACATTAAGAAAGATTCCCTATTAAAGGAAAGCAGAAAGGATGAAAAGAAAGAAATGCAGAAAGATGAAAAAGAACCTAAGAAAGATTTTAGGAAAGCTGGTAGCTTGAAAAAGAATGCCCCTAGCATACCTGAGGTGAAAAAACCTGCACCTAAACCAAAGGTTGCAGCACGAGGAAAGGCTCCTGGTAGTCCTGCAAAATCCAAAGAGAAGGCTAAGGCTAAGCCCACAAAAAAAGATGCAGGAGAATTAGTGGCAGCAACTTCTGTTTCAGGTGCTACTGCTGATGAACCTGCCATTGAAGCCAGTGTAACAGATGTTCTTGAGGCAGAGAGATCATTGATGTCTTCTCCAGAGGACCTCACTAAAGACTTTGAGGCTCTGAAAGCAGAGGAGATTGTTGAAGATGACGAAATCCTATCTCAGACCAAAATAGATGATTCTGATCAAGGAGAGATGATCAAGCATGAAGAAATAACTCCTTGCAAAGAGTCTCCAGAAGCAGCAGAGTCACTGGATGAAGGAATAGCAACCACAGAAGCTGAGGAGGAATGTGGTGGTACTCCAGGGGAGCTAGAGCCCAATCAAAAAAGCAATGGCACTAGTGATAAATTTGAAGATGAGGGAACAGGGTTGGAAGAGTCATCTGAGATGGGGGACTATGAAGAAAAGGGAGATACAGAGGAAGTGGATGAGCAGGACAGAGCAATATCTACATTAAAAGATGATGGAGAGCAAGGAGAGCAGGAAACAAAGGAAGGGTCCGATTATGGTGCAGAAGAACCACAATGTTTTGATGTAACCACACCACCAAGGCTCTCTGCACCTTTATCTCCTGCTGTTTCCATTCATGATGGAACTCTACCAGCAGGTTCAGAAAGTGAGGTCGCCTCTGATGATGAAAATCGAGATGAGCCTCCAGAAGAATACACAACATCTGGACACACTCAGTCGACAATTGAGATCTCAAGTGTTCCAACACCTATGGATGAAATGTCAACTCCAAGAGATGTATTGAGTGACGAGACAACTAATGATGAAAGTGATTCTCCCTCCCAAGATTTTGTCAGGTACAGTATGGCTACAGATTATGAACGAAATAAACTCTCACCTCTCAAAGATCTTCCTGAATTAGATCACTCTAAGAGCGATGCCACTGAAGGGCATGACTATCATGCATCAGCTTCCACCATTTCACCTCCATCTTCACTGGAGGAAGACAAATCTGCCAAGGAGTTTTTAACCAAAACCACATTCTCTTTTGATTCAAACAGGCTCACTGGTACCACTACAAATTTGCCTTTTGTCCGGTCACCTTCTGGTGACCAAAACATGAACATTGATCATATTCATACAGGTGCATCTTCACCGATTGAACTGGGAACCACACTAGCAGGGATGTCAAAAGGAATGGAATCATACAGTCCAGATGAGAAAACTTTAGAGGGCCCTTTATCTCCTCAGTCCTCAGGTCACACACCTTACTACCAATCCCCAGTGGAGGAGAAAGATGGCACTATACCGTCTGAGAAAACGTCTGAGCCCCAGGGTCCTATTATTGTTGACATCACAAGTGACAAGGAATACTCTCCCAGAGAGGCTAGTCCTATTGATGAAGCGGTGCCTGTGTCACAAATGGAAAAGAAGCAATCACCAAGTTATGAAGCACATTTATCAACCAATTTTGAGCTTGACCACAAGACCCAAAGCCAGACTGACAATAATGATAAAAAGTTAGCAACTGATGACAGTTCTTCAATTATATCTGCTGCATCATTGCTGCCGGCTAAAGCAGAGAGCCTGTCTGATACAAATCCTTTCACAACATTTAAAGAGGACAGCAAAATGTCCATATCTGAGGGGACCACATCGGATAAGTCTGGCACACCGGTTGATGAGGTTGTTGCAGAAGACACATTTTCTCACATTGCCTCTGCATCAACAGCATCACTCGCAACAAGTTCTTTACCAGAACCTACAACAGATGAGGTCTCCCCATCACTTCATGCTGAAGTGGGCTCCCCTCATTCCACAGAAGTGGATGATTCTCTCTCTGTCTCTGTTGTTCAGACTCCAACCACAATGCAAGAAGCAGAAGTCTCCCCATCTAAGGGCAGTCCCCGGCCTATGTCAATCTCCCCTGATGTTTCTCCAAAAACAGCCAAATTAAGAATGCCACAACAGGAAACAAAATCCTCTGAGCAGTCTTTGTCAGCTGAGTGTGGACAAGAATCCCCAGAACACTCATTTACATTGGATTTTAGCAAGCAGTCACCAGATCATCCATCTGTTGGAGGAATGCAGCATACAGCCACTGAAAATGGTCCGACAGAAGTTGATTACAGTCCCTCGGACGGAGCTGGTCTCATGAAAGAACAGCGCAGACCCGGGGAAGCTGGGGAGAAGGCAATGCTTTTCAAAGAGTCTGATAGTTCCCAGGTTGCTTCTGCTTCCCCATCAGATGCCTCTCAGTCCACCCCATCAGTTTCAACACCCTGCCAAATTGGGGAGCCAAGAGAAGTTTCCCCAGATGTGGGTCGTTTCTCAGCGTCTGTTACTCCAAAACAGTCACCCCGCAATCAGTCCCCTTTATCTCCTGACTCTTCTCTTGTTCTAGGGAGACCAAGTACTTCACATGAAGGTACAGATAAAGATAAAGCTAGTCCCAGCTCATTGTACGAAGAGACTAGTATGGATAAAATAGAGGACACACAAAATCTGGTGAAGACTCCTCCGAAGGCCCAGTCTCCTACAGTGTCATCTTGTTTTTCTGAGAAGACCGAAGAGCATAAACTTGGCTTAGGGACGAATGCCTTCACAGACTTGAACCCCCCCCCTAGCCCCAAAATATCATCTCCAGCAAAAATTTCTCCTTCTTTCAATCAGACAGAAACTCAAGAGAAGTTTTCCAGCAGCTCCACATCGTATACCTACAGCTGTCAATATGGAGAATCTACTCAAATCTGTGATGGTGGGTCCATAGGGCCAGATACATCAAAAACAATCCTTTCTCAGTCACGAGCAGATGTGGACTTGTGTTTGGTGACCTCCTGTGAATACAGACATCCAAAAACAGAGCTTTCTCCATCCTTTATAAACCCCAGTCCTCTTGAGTACTTCATGAATGAGGAACATCCTGTGGAGGAGGAAAAGCCACTTGCTAAGTCTGGAGGAGGACCACCACCACCTGAAGGGAAACAGCAGAACAAGCAGTGTGAAGAAACTCCACCAACCTCTGTAAGTGAATCAGCGCCCTCTCAAACGGACTCTGATGTTCCTCCTGGCACAGAGGAGTGCCCATCAATAACTGCAGATGCAAATATTGACTCTGAGGATGACTCAGAAACACTACCAACAGATAGGACTATCACTTATCGTCATGCAGACCCACCTCCAGCCACGCCCAGAGACCCTGCCCCTGCTCCTCCACATCCTGATGCCTGTATGGTGGATCCTGAGGTCCTTAAGGCTCAGGAGGCATCCCAAAAAGATGAAAGAGGGAAGCCAAAAAAGAACATCAGTAGCAAGACCAAGTCATCTGCAACAAAGAGCTTGTCAAAAACAAGTGCCGAATTGAAAGTATCTTCTCCAAAAAAGGCTACAGAAGATAAAGATGCCAAAAATGCTACTAATACCTCTGCATCAAGGGGAGTGAAAAGCAGCACTTCAGGTAATTTTCATACTTTCAATTTAAAAATGACACCTTACATAATACACAGTTATGTGTCTATAGTCTGTTGTTTTTTAAAAGCATTTTTTAACTTTGCTTTTAATATAATATATGATTTATATATTTGTATTGTTGTTAAGGAAGCACCAAGTACAGCAGTGGAACGTCAGTACCTAACTGTCCTCCAATGTATATGGACCTAGTTTACATACCAAATCACTGCAATGCCAAGAATGTGGATGCTGAGTTCTTTAAACGGATCCGATCCTCCTACTTTGTAGTCAGTGGCAATGATCCAACAGCACAGGAGCCCAGTAAGGCAGTTCTGGATGCTCTGTTGGAAGGAAAGAGCCAATGGGGAAATAATATGCAGGTACTATTATTCTTCCAATTATGGATACTTTCCTTGACATTAATGTTGCATATGATATTGGTATGGTTATTCTTACCCCTTTAGGTCACACTGATTCCAACCCATGATACAGAAGTTATGAGGGAGTGGTACCAGGAAACCCATGAGAAGCAGCAAGACTTGAACATCATGGTTTTAGCAAGCAGCAGCACTGTGGTCATGCAAGATGAGTCTTTCCCTGCATGTAAGATTGAGCTGTGATTGTCATGATCAAGATATGGTAGAGGTTGGATGTTGGAGAGCAAACAATAGGAAAACTACTACACACATTCACAAAAGCAAATGTTTAGGATCTCTTTCCATATACTCAAGAGGAACCAGCAAAAATTTTGTTTCTCAGTAGAATTACCTAGTACTCTTTGAGGTCTCAGGTTGTGAAAATATTGGGTTAGACATTGTTGACCACACAAAGAGCAGTTTTTGCTGTGTATAAGACCTCTACAAACACCCAGCATAAGCGACTTAGAGCAAACTAAACAAATGACTAAATACATACAGTAGTCGGTGGATGAACACTGTATTGAGCATCTCCAAGAAAACTGACAACAAACTACAAATTTACTATTTTAAAAACCGATTATAAACTGGTCAATGGATCGCTGAAAAATAACTCCATAAATGATAATGTTTACACCAAAGGTCGAGGGATTGTTAAAATGCCTTAGAAAGTTAAACTGAATGTACAACAAACATGATGCACTTAATATGAGGACAATTAAATGGTATGTATTATCCACAATTACAAATATATAATTGGATGCAAAAGCTACATTTAGCATCATATTCCAGCCGCATTGAGTTGCATAAAATATGAATGTGAAGCTTGCTACCTTTGTGATTAAATGCAAAATAGAATAAAGGTCTAACCAATTTAAAAGACTCCCTGAGAAAAAATTCCTGAGAAAACAGGAAATACCAAACCTTAATGTTATAAATAATACATCTTATACCTCTTCCTCCTGGAAATAATTCATTAATTATATTGTCACCATTGTAATAGATATGAATTTTTACAGGTAGGAAATATTTCTTTAAAACTGGCCATCATTAGCTTGAAATCACATGAATTTCACACCACCCTTTTTTAATAGGGTAAAATATTAAATGTTTGAACTCCAAAAATTGTTACTCATTAATTTGTACTGCTTATTATTTGCACACTTTATTTATGTTAATGTTTTTATCCTATGAACTGAGTAATTGAGTTGCAATATTTATTTGCCTTATTTAATACTTAATTTATAATTGGAAATTTGCTTTTTGTGGCATTCCTATGAAGTTAATCATAAAAAGAGATCTCTAACATGCGAAACTTGTTTCAAAGTTGTGTCAGTTCAAAAATTGTTTTTGTTTGATAACTATTGTTTTATTTTCTAACTCCAAATGGAGTTGACTAACCTTTTACCTGAACATTTCACTCAATATTGAGAGCTCTTCTGTATGCACTGTTCATCCAAATCTTATCCATCTACAATTTTTATTTTCTTAGCTTGTCAATGTTTCCAAGAAGAGCCATCAAGATTGTGGTACATTGAAAGTTGAGAAACTGAAAACTTTCCTTTGCTTAGGAATCTTTTATAAAATTGCACTGTACTATAATTATAAATAGCTTAGTGACGGAGTGAGTGGTCGGATGATATGTGCATGTGTAATGTATTATCCTTGACATTTCTCTGTGCTTTCTTTCACTAAGAGGGGAAACTCACTCTTTACTGCCAACAAATCACTGCAAGGATATGACTGAAATAATTCATGATTGGAAAATCATGAACTTGGATCAGGTTTGTTGTATCTAAATGTCACTTTTAATCAATAATCATACAGTCATGGAAATTTTACCATCTCATTGAAGACTTTCAATTGAATTCCAATCATCAATTACTATGACGCTTCCACTGTATACGGATTTTACAGTTTCTACTAGTAAATTGCATGATATCTACATGACAATACAGGATGATGCCACAGGTTGTTAAAATATTTCAAAGCCATAACTGCTTGAAACATTTTATCACAATATTACTGAGCACTGAGAACAACAACACATTAACAAAAAATTACCAGGGAACACGGTGCTGTTGTGGCCCAACCCTTTTCAACAGCTCAAGAAGACAATAAACTTGATATGACGATGATCTCAAACCTCACGGTTCAGAACTGGATACTTCTTAATTCCATACTAACAGCAGCAACGGTTAACAGACTCTTCTAGCCACATGCTTTAGCAAAATGCATTGTTGTTTATCCGCTAGACATCTACAAGAGTAAATACAACACACACACACACACACACACACACACTCAGTCTATCACTCCCCTCTTTCCTCTGACCCACAGTAACACTTCACTTCACTTTCTCTCAAAACTTCACAATCCCTCTGGTTTTCCTCGCTGACCTTCGGGTGCTAGTAAGAATATGTCTGCAGTTGTGTATGAACTATATATATTAATCTTGTGAACTTGCATCTTTCCCTTTTTTCATTCCTAATCCCATATCTAGAGGATAGTTTCAAGTGAAAGTATTACCTTGTGCTTTTTCCTGATGTTTGTGTGCGATATATCTTCTCAACTATGGGGTGTTTGATGTAAAGGGAACTACAATTAAAAAGAAGGTAAATCAGTCCACAATAAATAATTTTGTGGAAAATATTTTGTCTTTTTATTTGTAGAGTATGGTATTCCACAAAATGTGGTTATGTTGTTGGTAAGGGGAATTTTGTGATCTTGTGCTTGCTCAAAGGCATTTCTGAGAGTTTAATTGGCTACAAAACAGGCCTAAGCCCGTGGGCTCATGTGTCTGATTCTGGTTAGAGATCTGGCTCCGACCAAAATTACCCAAATTGGAACAGGATTTAGGCAAGTGATTTGTGCATTCTAAGTTTTGACCTCAAAAAGACAACACTGAGCATAACTTTAAATTGAACTTTTCTTTTAAATAAAAGGAGAGCAATTTCCTACATGCTTTTATAAAACATTAGAATACATAGAAAAATGTACACTTGAAAATAAGCTGTTATGGTGAATCAAGACTGGTTTGCATTAACATCTATTTGATTGAGGGAGGACAGACTGGTCACTACCCTGGCAGTCAACCATGCCATCACTGCCCTTATGCCACAGAGGACATTAACTAATGATGACTTGGGCACTGCAGGCATTTTTCAAACCCAGACAGAACCATAGCGTTAAATCAAAATGGAAATGTCTAGCGGCAAAAGTACCAGAGAAATAACATTGGCTGAAGTTCAATGTGAGAAGTCTGGGTCACAGCATGCTATTACTTTTATGTACTGAGCATGATGTCAGCAGATCAATGCAGGTTAGAGGAGTCATGCAACCTAAAGTGACTTAACATTAACTCTGTTTGCTTTTATGTGAAAGGAGTAAAGGAAGTAGAATTATTTTAAATATTTCTTTTGTTTTAAAATTTGATTATGTGCATTGTGTTCTCAAAACTGATGCACCTTTTCAACATGCAGCTTGACAGCAGTTATTATTCTACCAAAGTGCACTAAAACCACATAAACACTTCATACATCATGTAGCAAACATCCTCACCAATATCATTCAATAACAAAATTACTTTAAAGCACTGAATACTAGTAATATAACTGGATAATTTCATTATCTTAGATTTTTCAAGTACTGTAGTATGCCAGTGTAAATCACAAATGATCCATTTTAATATCTTTGAATAAAACAAAAAACTGATAAATAGTGATGTTGAATTTTGTTTTGACATAAAACATGTAAAAGTGAGCAAAAATGTTTTTTTTTATAAAAGTTCTGATTGTGAGTGAGAAACGATATCATGAGTTAAAATATATGGTCACTGAATGAATTTTGTAACAAGGCAAATAATAAATTATTCACCATTTAATTAATTGAAAGTTTCTCTGAGAAATTAACAACCAATTTGTGTAAAAAACGGTAATATTAGCAGTTTACAACAACTTTACTATGCAAATTTGCTAAACAGCAAATTAGATACACAGGGTAATGCTAAAGAAAGTATAAACCTGCAATTTGACCATGCACTCTGTGGTCTTGTTCAAAACATACAGAGTCACAAGAAGGAACAAGAAATACGCTGGTAAAGCCGCAAAGCTTTTGTTTCGAATGTATTGTAATTTCTCAGATGTAAGTGAACACAAGTTCACAATCTATGGCAGGAAAAAACACTGAATTTACTTTATTAGCCTTGTTATGCCGCTCACAGCATCATGTGAACACCTCCATCTTGGATCTCATCAATAATCCAGCACACTTGAGAGTCAGCCTCCAATTGGGCAAATGAGAGTCTCAGCTGAATGGGGTGAGGTGCTGTTGCTAAGGAAACGAACAGCAGAGTCCCACCAGGACCACAGAAGGAGTCTAAGTATAATACAATTGCTTGTTCGGTTACTGTCTATCTTTAACATGTTACACATACCACACACACATTTTAAATATAAATGAGTACATAGTATAGGTTTCAATAGTTTTATATAAAGCTAATTAAAAATACTACAAAATACTGACCTAAATAAAATATCCTCGACGGCAGATTTAGCTCTCTTCTGGGGAGAAAACTGTTCCTAAAGTATAGCTACACACTAACATGTGTACTTGCAGATCTTTCCCTTCATCTTGAAAGTCTTTTGAAACATCACCCAATAAAATAATGATCTCCACCTACTCTGCATTTATATGGTCATGTCATCCTGTCAGCTTTATACACACACACCAATGATTCTGTGGATCCTCAAAAGATATTCTTTATTCAACATTTTTTACATTCTACATGCTTTGTTGCATGTTGCATTTAAACCAGCTAATAATCGTGTATTTCATCTCTCAACATGACATGCCATGTCACTCTCAAATAACTAGACATGCAATAATTTATATCAAACCTGCCTTGACAAAATTTCCCAATCAAACATTTTGTCACAAATAATGTACTATTGTGGCATATGCACCAGAACAACACTCTCTCTCTCTCTCTCTCTCTCTCTCTCTCTCTCTCTCTCTCTCTCTCTCTCTCTCTCTCTCTCTCTCTCTCTCTCTCTCTCTCTCTCTCTCTCTCTCTCTCTCTCTCTCTCTCTCTCTCTCTCTCTCTCTCTCTCTCTCTCTCTCTCTCTCTCTCTCTCTCTCTCTCTCTCTCTCTCTCTCACACACACACACACACACACACCTCCCTCTCTCTCTCTCTCTCTCTCTCTCTCTCTCTCTCTCTCTCTCTCTCTATTAATAATGACCTTTCAATGCAGAGAAAAGAAGCTGGGAAATGATCCAGCTGTTAATTGATTATCTACTGCTGGTGTGGTTAGAACAGATGAGCAAGGGAAGCAAAGGAACACGTTTAGCTTTTTTTCTCTCCACTAATAGCTTCTCTCTTTTTTTAATAATACAAAACAGCATCACTACAGACAGAAAGACTCTGTACTAAGTGTATCTAGGGAAACCAATGGCTTCTCACAACCTCCAACTAGCAGTGATCATTTAAAGCAACATAATCAATCAAAATAGGGATAGTCAAAATAGGCTACTTGTCAGTCATTTTAACTTGCAATTGAGAAATAAATCAGTATAGAAACAATGCTGAAAAATGTTTAAACCAGCCTACAATACTAGTTTTAGCCAGTCTCACAGCCTAGTGAAGCTGGTCTGTTGGGGAACTTTTCAGGGAGACCTGCTCAAACCTGACCTGCTATGCTGTTTTTAGCAGAGAAGGGACAAGACAGTGTATTACATTTGTTAGTCAATGAATAATTTGTCTTCGCCAAACTTGCTATTGTCTTTGTTTATTTAATTTGAAAACAATAGTTCTGTATTCCTCCATTTAAATAGAATAATTATCCCAAAGAGTGTTTCGTCTGTGATCAACAGCGCCATCTGCTGATTCAAACTTTTGAATATAAGGGGCAAAACATGGCTTGCAGGTCTAGCTGTAATGTAGCGTGCGTGTTGTTTACCAGCACAGATAACCCAAAGCATTTAAACCACTATTAAAATAAGCGCCTTCACAGTCACAATCTCAATATTTTCTGAATTAATATATTTCATGAGAAACAATAAAATACATTGTAAACATACCGGGTTAACAGGAGAACGCCACATTGGAATGTTCCATTTCGACCTACAACGGGGGTGTTGTCAGGTTTAGTCAATGGTTTTTATTATTATTATTATTTGTATTGCAAATTATAGATAATGTTCTTGAAGTAATTTAAATATTTTATTCTAATATGTGTTGTTCAACTAATACATCTAAATAATTTTACCTGCTGAAATAATTATTCCCATAGAAATTGCACAATGTTACTGACACTGCGCGTGAGTTCAGGCAGACATGGCGTTGCGAGGACTGAACGCCTGTGCTCGTATTATACTGACCGAGGCGAGCAGAGCAGCAGCAGGAGCCCTACAGTCAGACTGTTTAAAATGTCGACATGGAGGTAAGATGCGTATAACGCTGTATTTATTCTGTCTTTAGACAATGAGAACATACCATAGAAAGTGGCTCTAAAAGTCAAGGCCCATGTCATTGAGGAGTAAGTTAGTAGAGCTTACACACACACAAACACACCGCAGAGTAGAGGAGATTATTGACGTGATTGGTAATACAACACTGTTGTCTCCGCATTGAAGAATTTGTCACCGTTTCCCCCCCTTTTTGTTTACTGGACTGTCGTTTTTTTATTTACATTTTCCGTGTTGTATTTATGTTGGAAAAACATCCAAGATGGTTTGTTTCCCAGTCAGACTAGGTGAAAAGTGCCCCAAACCCTCTACTAAACTATCTGGTTTAAATTTTTGATCAGGGTTTAAATGTGATGAAGGTGGTCAAAATAAATGTCAGTCCTACTGACACATTTTAATATTTGGGTTTTCAGACAGTAGGTGAGAAACTGACTTGTTTACAAACACTCTTTTCAGCCAAACGTCATCTCTTGTCTGAAGATGTGGTGAAGCTGCAGGATTTTCAGCAGAAGAAACTTGCTGTTGCCCACCGCTCAGGATCAAAAGGCATGGGTCATTTGGCTTGATTTAAATAACTTGGTAGTACCACTTTCTGGTGTTTCATTCGTTCAAAGGTGCACTCAGTCATATTTGTCTCATTAAAAAGTTCTACACATGAAAGCGAGTGGCCTCATGGGGGCCGACATGAGATTGCATGACCATCTGAGTTCTACTATTTGTTTAAAAAAAGAAATAATTTAATGAGTTAATGAATCAGTAGTGGATTTCTACAATGGCATTGATCATTTAAACCTGAGTTTATGCTTAATGCTATTACAATATTCATGCATCACATGTCCTCAACTGTTGTATTGGCCAGCACAACATAAACACAAGTGACTGAGTGCACCTTTAAAGGAGAACTCCGGTCAATTTTAACATTGAGCTCATTTTTTTGTACATTTGGAGTGCTGTCAATACAGAGAACAACGACAAAAATCGGTGTTGCCTACACCGAGTTATTCTATTTTTAAAATTTGCACCCTGTTGACTTCAATAGGGCAAGTACTAAACCTGCTTTTAGGCTCTTAACATCCTTGATGTGTCATTACAAGTGCACAGAAAATGTGAGTGATTCCTTCTGAGTGAACACGAGTGAATCTGACTGCAGTAGATGTGAAAGATATGTATAAAAATTATGTTATGTAAGCCAGCGCAAATACCTGTTTACATCCTGTTTTTCGGTTGAAGTTCAAAGTAGTCGATTGCCGAGTTCACGCGCATAGGTTTAGTTACCTATGATCACACGCGTGAACTCGGCAATTGACTACTTTGGACTTCAACCGAAAAACAGGATGTAAACAGGTATTTGCGCTGGCTTAAATAACATAATTTTTATACATATCTTTTACATCTACTGCAGTCAGATTCACTCGTGTTCACTCAGAAGGAATCACTCACATTTTCTGTGCACTTGTAATGACACATCAAGGATGTTAAGAGCCTAAAAGCAGGTTTAGTACTTGCCCCATTGAAGTCAACAGGGTGCAAATTTTAAAAATAGAATAACTCGGTGTAGGCAACACCGATTTTTGTAGTTGTTCTCTGTATTGACAGCACTCCAAATGTACAATAAAATGAGCTCAATGTTAAAATTGACCGGAGTTCTCCTTTAACACTCAGAACTGAAACGTAATTTTCTCCCTTATTCTGAATGTCACTTCTTGTTGTTTTTTACAGGTTATTATTTTGATAAAGTACATCAGAAAATAGAGAAAAATGAGCTAATTTTAAAGGATGAATTGAAAATGCTTCTGCATTTATGCCAGTCTGCTGAAGATGTTATTATGGCAAGAAATGCCATTTACAGGTAAAATTGCATCAGTTATTCCTTATATAGATATGGTTTATATTACAAGGATGTTGCTCTACTGTGTTTGGGTATGGTAAGATGCTTTTTTTGAAAGAAGTCTCTAATGGTCACCAAGGCTGCATAATTTGATCACAAATACAGTAAAACTGTGATTAGCTGTGATATTGTTGTTATCATTAATTATTGTTTTCTATTTTAATATAAATTAAAATGTAATTTTTCCTGTTATCCTCCAGTCTTCAGTGTCACATAATCATTCAGAAATCATTCCAACATGCTGATTTGGTGCTCAAGAAAGATTGCTTATTTTAAATAAACGGCCAAAATCATATGGATTCGTTTTACAATCTCTTAATTAACTTTTTGAAATGTCAAAGTGTCAGTTAATGGGGGACAGAAAGTTTTGGGTGAACTAACCCTTTAACGCTGTTCTCTTTTTATTTATGTCCATTCCAGGTACCATAAAGAGAATCGTAACATGCCATTTGGGGAATTCAAGTTTGGGCCTCTTTTCATGAGGTTATGTTATGAGCTGGGTTTAGAGGAGCTGGCAGCCACAACTCTGACAGATCCAGTAGGTGAAAATTAACACCTACACATTGTGCAAAAGCAATTCTGTTTACTGGATGACCATGTAGTAGTGGATGGATTGTAGTGAGATTTGACATTTTCTTTTTCTTGCTTAGGCTCTCAAAGGATTCTTTCCAGACTCTACGTCCTTTAATATTGCCATTGACATACTTTTCACTAAACAGTGCTTCGAAAGTAAGTTTCTTCAGCTTATCTATCTATTCTCATGAAGAATGAAGCTTCACGATCAACCAGATAATTGTATTGTGCTCTGGTTGCCTTTCCTGTTGGCTTAAAAATGTGTTCGATAAAATAAAGAACTGAAATGTCTCGTATTTGAAAAGCCAGTGAGACAAATGCTTATCTTAAGATTTATGAGGGAATGAATTAATCACCACAAACAAATCCTTCATCGGTACAGCTTCCTATCTGCAAAAATGCAAAGAAGTCTATCTGTTGTTGCCATGGTTTCAGTGGATGACTGATCTGTTCTCACAGGTGGCCTGGAGGTGGTGGGAGAAATGAAAAAACAAGGAGTGCCGTTCAACAAGGACACCTTCATACTAGCCTGTGCTACTTGTTATAAACTGGTAAAGACAGTGTAGAAGCAAGTATTGTATGCTTTGTATTAAAAACATCTACCCCCGGTTTTCGCAGACAAGTCTAAAGCTAGACCCAGACTAAAATGCCCGTTTGAGCTGTTTTAACTGAAAGCAACCTGCACTGACATATCTTAAAATATGTCAGTGCCATTGTTTTGTCTCAAGATGCACACCTGTAATACTTAAATGCCCTAATTGAACTAAGGCCTAATCCTGGCTTAGTCTGAGCCCTGTTTTTGAAACCGGGCCTAAGAATCACCAATGAATTACTATAATCCCAGAAAAGACAAACGGTATTTTCAGCACAGAACAATAACAATAACGGGTACAATGGGTAACCGTCTTGTGGCTTGTTTTTTTGAGCATTAGTTTCTCACTGTAGTTTTAAGTTATGCAAGTATATAACAGATTTTTATAGATGTCATTTATAAACTGTGTACACGTGTTTTTGTACCTTGGAATTGGCAGAACACCTCAAAGTCGTATCATATCTGTTTGACCCTGTTGGAAGAAGGTCAGACAAAAGGCAATCTCATCCCTCGACATGCCTATTGCTTTGCAACTGCTCTTGCTCTCAAACAGGTAAGATGATTAAAACGTCAATATCCAATTTAAAATGAAAGGATACATCTTTCTCGTATGTTATGTAATGCCATACAAATTAATATCAAATTTTAGTAGTTAAATAGCATTCAGATGTTGTGAAATTGTAATTGAATCACAGACGATGTTGCATCTTTTGATATATTAACAGTAAATCCTAATTTGATCAACTTGTGAAGTGTTTATTTTTCATTGATGTATGTTGTAGAATGACATAGAGAGAGCCCAGACATTCTACTCGCAGATCATGAGCACGCACAGTCGGCCATGCCAGAACCTGAGAGTAAGTGTGTGTTTAAATCAGTCTTTGAAAGAGAGCTTGCATATGTGTAACTGCTCTGTTTTTAGGTTCTCATATTGGCTATGAAAGGGTCCATGAAAGAGGCAATCGCCGCCCTCACAGCAGCCCAAGTGTCAAAGACTCCAGTGTTTGTGAAGAAAACAGAGTTCTCCCAGGAAGTGGTGAGATCAGCTACACACCTACAATACTTTTTCTTTATTATTGTTACTCATTCACCATGACTATTTCATTTAAGAGTAAAAGTAAAGTCATCAAAACTATGAAACAAATGGAATTATGCAGTCAACAATATTAATAATGTAAAACAAATCAAAACTAACTGTGCTAACTCTGCACAGTCATGTCATTCTGTTCAGAGGTGCATTTTAAACATTACGAGATTCCCTTACTGCTAGGCTTTTATTTTTTATTTTTTACATTCTGGTCCAATTCATTCATTTCAAAATTCCTTAAAACAATAAATTTGATTATATTGTATTACTTCACAGTATGTGAGATTTTTCAAAAACCTAAAAGACTCTTACCGATCCCAAACTTTTGAACATTATTGTATATTTGCTACAAAGCTAAATTCAAGCATATAAGAAAAATGGTTTTAAGATCATGATAAACATTCAAATTCAGTCGAGAGTGTACAAAAACTTTACAGGAAATTTATATAAAAACAAACATGGAACCTCTGGGCCCGGTTGCATGAAAACCCTTAAGTAAGGGTATCCCTGCGGAGGAAAAAATCCTTGAGGCAAGGGATTTCTTGAAGAGCGTTGCAACAATCGTCTTAAGTCATCCTTACCTAAGTGTTTACACTAATCGTTTTCCGATAGTTTCTGGCAAAACACGTCAATGGAGAAGCAGCTGCTATACTTACGACATCTCCCATAAACAAAACATTTACCTTTACTACAGTTGTACAGCTGTATTACAATATTTGAGTTAGGGAAATAACTGAAGGCACAGCCATTGGGACGTGTTTTGGTTCCTTCATTTTTTGAGGGTGAAGTGGTCACTAAGCATTTTGTTGCAACCCATAACAGAACTTAAGGGAACACTTAAGCAATTAAGGGGAAATACTTATTAATGACCTTGAGGTACCTTACGTTTTTTTGTTTTTTTCTCACAACCCATGTTTCACTAAAGGGTACCCTTTGCTTGGTTGCAACTGAGCCCAGATCCTCAATTTATAAAAAAGCCAAACACCTCTTGTATTAAAAGCATTTAAATAAATAAAACCAGAACAGGTTATAAAACGTGTTTTGTGTGTTTCCTCTCCCATTTTCCCTCTCTCAGGTTAATGAATTGAGGAAGAGGAGTGCTGATGGGCTGTGGGAGGGACACGTGGAGCGGGTGGTGAGACGGTTAGAGGAGGCTGGTCAGATCACCAAACAGTCCCTTGATGAGATCTTGTGTCACACTCCCTCTAGAAAGGCGAGGCCTCCAGGAATAATGGAGCAGGAAAGAAAGATCAGCCGAAGGACTTTTAAACCTTTGCGGTCTGCACTACTTTTAGAGTGAATCCAGTGAGTTCAAGACTCTCAGCTTTAGTATATTATATTACGAGAGTGAAGGGGTATCCTTGATCTGCACACACCGTAGACACAGCCCATTCAAGCTCAGTATTTGGCATCATCTACCTCCTGCTGTTTTAAGCCAGTTACTGTTGCCTTGAGAAATCAAGTAAGGAATTGAATCACTTTAATGAAGTGATGTTCCTCTAATTTGGTATCGTGTGCATTTTTGTATTCCTTTTTAAAGGGAAATGGAAGAAATGTGAATAGAGAAGCAATCAGGTGATAACTGTGGACCCTCTTTATTTTTCAACCCTCTTAACCAGCAACATACAACACTTTAAAGTGTTGATAAATGCTATTAAAAAAAGTGTTGCTGTATGTGTTCTAAACAGAAGCAAGATGTTCTGCTGGAAGAGAAATGGGCGGTTGATGTTTCGTATGTGGTCAGGGTATGCATGAGAAGTATAAAAACGTATTTTATTTTTAATGTGATAGTATTGATTGAGGGTTTGAATACTTTGGCTGTCTAGATCCTGAGTTTATTAAAATGCTCATAAGATGTGAAAGTGTTTCCCCAGTTGATATTAAATAAAAATAGAAATGGACAAACAATCAGGTTTTTTATTTATTTAAAATTCTATAAGTCAATCAAATTCTGAAATTATGGTTTGTGATGAAGTGAGATTTGCTCAACTCTCATGGACATGAAGTCAAGAGCTAAGGGTTTCACTTTATTTTGATGGTCCCTCAAGTCCTGATGTCCTCTACAGTGGACATTTATGAAATCAATGCCCTGTTCTGTAACAGAAAGTCATTTTTATGATTTGAAACCCCATAATGTTTTCCTGAGATGTTGATTTATGAAAGACAATTTGAAAAGTAGTCCGATTTAAATTATAATTACAATATATTATCATATTTCCATACATGTGCTACATTTGATCACTAAATAAATGTCAGACATTTTTAAAGACCAAGGAGAAGGTTTCATGGTGAAACCTCCAAACATTTGGTATCTCTGAAAAGCCCTGAATGCTCTTTACAGGACACCCAGGTTGTGACATGTTACATGTATGATGTCAGAGAAATTCACTAAAAAATTATGTCCTCTACAGTAGACAAAAGTCTATTCCTGGGTCCCAGGAGGATATTATTTTGATGAAAATATATAGGTTTTGTATTAATTTTTATACAACAGTTCTCTCTGGTTCTCGAAACTGATTGGCTGAGAGCCTTTTCCAGCCGTGCGATTTCCCCCCAGAATCAGCACTCTAACCGTTTAACCGATTGTATCACTCCGCTTGCAACATTTCTCACAGAGAGCGTCGTGGCAAACCACCATCATTTTACAAATACTACTTTTATTGTGTAATGTAGTTTTAAGAAGTTTTTTTTTTTTAGGTGAGAATGTAGTTATTTAGATATCAAATATGCAACTTATATATAAACATAGCGCATACTTGTTTAGACGTTTTCTGTGAGCTCCAGACCGTCAACGGTCGTTCAGCGCTCATGTACCTGCGTGGACAGCTTTATCTCGGCCAGTCCTTCGGGAATTTGCAGCTGGCCTTTATGAACATAGTTTAAACATAAAGTGAGGTGGTATAATTAATTTTGGGTATATCAAGCGGGCAGTCTTTGGTGTTATGAATCTATTAACGTTACTTGTTCAAGAGCAAATCGATTTGGCCAAGGGCAAACTTCATAACTTCATATTTAACTGAAATTCTACTAGCGGTGCTTTTTTACTTTTTAACTGAACTGTTTTGCTTGTGTTTTTTTGTGCTATTGTACAAACTTATACTTTTATAGTGGCTAACAATGTTTATTTAAGTAATATTTTTTTAATAAATAATATTGCATATAACATGCCGTATTTGGTATTGAGACGCTCCATAGTGATTGTGATTTCGACTTCAGTGAAAGTTACATTATTACACCTTTAGATGGCAGCAGATATCTTTACGAGTCAGTCAGGGGTCAGACAGGAGCTATGGTCAGGCGCAAAGACTTTTATATTGAAAGGGGCTGAAACAAGGTTGCAAATCCCCTCAACTGTTAAAAGGACAAAGAAAAAGATATCGCTTTTCTCAGCGGACATTCAAACTGATTTTGTTATTATGACCTAAGATAACCTGAAGAATATCATCAAGATGCAGGTAATACACACGTTTAGTCGACCTCTCTCTCTAATAATCTACATATTACAATAAGCTTCAATGAAACTTTCGTTTCTAGTTCTAAACTGACATTTTTATAATTAATAACGGAGGATTGGTCACAACTGTCAGATTTGAATCCGCAGCGGAAGGAAGTAGTTCCACACAAAAGCGGGTTTACAGCCATATCGCACTGCTACTCATGTAATATTGCTCATCTAAATCACTTTGCAAGTCTCTTCAGTATATAATGCACCAAAAAAGTAAATTCTGTCATCATTTACTCACCCTCATGCATTGAGTTTTTGTTAGCATTTGCATCGTCTAGTTTAATTGTTGTACACAGAACAATGACGCAACTGTAAATAAATAACTCGCCCAACGTGGGGCTCGAACCCACGACCCTGAGATTAAGAGTCTCATGCTCTACCGACTGAGCTAGCCGGGCCTATAACGAAAGTAATTGGGGGGTCAAATTGGGGGGTTTCCCTGCCAAATCCTGTACAGCGACTCGACGAGCGCTAGGACCCAGGCAGTGCCGCACAGAGGCTTATCGCTGTCGATGTGCGGTGATCCGGACCAGACTGAGTCCATGTATGTAAGTTAGCCTAGCGTCACCACCCAACGCCCGCGAAACACGCTCATTCCACACGGGTCCATCCACTGTAAACTCTCGCGGAGACCTCATCTTCCGCTCGATAACAGCCGGTCTTGAAGCTGAAGGTCAAGGTGGAGGCCGTTATTTGATGTGAAAGGGTGTAGATCTGTGCGCCTACACACACATACACACACGCACAGAGAGAGAGAGAGAGAGAGAGAGAGAGAGACTCCAGACATACAAGATGGAGTGCCAGTGGAAACCCGACGAGCAGGGACTTCAGCAGATCCTACAGCTGCTCAAGGAATCACAGTCCCCGGACACATCAACGCAACGATCCGTCCAACAAGTATCCTTTACCTCACTGTAAAACAGAGTGCTGGAGGATGTCGGGCGAACGAGGGGATGGCGGAGGTCAGGAGGAGTTGGCCTGTGATTAGCTCATACGTTAGGTAGTGCTTTAGATTTGAAAGACACGCAGTTAGTCATTTGGTTTGTTTATATTTTATCTGTAGATTTGGATGGTGACTGGATGGTGTCAGCAGGTGTATATAGCTGTAAGTCGGGGAGTGTTTAAGTTAAAGGGGTAAGTTAGCGTTAGTTCACCCAAAAACGAGCATCTGCCATCAGCCTCACCCTCACGTTATTCAAAAAATGAATGATTTTGTTGTATGGAACATAAATGAAGAAATTTTGAGAAACGCCTGTTTTTTTCTTTTCTTTTTTTTCTTTCGTACAATGGAAGTCAGTGGTCACCAAAATCGGTATCAACATTCCTTAAAATATCTTCATTTAATGTTACGTCCCACAGAAGAAAAAATGTCTCAATATTTTAAAGACATTGGGATACGTAAATGTTGACTGAATTTTCATTTTGGCGTGAACTATCCCTTTATGCTTTAGATCAATGTCGTGTTTACGTTAGCTGAAACAAACTCATATTTGAGATTCATTTCAATCAATCATCTTATCTAATAAACGCTAGGGTTGTGCGCAAAACATGTTTTCCAGCAATTTTGGGCATCATAGGAGCGTTTGCAACACTTCAAAACTGAAATGTTGTCTAGGTAGGCAGCTCACTGTTATGAGCCGCAGATTAGACGGACCTCCATCTGCAGTGGCGCGAGTATTATCACGATTTTCTGTCACATAATCGGATGCAGCTCAGACAAAGACATCTGACATTGGAGATGTTTCAGCCTTTATGTCACTTAGGGAGAGAAAGTGAGCAAGATGTGTCGGTGTTGTGAACTGTGACGCCCCTTCATCTAGCAAATTATGCATAGTCTTTTGTCCATCAGAACGCTATAAAAATGCTATACTAAAAACCTTTACGACATTTTAAGCTTTTAAACGTCAAAGACAATTTTCAAAATTTCAGGTAAAATGAATGTCACAACAAATATATCCAGTTATATAAATACGTGTCATATATTTTTGCTTAATTGCCAGTACGTAAAAACTAGATACATTATTTGGATACAAATTAGCTAGAAATAGAAAAGAAAAAAAAGGTAACCAAACAGTTTTGGTGACCATTGATTTCCATTATATGAAAAAAAAAAAAAAAGGCATTGCTCAAAATATTTTCATTTATGTTCCACAGAAGAAAGAAAGTCATACAGGTTTGGAAAAATGGATGAGAAAATGATGACAGAATTTTATTTTTGGGTGAACTATCCCTTTAAGTTTTTTCTTTAAATGGAATCTGTGGCCATATATATGTGGCCCTGAGTTAGTTCTTCTATGCCACAGGTGTCCAAACCCGGTTCTGGAGGGCCACCGTCCTGTAGAGTTTAGCTCCAGTTTGCTTCAACACACCTGCCTGGAAGTTTCTAGTATGCCTATAACATCTTGATTAGCTGGTGTAACGGACGTAGGCCTGTCTTTAGCGTCCTTTTTTGTGTGCCCGCCTCCCACGCTGGAGACTCCAGTTCGAATTCCGGTTACACTGGTTCAGGTGTGATTAATTGGGGTTGGAGCTAAACTTTGCAGGACAGTTGCCCTCAAGGAGTAGGATTGCACACCCCTTTACTATGCACTTTCTACACCAGCGATGGGCCACGTCTGTCCTGGAGTGCCGCTGTCCTGCAGAGTTTAGTTCCAACCCTGTTCAAACACACCTGAACAAGCTAATGCCCGTTACACATTGTACCATTTTGGGATGTCCCAGATTAAAGATGACCAATCGTGCACATTTCTGTGGTCGTGGCTCCTAAACGGTGGTCCTGAGCCGTACAGTGAGAGAGGTTAAAAGATGGCCGTTGTCACGGTCTTGTGACCAAAAATGGTTTATTGATCAACGTGACATAGTACTAAAACTTAAAACTACTTACCTCAAGCTCCATTTGCAAAATTGGCATGCCAAGTTGGCTATTTTCCCTAGCCAGCCCAGCCCAGCCCTGCTCTACAGAATTATCTCAGATGATAGCAGACTTACTGAATTATTTTGTATTATTTTCATTTTGTAATGTTTGTAAAGGCTGCTCAGTGATGTTTGTGTGTTTTTATTTATTTTTTAATTCAGCTCATTTTTAATTGCCTTTTGTCCCAAGTATATTTTAATTTTATTTATACAAGTAATTTTTACTCAATGTTTAATTAAATTCACACATCATTTGCGTATTAACCATTTGCTCATACATGTATATTCATAGGTTCATTCATTGATGCAATCATCCATCCACTGTAAACAGCATGTGGTTAGTCCATAAAGTACGTGCACTGATGCACATTTCCCCTGCTGTTTGCATTATCCTCTGTCTCTCTGGTCTGGATGTCTTTCCTTAATGTTCGCCACAGAAACTTGAGCAGCTCAATCAATACCCGGACTTCAACAACTACCTAATATTTGTGCTCACAAAGCTGAAGACGGAAGGTAAGATGTGCATGTTAACATTAACTTACTGTATTACGCTTGATTTATAATTTTGATTTGGGATGTGAGAGTCAAGCATCTGGATATAGATATGGGTCATGTTCATTTGAAAGCCTATAACTTTTTTTAATGATTTTTACGTAGGCACATTGTGTGATGGGAGGCACTGCTAGTAGTTGCAGTTTATGAGGTTTGCCATGACAGGTTGTGTAGTAAATGACTTGTATTGCTGTTTCTGGAAGGGAGTTGAGTCAGGCAGAATGAAGCTCATTTCTAGGTGGTGTTTAGTCTCTGTAGTGTCTTCTGAAGCCAGTGTCTTTATAGCTGGTGTGACTTCAGGTCAGTGGTAATCTGTCAAGTGCACTGGGAGCTTAGCTGCACTGACCTTTTGAATCTGTGTCCTCCGTCAAGCCCCAGGTCACAGAGCATGTTTTGAAACGACACTAGTTCATCTGCCAAGGTTTCTCCCTCTTTTTCCTGAATTAGCCCAAGGTCCATTTAAAAACAGAAGGTTCTTTATTAAGCATCTACCAAACCAGCTCAGAGCTGAACAATAAGGTTTTTTTTAGTGTGAGCTGTAGTTTTATTTTAAAGACAATTTATGAACTTTTTTATTTTAAACGACATTTTTATAAGTGTCAAAATAATTTGATATAATATAAAACAGAAGGTCCTTAATTAGCCTAAACATCCACCCAACCAGTTGGCTCAACAGTTTGGATTTTTCAGTGTGGGCTGTAGTTTTGTTTATTTTAAACAATTAAAAATAAAATATTTGTATATTTATTATATTACATGATATTGTATTATTTCAAAACAGAAGGCACTTCTTTATTAAGCATCCACGCAGTGCATTTAAATTATTTGAATTTTTAAAGGGATAGTCCCCCCAAAAAATTAAATTAGCCCATGATTTACTCACCCTCTCAAGTCATCCTAGGTGTATATGACATTCTTCTTTCAGACGAATACAATCGGAGTTATATTAAAAAATGTCCTGGCTCTTCCAAGCTTTATAATGGCAGTGAATGGCCGTTTCTGTTTTGAAGTCCATTAAAGAGCATCTATCCATCATAAAAGTGCTCCACACGACTGCGGGGGTTAATAATGGCCTTCTGAAGTGAAGCGATGAGTTTTTGTAAGAAAAATATCCATATTTAAAACTTTATACAGTAAAACATCTAGCTTCTGGCCAAACGAACATACGGATTCCACTTAAGCCTAAAACACAACTTATGCGAGTAATGCGACGTACTGCTGATATTTATGCTACGCCATGACGCACTATGCTACTTCTGACGTCACAAGTTGCGTATGTTGCGCTTTAGGCGTAAGTAGACTGCGTATGGCCGTTTGGCCGGAAGCTATAATTTTACTTTCTAACATGTTAAATATGAATATTTTTCTTACAAAAACTCATCGCTTCGCTTCAGAAGGCCTTTATTAACACCCGCAGTCGTGTGAAACACTTTTATGATGGATAGATGCACTTTGATGGACTTCAAAACAGAAACGGCCATTCACTGCCATTATAAAGCTTGGAAAAGCCAGGGCATTTTTTTAATATAACACCGATTGTATTTGTCTGAAAGAAGAATGTCATATACACCTATGATGACTTGAGGGTGAGTAAATCATGGGCTAATTTTCTTTTTTGGGTGAACTATCCCTTTAAGCCACATGTTTTTGTTTTGTTTTAAATTTGTAATAATACATGCATTCTTATAATATGACCATTTATTACAGTTTATCCCTGCAGTTGTTTGTCTTTCTTTCCTTTAATTCTAATCTTGGCCTTTGCCGAGGGCTGTATTTTCCACCCAATCTGAAAGTAATGCTTTTCATTCTTTCTTTCTCATAGATGAGCCTACTCGCTCTCTCAGTGGCCTCATTTTGAAGAACAATGTTAAGGCCCATTACCAGAACTTCCCAAACGGCGTGTCTGACTTCATCAAAAATGAGTGTCTGCAGAACATTGGAGACTCTTCACCGCTCATCAGAGCCACAGTGGGTGAGTATGGACCGACAGAACTTTTATTTATCTGGCTCTGAGCCAAAGCTTTTGCCATCATAATGTGAACAATATTATGCCTTGGGGTCTGTCTATATAGCTTTGTGTTGTTTGTCTTCATATATGATTTTTTTTATTGACTACGTGGTACAAATCCGATTTTTGTGCATATCCGATTGGAATCCGAGTGTGAATGGCAAAAAATCACATGAAATCCGCTTCAAGCTGCATTCATATATGGTTTGAAATCCTATTCAATTACATTTCTGGAAATCCGTTTCAGTCTGACCGCTCTTGATTGGATTTCGCATGGTTTATGTGACATTTTGACGGCACGAAAACGTCAGACTTTGTTATAGGAAACATGTTGAAAGTCGCTGCTGAAACAAGGGTGCGTTGTTGCAAAGTGCCAGACGAGCAGAAAATGACAAAATAATGGAGACGTTTCGTTGGCGGAGACGACAACATGGAGTAAAGCTGCTCATACCAGCCTCCTACGGTCCTGCCGCTGCCTCAGAAGACACAGTAGTCCAGCCAGCCGCTACACATTGTCATATTGGAAATAAAACAACATCTCTGTTGCGTATACCTAGCAACGTCATTGCCATAGAATCCAATGCAGATATTCCGGAAAACGAAAGATTGGCATGGACACACAAATCGGATCAGAACAGTTGCGATACACAGTGTGGACAGTCAATCATTTTGGATCAGATTCCAATTGGATACACAAACAATCAGATTTGGACTGACAGTGTTAACGTAGCCTATGTCTGAATTAGCTGCTTTTTGTGATTGTGATTAGACTGTGAAGAGGTATATGCAGTGCTGTGTTTCTATGGTTACCCAGCATCTTGCAGAGCAACATGAAATTTATAATTCCTACTCTACTTGTTTATTTGGTTTGATCTATCTATCGTTCGTACTCAAGTAAAAGTACTTATAGAAATATTTACTAAAAGTAATAATCTTAATAGTTACTTGAGTAAGAGTAAAAAAGTATCCAATGAAAAAACGACTCAAGTAGCTAGTTACTAGTTACTTCGGATCATATAGGCATATATATATATATATATATATAATAACGTTATTATTTAGATATTTAATTTTATTAGGCATTTAATTTAAATGATAATTATTATCATAATTAGATGGGCTATCTTTGCAACAAACACAAAAGAGACAAGCATTATTTCTATCATCTGTAGCCCCAAAATCATTGCATGTCCTTTGGTTTGTATAAAAAATAACTTATACAACTACATTTGGATTATTAGACAATGTCGAAATAAAGTGAACGTGCAGAGTTTTGCGTTCAGATGCATGTAAAGGGAGCTCGCGCTCATCACCGCTGGTTGTAAAATGTATTACCTGAATGGAATGAAATCTTATATAGCTCTACCTGTGGAATCGTTCACAGACAGCATACACAGATTTTCCACTAATTAAGATCTTCATCACTTGCAAGCAATAGGATGCATTTGCAGATTTGCTTAACGCTCTTAATTTCCTATTACGACTTCGAGTGAGAAACCAGTTCAGACGATTCAGTGCGTGCAGGAAACTGAATGCATCATTCAAACTGATTAGCGGACCAATTTAGACAGTTTTGCCAACTTGTTTGATCAAGTCATTGAACAGAATCGACTCAGACGAGTGATTCATTTGTGATTCATCACTCATGCCCCAGAAAAAAGAGACCGCGCACTTGGAATAAACTATGCGTTTCTAAACATGTATTGCATCAAATTAAAGTAACGAGAGGAACGTCGCCCAGCGTAACAAAGTGAAAGTACAGTTTTTTTCATTAGAAAAGTTAAAGTACCCACATATAAATCTAATCTTAAAAGTACAAATTTTCCCAAAAAATAAAAAAAAAGACTCAAGTAAATGTACTTCGTTACTACCCACCTCTATGTGTCTGTCTGTCTGATCACAATTTAAGTCTTGTCCGGATCTTAGTGATTCCATCGTCATACTCATTTGAGAGACTGTCCATTCATTTTCTAAAATGCTCTACAGACTAGTCTACTGTAAATGGTGCATTATGTGGATATGTTTGTGTTCTTCAGGTATTCTGATCACAACTATAGCCTCTAAAGGGGAGTTACAGAATTGGCCGGAGCTTCTACCTAAACTGTGTTTACTGCTGGACTCAGAGGACTATAACACTTGTGAAGTAAGATACACACACTCTTTCCGAAGCTGTCTGCAGTCCTTTCCCTCCTCCTCGTGTTTCTCTCATTATCCTCTGTTTCTTTCTCTCTTTGTCCCTCTAAGTGGAGCTGTATGATGATGGATGTTGCTGACTTCTCATTTAAACCTGTAGTGTGGCTCATTGCTTCATGATCTAAGCTCTCAGCAGTATATCTGAGGTTTGCTGATACACATGTACTGCAGCATTTCTCCACAGGGAGGTTTCTCTGCTTAGCTTCATGATGTGAAAGGAATGTGATCATCAAACTGCCCTCTGTGGGATTTATACATCTGTCATTGATTTAGTTGGTTTGTTATTGGTCTCCATGTGTTTGGTTGTAATGTTTTGTTGTAGATTGTTTCAAGCTTGTGTACAAATACTTATTTTTGTAAAAACTTGTTCGGATGGTTGTGTTCTTGAGCAGCAAATCAGCATATTTGAATGATTTCTGAAGGATCATGTGACACTGAAGACTGGAGTAATGATGCTGAAAATTCAGCTTTACAATCACAGGAGTAAATTACATTTTTAAATACTATTAATAGAAAAGTTATTTAAAATTTTATTAATATTTCACAATATCTTCTATTTCTGAATAAATGCAGCCTTGGTGAACATAAGAAACTTCTTTTAAAAACATCAACACATCTTACTGGCCCCAAACTTTTGTATAGTCATGTACATAATTATTAATTTTATTTAGCAAAAATAACAATCTGCTATGGGTGCTGTGCAGTGATATGGTCAACAGATGTTTTACGTCTTATCTACTACTATTGGTATTAGTGCGTTCACGGCACGCTGTCATAATTACCATAATCATGAGATTCTGACCTGTAATTACAAGTTCTACAAGGATATTCATTATTTTGACAAGTTAAAACCCTTATTTGGTTGATTTGTCCCCTCGCACTTATTAGGTAATAATATTGATATTCGACATGGTGTGAATGTGTATGCACCATATATATGCTATATGCTATATTGACCATTTAGAAGCTAGAACTGGGTCAATCTGTTTTTATAAATTTGTAATAGCAAATATATAAATAAAACTATTAGTAGTATTATTATATATACATACATTTAGAGACTAGTTTCAGTCGCCACTGTCATTATCTATGCAATAACATTAGTATCCCTTTGGACGAATTTGTTTTGCTAATGCATACACGTAAAACTCTTTGAGCCCTGAGCATCTGGACTCAAGGCTAAGAAGCTGAAGTTTTGGCATTAGGTCAGAACAGTGTACATGTACCCATGCGCACACAAACCTATCTCTGCTTTGATGTTGCATAGATTAAGTTTGCATATTGGAGGTTTGGCCTTTAATATAGGGAAATGCTTTGTAAACTTTGCTTGACCAGCTTCTGTGTTCTAAATACAGACATACAGGGCCATGACCCCTGGTGAACCCACACTCGTCCTCCCGAAATAGTACTTTTATGTGCCTGCGTGCAGTAATTGAGTAAATTGTATGTCACACACCCACACACATGAACAAAGAGACTCTGAACTCGCAGTACAGTGCTCTGCCCTGTGTGACTGCGAGACACTTGCTGAGCAGGCTTGTTAGCACAGATTGAGGCCAGTTATTTTCTACTGGGGAGATCAGATGTGATCACAACTGATCATAGACACGTTTGGAGACTGTGCACACTTTCAGACTCTCCTGTCCTTCTCCTACATGACAGTGCTGTTCAAAAGTCTGAGTCCACATAAAAAAATCTAATTGAATATGTCAAGCTAATTTAAAGCTGTAAATTAGCCTAAGTTTTATGGTTTTGAAGTGTTATAACAAAAAGAGAAATAGACATTAATTGTAAATTGTACAAACTATTTTTTCATGAAGGGGGATGAATGAATATTCTGAAATTAATGTATTCAATTCAATTCAGATTTCACTTAAATTGTCATGATGATATAATTTTTGAGAAAAAAAAAACAAATGATAAAAACGCAAAATAGGTGCATGTTTGAATGCCACTTTTTTTTTTTAAGTTTAGGTCAGTAAGATTTCTTTTTAAGAATTACTACTTTTATTCAGCAGTGATGCAAAAAAAAATTAAATTGTATTTTAGATTAGATAAATGCAGCCTTATTGAGCATAAAAGACTTTTTTCAAAAACATTAAAATATTTATACTGACCCCAAACTTGAACAGTAGTGTACATTTAATTTTTAGGGGGGAAAAAACCCTTTAGTTAGTCTGTTTTACCCAGACTCATTGCTGTATTAAAAATATTTGTTCTTATTTTTTTGATGTATCAAATTAAATGCACATTACATTGCTTGGGGTGTGTGTGGAATGTCACACCCTCTGCCTGTAGTGATTGGCAAATCCTGATGCAGCATGCGGTCTGACTATGTAGAATATGCATCTGTAATTAGTGGTGTGCATGTGCCTGAAAGATGCAGTTACATCAAAGTTACCAAGTTGTGAGGAAACTCTCTCACATGCCCATGCTATCTTTCAATGAAATGCTGGGTAAGAGAATTATAAGCCATTCCTCCACAGCCATGCATGTGCTCCTCTAGCTCAACTGCTTGGATTATGCTGAGCACCATGCCAGAGTCATTATATGGGGGAGGAGGAGACGAACCACTTGTAGATAAATGAATGGGAGGAATATTAAGGCTCAATATAGTGGCAGGCAGCAGGAATGAACATCTGCCTTTTAATAGTTTATTTACTCCTGAATGTGCATTAACTGTATCCACCTGGAAATTACAACATATAGCGTGATTTAAGATCAAGAAACTAAATATATTATAGAGATACTGTCAAAATGCATTTCTTGTTTTAAATATATTATTGACACACTCGAAGTAAACACTTTTGGAGATTTCAATCTTTATCTCTTTACGTAGATGTGCTTCAATGCCTATTACTTGCATAGAAAACAGGTGCCCAAGATGAACTGACTTGACTTACAGAAACTTTGAACTAGGTCATGGGTTTAATTCTGAGGAACCATAAGGAGTAAAATAAGCAGCTGGCAACCTAGCTGTGTGTGTGTAAAAAGGAGAATGCATCCATCCACCGCTGTGATCTTCTAGTTTGGTTGTGGCATGTGGGTACTCATGTTGCTACATGAAGTCTGGAGCAGTTGAGAGACATTTCCAGAATGTCAGGGATGACTTTATTTAGCTTGGGCAGAGTGGTTTTGCTCTCTGTAATGGGTTTAACGTCCAGAGATGTCATGTTATCTAGTTGGCATGGTTAAGATGTTTCTGACCTTTGAATCATAGTTTATTGACTTATTGGTTTAGTGCATTTCGCACTAATTACTAATAGAGGTCGACCAATAGTGGATTTTACCAGTAATGTTAAAGGGACACTTCACCCATTTGCATTAAGCTTTGCATTGTTAGAAACCCAGTCATACTATTGAATGGTCATGCAACATTTTTTCATTTTCCCCCGAGACGAGAGAAATCTGTATTTACCTCTTTACACTTCCTCCTACAATGACGCAAAAATCGTCATTTTGCGTCATTGTAGGAGGAAGTGTAAGAGGGGGGGATTTCTGTTAAGACTACAAGCACTAGATCCACCCTTTCAAACCCGCCCATAGGGGGTTGGACCTAATGCGCTAACAGACCAATCACAGATCAGTGCGAGTGCGTTTGATTTCAACGGCAGAAACCTGCAGAAAACAGGGACGTAGAAAGCTGAGTAGTAGGGGTTACCATACTCTATTTCCCGGACATGTCCGGCCGTCGAGATCGACAAAAATGTCCGGGATTCAGCTTTTGCTTTCTGCGGTCGCCATCCGTTGTTTACATGCTCACCTTTTGTTTCAGTCTAACTGAATTCACCCCGATTGGTGAATCTGAATGTAATGTTTACATGAAAGCTAAACAAGTGATCGGTTGATTTGCGTTTTAACATTGCTAAGAAAATACCTGCACCTCCGTGAGAGATAGCCCATGAGACCGGTGCATCTCACAGGCGCGCTCATCAGTAATCACAGTAATACAGGGAGCAGGACGAGGCTAGCGTCGCGGGAGAAAGACGCGAGGCCGGTGGCGTGATCGGTTGAAAGACGCGAGGCCGGTGGCGTGATCGGTTGATGTGTGTTTTACCATTGCTAAGAAAATACCTGCTCCTCCGTGCGAGATACGAGAACAGTGCCTCACAGGTGTCGGTCGTCAGTAATCACGCCACCGGCCTCGCGCCGTTCTCCCGCGCCCCTCAGCCTCGTCCTGCTCGCCACAGTAAACATGATGAATGGCGACTGTAGAACGCAAAAGCCGAATCCCGGACATTTTGGGCAAACGTAGCCTAGCCTTGCCTTGATGTTTTTGTTTTCAACTGCGCTGTCTTACCGGTAGGCGTGGCTTGGGAGTGGCCTTGTAGGGCAGCGAAGCAAGTGCATTCTGGGAGTTGTTGTCTTTCATCCACATAAGCCAAAAATACATTTTCTGGCTTTTCTCAGTCTAGAAAGCTCCAAATTCAAAAATAATTTCACATTTCTTCTACATAAATGACCCACTTTCAATACACATTCATGTCTCCACGGGTGAAATGACCCTTTAAAGGCACACTATGCAGCTTTCCGTTTTTGTCAAACAGCGACCCCTAGAGTCGCTGTGGAGTACTTGTATTTAACGTTACTGTCGTAAATAGCACTCGTGCAGAGCCGTCTCTGCACTCACGGCCTGATCCCTTCCGCCCTCTATACTGGTACCTGTTCAATAGGATGGAAGCTGTAATGAGTGGAAATAAGGTGTGGCCCCTTTAAGAGCTGCGCGCGCCCTGTTGAACTGTCGGCAGTCTGTATTGTATGTGCACCTCGAACACCCGTGTGCGGGTTATTTCAGTTTGATGCTCATTCTTATCCTACTTTTGTTTATCAAGTAAAGATGTGGATGGTAGAACGGGTGACAGACAGTTACACGAGTTCGACTGGGGAATAAAGTGCAAGTTGTGAGATGCCAATCGCCTCCGTGAGTCTGTCTGGCTCTCGGTAATAACTTCATCTGTGAGCTATCCCTATTTCTCCTCCTGACAGAACGCGTTACAAAGCGTTGGACATCGAACAGGCACAGATAACCTCTGAAGATGTCTACTAGTCCATCAACAAGAACGATATTTACTCGAGTCTGACTCCTTGCTCGGTCAGTCTGCCGTTTCCTTTCTTTCGTCCTCCGACAAACCTTTCCTAGCTTTGTGTGCAGTGCCGTAAAGCAATTTGTTACATCGCGAGACCTGATATCACGCGATACTTCCTGACACGACCCGCCGGCCCAAAGTTGCAAGGGTGGTTTTTCCGCTCACAGGCGCTCGGGGGATGCGCGACGACCACCATTCAACCCGAAACAAGTCATATAACTATTCCAATGACTCCGAAGCTGTTTGGTTAAGGTAAAAAAGTTACTTAGTGCACCTTTAACTAGGTTGTACCATGCTGACTGATAACAGATTAATCCACCGATAGTTTTTTTAAATGGACGCTGAATGAAAACAAACATAACACATAAAATAGTGCTGAAATTAACACGTTTACAATTTATTTGCTTCTATTTTAGAACACTTGATGATTATCTAAGGAAAATAACAAAATATGTATTACAGTGACGATAAAAAAAAAAACTAAAATCGGATGCGTTTCTGATTCGTTTATACGTTTCTGTTGGCTGCATGACGATACAGTTTGCTTTCTCAAGACTCTAGCTCTAAATATACAACTTCACTGCATAGCGATTGCAAAAAAAAAGCGACCAGCTGGATATAAACTAATGCAAATAGATGGTAACAATTGTGAAATTTTAATATTTGGGTCGGGCTTTCGTGTGTTTTTGTCACATTGTTTTAACCGCTTGAGGTACTAATGTTAGCATCCTCTCAGCCTTGACTACAGACATGCTGCTGTTCTCCACTAATGCTGCATCTAGTGCAACATTGGCTATAAAATCTTTATTTTACCCTCAAGACCTTTTTCATGGAATGCAAGAACAATGCAAATGAACAAATTCTACGTAAATATAATATAAAATATAAATTTCAAACACTGGTAAAGACAAGTAAACAGTGCAATTAAAATAATAACAAATAATCAAACTACAAGCAACAGCACAAATAAACACAATAGAACAAAGATCCAAATTAAATAATAAAATGATTTTCAGGTTTTACAGGTAGATGATCTAACAGTAGTTATAAACGGATTGGGTAGATTAGGTACAGAAGTTGAATAAAGTAATCAAATGTAAAATAACACTATAAACTGTAAAATAGCATAGTCTTCACTGTATAAATTAAATATAGATTAATCTTTACTAAAGTTACAAAAGTTTTTCAGTCAAGAGCATGGAGTGAATTTTTTTTTGTATTGAGTCTTTTGTTGTTTGGTTAACATTAAAACAGACAGCAGCAGGTATATCATGGCTGCTGTCACTGTAAGACAATGCATTCATCATTCTAATACTGTTACACATGCATTTTTCTATCTCGACTGTTTACATTCACTTAAGACATAACCAACTATGTTTACTGGGATACTTGCAAGATGGGCATTTTGACATAATTTTGTGTGAAATTGTCAGTTCAAGTGCAAGAAGACATGAAAAGAGTTCACATAAGTATTTGCATCCTGTCAGACTTTTCTTTCTGTCAGACCCGCACGAATTATCTTTCGTGTCTTCTTGCGCTTGAATGTTTAAATTGGCAAGGCTAAAAAAGGATAAATATGCAAATGATAAACTTTCATGACGATGCATCACGGCCCCGATCGGGACAGTGACAGTTCTGTCAACTCTTGGCCATTGAGCAGTCTTGTTGAGCCCTGCATTTAGATCTAGCTCGTCAATTCTCTTTACGTGGCATGTGTAAAAGCCTCTCTCTTTCTCTCACGTTGAGTGCGTGAGTGTGAAAGAAAGCGTGTGTGACAGAGGGCACTCTCAGCCAAGCAACGGTGCGTAAAGCTCAGCAGGCAATGAGATTATATCTGCGGCTGCGCTAAACTTATATTTTGCTTTCGCTTCTAACTCAATCACAGACAACTGAAATCAAACTATTTTCTAACCATTGGCTAATTAAAGACAAATTTTGAATCACCTAGCTTTTTTGGTCGCATATGTGAGTGATTTACTCACATTATAGAAGTTATTGGAACTGTGACTTTAATTGTCTTCCGCCTGTACAGTGTTAGTCTTAAGGACTGTTGCACAGGCGCATGTACAATAATTGTGTATGATTCATTGAAAAACATTGTTTAAACCCTTTCTGATAAATATTTGTAAATCTTATTTTGGATTTTACGTACAGTAATTACCTTTAAATTACAGTATTCTGAAAATCCAGTCTTTGGTTTTGACCTTGCGAGACTAGAGGCTTCCTCTCTGTGTTCTTCTCAGCTCAAAATGTGCCATCTCTGAAAAAGTGCAAGCTGACAGTGGAGACAGTTGCCATAGCGACAGCCGAGCCAGACAGCTCGTTGCCACGGCGCCGTTTGTGCTCGTGACCTGATTAGATTCCTTAAAGGTGGAACGTCTGTGAGATCAGGAGGAAGCTTGATGTTTTGGGTGGGTCTGGCTTTGGCATTGTTCTCTATCAGATCCTTTTCTCTGAGGTTTTGAAATTTGTTCAAGACTGAATTTAACTGGTTTAATTCAGTTAATCATTTAGCAAAGTTAGCTGGATGTCAAAATATATATCAAAGTATATTTTATTCATTCACTAATTGTGGATTGGTTTAAATTTCTGGAGTGACTTGAAAAATGGGTTAGAAATACGAGTTGAAAATTGTAAACAAATCAGTAATGTTTTCATTGAATGCCATTACTTATTAATTTTTTTTTAGCAAAAGCCAACATCAAGCTTTTTTTTTTTTTTATCAGGCTGTCTTGGAGATGTATTATAGCTGCAAAATGTATAGCTGTCCAACTAGTAATAGCATATATAAATAATGTGTATAAACACCTTTTCATAAATAAAAACACTTATAAAATGTTGCTAATAATGATGATATTATTAATATCAATATTAGTAATATCAAAAATAATAACAACAATAATGATTATTATGATAATAATAGTTATTACTATTGAATGACCTATATTACAGACCTTATTAGGATATATTGAGTTACTTCAGAGCAATGCATGACTGAAATGTCTATGGATTAAAACAGTAGCTATGAAAGCTTATATCTGCCACGGAATAAAAAAGAAAAGAAAAAGATAATTGCAACTTTTTAATCTCACAATTCGGATGAAAAAAAGCTGAAATTTTTACTTTTTTCTTGATTTTATATATATATATATATATTATATACTTTTATTCTGACGGGCGGCGCTGAGAAAACCAGCGCCTGAGAAGAGAACAGCAGCGCATGATTCTCCGTCTTCATTAGTTTACGAACTCTGTCTGTCATATCTAATACTTTGTTAGACAGAACTGGTAAACAAAGAAAGTAAATGGAATGCGAAAAAGTAAAGCATTGCTTTTATATTATTTGTAACAGAAAAGGCAAACAATATGAATATTATATATATATTAATCAGAATATCTAATAAACATTTAATTTCACAAACCTTGCAGATTTAATTGAATCCAGCTGTGATAACTTGTGAAGTGTGCATTTGTTGCCTGCGTAAACGTGTTACTGTGAGTGACAGTCGGTCCGTGCGAAGTGAGTGAATGCCAACAGAAGATCAGCTTCACAGGAGACGCGATCGAAAAACTTTAAATCCTTAATTTTAAAATATCCAGTTACCCACTGTGTCATATTCTTACCGTTTTCAATGTGTGCTGTATGTAAAATTAGTGTTACCTTGTCTTTATTTGAAAAAATATGATTACCAGTGTGCACGAAATTACCAGATTACTGAGTGCCCTGTTACAGTGTTTACTTCCTTAGTGTTTATTCACATATTCATTTATTTTTAAACAATTACTTTATTTGTGAAAAATACTGTAATAGGATTGCAGATTCAAGAAGTTGCCATCTAAAGTATAAGCATGTTTATTTTAAGGATTTGTTTTATAATTTATTAAAATAAATATAAGTGTACTGTATATATAAAAGTGAATATATAAATATCGGCAACCCTGCTCTCTAAGATATCGGCATCGGCCATCAAAAAACCAGTATCGGTCGACCACTACTTTTTTATTTTTACAGTGACAGAAACAAGCTTCCATGACCTCATAAAGGTCAACAGCCTGACCAGCTGTAAATCTATCAATATTTGTAGGGCTGCAAGCAGGGCTAGCTTAATCCATGCATGGGCCTATGTACAACAGTTAATATATTGACAATAATTGTTAATACGATAAGTACTATAATTATTATTTTTTATATTATATTATTATTAATATTTATTATTTTCTCTCACTCACATATACTGTGTACAGGCCATGAAAATGTCAATTTGTTTTTAAACAAATCTATAAATTTGTCTAGGGTCATAGCCAGGTCCGTAGTGCCTACTGAACAGATCACTGTTCAAGACCCACCTTACTCCTATGAAGATTTCAGTTATTACCCTGAGAGGATATTTCTTTTCTGTATGTGTGATTCTATGTTGAGTTGTATCCTAGTGCATTGGTGTCAGAGTTGATTACTTTGTCTTATGCTTTACTGTCCAGTTGCCTAAATATGGTTAAAAATGATTACGCCCACTCTGTCTCTCTGCCACTACAGTATTTCCCAGGTTCTACTATAAACTCTCCCTTAAAAGAATGATTTTGGCTGTATGGTTAGCATGTCACCTTCAGTGTAGACAGTCCATGAGCCAGCAGTGAGCTTGAGGCAACGGCAAAAGTATTATATTTTATTTTCAGCAGCACTGGCTGCACATCATGCCAAAAATAGAAATGGAGTGTCTGTTAGCTGAAGGCCTCTGTGTCACTGTCTGACATTCATTGCTGGTTTGGGCAGTTTGATTGATTGTAATGGAAGCATTTTAGATAAAGAATGTGAGGTTGTTCAGTGTAAAGGGGAAATATATGATTTGTCTCTGTTCCATTTCTGTTGTGTTTGTCCTTCAGGGGGCTTTTGGAGCTCTGCAAAAGATCTGTGAGGACTCTGCTGAGATCCTGGACAGTGACATGCTGGACCGCCCACTCAATGTGATGATCCCTAAGTTCCTGCAGTTTTTCAAGCACAATAGCCCCAAGATCAGGTAAGACAAGCATGTGTTCCCTGATGGAGCACAGCTGTATGAAACCACATTAACACAATAACATAATATCATTGTGATATCTATAGAAAAATAATAATAATAATAATTTTACGCAATTAAAAAAACTCCCACACTGTGTCTTACTTTTGTCTGTCATCTCCAACAGGAGTGTCTAACGCCACCCCGTCTTTTTTACGCAAAAAAACTCCCACACTGTGTCTTGCTTTTGTCTGTCATCTCCTCCAACATGATTTTGTGCATATTAGCTAAACATTGGACGCTTCTCAATTGGAAGTCTGCATCCTAGTGAGGCTGTGTCCTTCCTAGTCCAGTCCTTCTGAGGCTTGTAGACTACAGTAGGGGCTGGGCGATATATCATGATATCATTTTCCTAGATGAAATTATAACAAAAGTTCAAAAAGTGTTCTATATAAAGTTTGTGCACTATGCAAATAATGCTGCGCATGCAGACCGTCGCATTGATAAGTGCTGCCATTCCTGTTGCGTATGAGAAACATTAAATGGCAAAAGCCAAACAAAACAGAGCTGCTCGTTTGAACCGTGCGCCTTATGGAAATTTTAACAGTTTGGCTCAAAACACACCGCAGCGTGAGCTCCGAGCGAATCTCAATCATGCGACCACTAAACGCGCTCTGAGAATCCTGTGAGAAGAGTTCGGTGTAAAGTTCTCTCATACAAACCACAAATCAAAGGCCTCGTGATTTAAACCAGATGAAACAGCGCTGACATTAACAACACTGATGCCGAAAGCAGAAGATACATAAAGCCACGATATAATGTAGTTACTGTGCATTTCTAAGAGACAAAACATGTCATTTTAATTTGTGAAATGTTCACCTGTTTGGCGAGTGTTTGCCATGTTCTGATGATAAAACCTGGTCTGGTTTCTACAGCTTTCAATCAGGAGCAAAAATCATTTTTTAACATGAAAGAAATACATATATGACATTTATCGTGATAATTACTGATATGAAAAAAAATATTGTGGTCATTTTGTTGGCCACATCGCCCAGCTCTAGACTAGAGTCCTCCTCAGCATTAAGCACTAAAATGATGAGATGGTCTAGTAAGTGCGCATGGCTACGTCATAAATGTTTCCTCACTTAAGGTCATGGCACATAAGCAAGCTATTAAAATTAGTTGTGGTACAAGTCTTTATATAAACAGACTTTCTATTAATGCAATACAGAGAATGACAATCGCCTGTGGTCTCCCAGTGGTTTTCATTAGTTTTTTAGTTTATTTGTTTACAGGGGCAATGCACATTAATAAACATAAATGTAAACGTGCCAGAATTAGCCCAAAAGGCTATTTTTCATCTGTAGACCCTTGACAGAATGTTAAAAAGTCACCCTAAAAACAGAGACAGAGCATCACACATATACAGTACACATTATATGAAAAAAAATAAAAAATAATAATAATAATAATTAATAATAATAATGATAATAATTAAAAAAAATTAACATGAGAGAAAGGAAAGAGAGAAGGATGGAAACAGAAGAGAGCAACATAGCGTAGAACAATTAGTACAAAGTCTATTGTCAAGAATACAATACTAATGTTGACAGTGCTGAGTTGTTAGTAACCATTTTTTAAGATGAGACTGAAAAGAGCCAAAAGCATGTAATCGTCTAATTGTTGATGGAACGGAGTTCCTATCTAAAAAAATGGCTCCCATTTTTTTAGACATAGCATAATGTGATTGATTTACAAAAAATAAAGCCTTCATCTCCGAAATCATGTTTTTGTCTTGCATTGCATAATGAAATTGGACGAGCTCAGTTCCGATTCGTTTTTTGCTAATTCTCTTTTGAATTATGAAATGTGAATTGGAATGTGTGCAAAGGATTGTGGGTGACTGAAGGGCGGAAAGATGATGAAAGATACAGATGATGCATCCTTGAAAATAAGCAGAATGAAGGACGCGAAACAAAGACTGCCTTCCTTTGATCAATCAAATTGAGACCGCTTTTGACGGAGCCTGAAGACTTGGCAGCCTAGATATGCAGCCTTACTAGGATGCAGCCTTCCAGTTGAGAAGCACTCACTGGGTCGTCTTTTTCCGTTTTATGACGGCTGACAACCAGCGTTATGGTGCAGTACCGCCACTTACTGTGTTGGAGTGTCAACCACATACATACTGGCCCTGAAATGTTTGTGATATATCTACACGTATGTATATATACATTACAATTTGCTGAGCAGTTGTTCAGACTTGTTTGATATATGTTCTGTGCTTGTTGTCTGTTGTAGGTCTCACGCCATTGCCTGTGTCAACCAGTTCATCATCAGCAGAACACAGGCCCTAATGCTGCACATAGATCCTTTCATTGAGGTACCACCTCCAAACCTGACATGTCAAAAATTAGAATTCTGTCATGTGCTTAACCTAACTATTCCATATTATAGAATTATGATCCAAAACTTTTGATTATTGTGATTATTATGTTTTTTATATTTATGCATGTGTCTTTGTACCTCAGAACCTGTTTGCACTGGCAGGTGACGAGGAGCCAGAAGTGAGGAAGAACGTGTGCAGAGCTTTAGTCATGCTTTTGGAAGTCCGACTAGACCGCCTCCTTCCTCAAATGCACAACATCATCGAGGTTAGATCACACCTCCTGTAGCTCCTAATAAAAACCTTATATAACTCCATTACATGAGCGCTGAAAGAGAACTTTGACTTCTGCAGGAATTAGCTACTGTCTTAGATGATCATCAATAATGGTTGTAAATTTTTAATGATAAATTTGCCCAGCAAATCCCAGAGAGGCAAAATGAAGCAACAGCAGCCTCTTGTGGACTTTCTTTAGCAAGACTTTTGTGGACTAGTTTGTTAAAAATGGAATCGATGAGCCTTGCATATGAAATGTGAGCAAAATAAATTTCTGTGTAGTTTGTACGTAAAACTATTCTTACATTGCATTCAGTGGGATAGTTTTTTTTTTTTGGTTGTAAAAATTATTTTGGAGATTTTTTTTAACACACAATTATGCTCTGTGCTCGTGTTTCATGAATAAGGCTCAAGGTTTTTGTTTCCATTTCTACTTCTATTTCTCAGTACATGTTGCAGAGGACACAGGATCAAGATGAAAATGTTGCTTTGGAGGCTTGTGAGTTTTGGCTCACTCTTGCTGAGCAACCTGTGTGTAAAGAGGTTCTGTGTGGACACCTGCACAAGTGAGCACACACACACACACACACACACACACACACACATGCCTTTTTGATTAAAAACATCATCTTTATCAGGATCAGTCATGTTTTTCCATGTTTTGTGACAGATTGACACCAGTTCTTGTGAATGGAATGAAATACTCTGAAATTGACATAATCCTGTTGAAGGTCAGTTTCTCTCTCTCTCTGGTTTTAAAGCTTCTTTTTGAGTATCAGCTGATTGTGACATTTTTATATGCTGCCCCAAACAGAAGTGAAACATAAAACACACATCTGTGGATCAGACTGGGCAAATAGACTAAATAAAACACCTGTGATTTGTCATTGAGTTCATGCGCACAGCCAACATGTGTTTTGGTTACGATGCTAAACCACATTAAAATAACCCCACATTGTCCTTTGGTTTACATTTGGCTGTCATATACAAATTAGTAGCACTTTATTTTCCATATCTCTGTCTTTCATGTTAAGACACTTGAGTTCTAAAGCATCTAGTTAGCTTAATAAATGAAATGAACGATCAGAATTAAAAAAAGAAAAGAAAATTCAGAAAAAAGCTAATTATAGGAACAAGTTTTGTGTTGTGCATTCCTACACATACCCTCTCAGTCTTGTATAATGTGGACACAACGCTGTGTCAGACAAAAAAAATTGTCAAAAAAAAACAACTAGAAAACTTAATCTCTTAATAAGTAAATGATTTTCAGGGTGATGTTGAGGAGGATGACGCAGTCCCAGACAATGAGCAGGATATTCGCCCAAGGTTTCATCGCTCACGCACCGTTGCCCAACAACACGAGGGAGGAGACTCCATTGAGGACGAGGAGGATGATGAAGATGATTTGGATGACGATGAAACTATTTCAGACTGGAACTTGAGTAAGAAACGGTGAAGTTTAGAAATGACAGACTCAGCCAAGTACTCAACGTTTGCTTGTGTCTTCATTGTTTTTTCTGATGTGTGTAGGGAAATGTTCTGCAGCTGCACTGGATGTCTTGGCGAATGTTTTCAGAGATGATTTGCTGTTGCATATTCTTCCTCTACTGAAAGAACTACTGTTCCATCCAGAGTGGCTTATTAAAGAGTCGGGCATACTTGTACTGGGAGCCATTGCTGAAGGTACTCAGAAATTACACACAAACGCATAATATGATTCACACAAAGCAAAGGATTAGCATTTAAAAAGAGAAACTGAAGTCTTGAAAAGACTTACCTACACTACCAAAAAAGTTTAAATTGTTTTTGAAAGAAATGTCTTATGTTCACCAAGGTTGCATTTATTTATTTTTATCATAAACACAGTAAAAACAGTAATATTGTGAAATATTATTACAATTCAAAATAACTGTTTTCTATTTTAATATAAATACATGTTATTTATTCCTGTGATGGCATCATTATTTCAGTCTTCAGTGTCACATGATCTTTCTGAAATCATTCTGCTCAACAAACATTTCTTATTATGAATGTTGAAAAGGGCTGTCTTGCCCAATTCTTTTATGGGAACCGTATTTTTCCCGGATTCTTTGATTAATGGAAAGTTCAAAAGTACAGCTTTTTTTTTTTTTTTTTTTTAGCTTTGTAAAGATATCTTTACTGTCACTTTTGAGCAATTTTTGAAGTTCCTTGCAGAAAAAAGTATTTATTTCTTGAAATAAATTTTATTGGCCCCAACTTTTGGACTGTAATATATATGTATACTTTTTGTTAAACAAATAAATACAAATTTATATCTTAACCGGCTAATCCTTTATTTTAATGTGTTTGTGTTACACAAATTATGCGTCACTTTAGTTAATTACTGTACTAATGAAAAAATGTGTAATTTCTAGCAACTTCAAAAAAAGAATTGCACACCAAGTGCATGTAGTTAATTAGAATGCATATTTTAATAAAGTGTGACCTCCATCTCTCTTTTTTGACAAGTATTTCTTTCTTTTCTTTAGGCTGTATGCAGGGGATGATCGCCTACTTGCCAGAGTTGATTCCACATCTGGTACAGTGTCTCTCTGATAAGAAGGCGCTGGTTCGATCCATCACTTGCTGGACTCTAAGCCGCTATGCACACTGGGTTGTTAGCCAGCCCCCCGATACCTACCTCAAACCGCTCATGACTGAACTGCTCAAACGGATACTTGACAGTAACAAACGCGTCCAAGAGGCCGCCTGCAGGTGAGCATGTGTCACAATATTGTATGTCTTGTTTAAAGTGCCCCTATTATGCTATTTTAAAGTTTCCTAATGTTGTTTTGGAGTCTCCTACAACAGGTTTACATGCATCAAAGGTCAAAAAACTGTTTAATTTTCTCATAATATACATTTCCACATCACCACATTTTCAATGATTCTCAAACGACTCGTCAGATGAATCAATCTCTCTAAATCCCTCCTTTCCGCGAGCTACTCTGCTCTGATTGGCCAGACCAGACTCAGTCTGTTGTGATTGGTCTACATGCCAATTGCCATAAGAACATCAGATCTGCTTGTCCTGAGGCTTCCTACACCGTGAACTAAACACAGTAACGAACAATGATGTTGATTTTACCATATCAATGCAAGAACGAGTCCGATGATGAAACATTGGAAGAACTATTCATTCAACCCGAACCTCCATCGCAAGGACAACTTTAGCAGGATGTTTCAGTGATACACTACTCAGTTTGTACTACTCAAACCACTGATTCTTCACATGCTCGTCCTTGGGCAGTGAAAAAAACTGGCTTTACCTTCACATTGCAGAGCATAGCGTCTTCTCTACATGATACTATCTAGACCAGTATCCACAGTAATTAGCTGCTGGTTTGAGGTTCAAGTTTCCCCTGGTGTCTGTGCGTGCAATATGCTAATGTTTCATCTCGACGTCACAACAAAACGGATTATGACTCGCTTGAAGAGTCGTCTCTTAATTTTGAAAGACAATAACTTTATATAAGGTGCACTTTCAGATTTAAAACTTTGCAGGATGTTTTCATTCACTTAGAGCTATGTTACGCACTACATGAAAGGTCATTTCCAAAAATCCATAATAGGGGCCTTTTAAAGATCACCTGAGTAGAGCTTAGATCGGGCCCAAAAAAATCAAGGCCGACCCTACCCGAGCCCGGTCCAGCCCGACACATTAACTGTAATTATGAGCCCAAGCTCGATTTAAACCCGACCATTTTTTAATACGTGGGCCGTTATAACCAGGAGTGATGCCAGATAATTTTTTAACGCAGGTGCTGAGGGGATACTAAATATATTATATATAAAAATACTATTAATAAATGAGCAAACATTGGCCACTTAATATTTAATATTCAGTTATTTTAATCATCACAATTAAAGTATTAATTTTATTAAATTGAAGCACAACATTCAGCATTCAATCAAATATTCTTAAAGATTTATTATTATTATTAATAATGTTATTTCAACATAATATCTCGTTATTTCGACATATGTATGCGTGCAACAAGCAAGGCATTTGTAAATCCGGTGATACGCGTGCATTGATTTTTATTAATATGATGAGATGCGCTCCAGTTCATGTGCAATGCAAGTGACCGCTGTCCGCCGGCGCTTCCATGTCATGATTATATTTCTGCTATATTTGTTTCTTATTTATTAAATCCAGGCAATTGGGTTATGAAAAATGTATTAAAATTAAGACACAATTTATACAAAACGAAAGGCTTTCTACAAAACAAAACTTAATGAAGTGGTCAAAATCATGTCTAATCCACTCCATGTCTCTCGATATTTTGCGCATCCTATCTTACTCGTGCTGTTCACTTTTCATAATCAACATAGATGGAAAAAAATAACATTATAACGTTTTAACAAATATGCAACTAAATGCGCTTATTTAATGGCTACAACACGTATAGTAGGCCTACAGACTCTCTATTTGTACAGATTGCTGCACATTCATTTAATTCTTAATGTTGCACACATAAGTTGAAAGGCATTTGTTTGTGCATAGTAAGACATATCTGCAACATTTATCAAGTTCACGGATAATTGTGCGTGCATTTATTAATTATTATCTTAATGAATAATGCAACAAGGACGAAGCATGTAAACTGCGTTGCTTGTTTGTTCAGAATGAAATGGATCGCAAATGGATCTGAATGAAAAAACGTAAAAAAAAAACGTGAACAATGATGAATACAGAAAATGAACAAGAATGAACTTTGAATGGCCTAGGAGGAGTAGACCTACATTTACATTTTACATTTAGTCATTTAGCAGACGCTTTTATCCAAAGCGACTTACAAAGTAGGACTAGATTAAGCGAGTCATCATGAAGAGGCAAAAAACAAAAAGCAGCGCAAGAAGTGCTCCAGATACAAAGTTCAGGCATTATTCAGAGTAGCATAAGCCCGATAAGCGAGGTTTAGAGGGAAAGGGGAGGTTTTTTTTTTTTTTTTTTATGAGGTTAAGTGCTCCCGGAAGAGATGGGTTTTCAGCTGTCTTCTGAATGTTGTCAGGGATTCTGCATTCCGGATGAGGGTGGGGAGAGCGTTCCACCAGCATGGAACTGTGAATGAGAATGTTCTGGAAAGTGATTTTGTGGCTTTCTGGGATGGAACCACGAGACGTCGCTCGTTGGCCGATCGTAGGTTTCTGGTGGGGTGTAGACTCGTAGGAGTGAGTGAAGGTAGGGGGGAGCTGAGCCTGTGATAGATCTGTAAGCAAGCGTCAATGCCTTGAACTTGATGCGAGCAGCGAGAGGTAGCCAGTGCAGTGAGCTGAACAGAGGAGTGACGTGGGTTCTCTTTGGCTCGTTGAAGACAAGACGAGCTGCGGCGTTCTGGATCATCTGTAGGGGTTTAGTTGCACATGCTGGAAGTCCGGCCAGAAGAGCATTACAGTAGTCAAGCCTAGAAATGACCAGGGCCTGGACGAGAAGTTGTGTTGCATGCTCAGTTAGGAAAGGCCTGATCTTCCTGATGTTGTGCAGGGCAAACCTGCATGATCGAGCTGTCTTTGAAATGTGATCTGTGAAGGTCAGCTGGTCATCAAACGTTACTCCAAGATTTCTCACCGACTTTGATGGGGTGATTGATGATGACTCTAGCTGGATAGTGAAGTTGTGCTGTAGAGACGGATTGGCAGGGAAGACGAGAAGCTCAGTCTTTGCCAAGTTGAGCTGTAGGTGATGTTCCTTCATCCACGTCGAGATGTCCGCCAGGCAGCTTGAGATCCGTGCAGCTACTGTGGGATCATCTGGTTGAAACGAGAGGAAGAGCTGTGTGTCATCAGCATAGCAGTGGTAGGAGAAGCCGTGTGCTTGTATGATGTGTCCCAGTGATGTGGTGTAGATGGAGAAGAGGAGGGGACCAAGAACTGAACCCTGGGGAACCCCTGTGGTCAGTTGATGTGCTCCGGATACCTCGCCTCTCCATGCGACCTTGAAGGACCTACCTGTGAGGTAGGACTTGAACCAGTGGAGTGAAGTTCCTGTGATGCCCAGTGCTGAGAGCCTGGACAGAAGGATTTGATGATTCACAGTGTCGAAGGCAGCAGACAGATCCAGGAGGATGAGGACTGAGGATTTGGAAGCAGCTTTTGCGATCCGTAGGGCTTCTGTGACTGACAGTAATGCAGTCTCAGTTGAATGCCCTTTCTTGAAGCCGGATTGGTTGACATCCAGCTGGTTGTTGAGAGACAGAAAGGATGTTACTTGGTTGAAAACAGCTCTTTCAAGTGTCTTCGCAATGAATGGTAGGAGAGAGATAGGTCTGTAATGTTCTACAAATGATGTGTTTAGCGTTGTTTTTTTAAGCAGTGGAGTAACCCGAGCCTGCTTGAATGCTGTAGGGAAAATGCCAGTATGGAGGGATGAGTTGATGATGTGTGTGAGTGCTGGTAGAAGTGTGGGAGAGATGGCTTGTAGAAGGTGTGAGGGGATGGGGTCAAGAGGGCAGGTGGTAGGGTGACTGGAGAGGAGAAGTGTAGATACTTCTTCCTCGGTTAGTGGAGAAAAAGAGGGCAGAGGGATGTTGGCTGTGGAAGGGGTCGGTCTGGGTTCCTGTGTGTGTGGAGCTGTGAACTGACTGCTGATCGATGTTGTTTTGTTGGTGAAGAAGATCGCAAAATCGTCAGCAGTTAAGGAGGCGGCGGGTGGTGGTGGAGGTGGACAGAGGAGAGAGTTGAATGTCTTGAAGAGTAATCGTGTGTTGGAGGAGTTGTTGATCTTGTTGTGGAAGTATGAAGATTTTGCAGCATGAACATCAACAGAAAAGGAAGAGAGGAGAGATTGATACGTACTCAGGTCAGATGCGTCTTTTGATTTGTGCCATTTCCTCTCCGCTGCCCTGAGTTCGGTCCGGTGTTCCCTAAGAACCTCAGATAACCAGGGGTTAGAGGGAGTGGCGCGTGCTGGCCTGGAGGAGAGAGGGCAGATATTGTCTAGAGAAGAGGTTAGAATGGAGCATAGGGTATCCGTTGCGGTATTCACATCCAGAGATGAGAATTGTGAGGGTGGGGGAAGAGAAGATGAGACGGCAGAGGAAAGATGGGAGGGGGAAAGTGAGCGCAGGTTTCGCCTGAAAGTGACTGGTGGTGGGGTTGGTGGTGCAGTGGTAGAGAGTTGTAGACTGAAGGTAATGAGGAAATGATCTGAGACATGGAGAGGTCTCACCAAGATGTTGTCTGTGGTGCAGTTGCATGTGTAAACCAGGTCCAGTTGGTTGCCTGATTTGTGAGTACCTGTGGTGATGAGTTGTGTGAGATCGAAAGAGGCTAGGAGAGAGATGAAGTCTGCTGCGTACGGCTTGTCGAGATGGATGTTGAAGTCACCAAAGACTAGAAGTGGGGTGCCGTCCTCAGGGAAGGAGGACAGCAGCACATCCAGCTCATCCACAAAGTTACCCAGCTGACCTGGGGGACGATAAATGACTACAATATGGATCTTAATGGGAGTTGTGAGTGTAATAGCATGATATTCAAATGAGTTGTTGTTGCATATAGAAGAGAGCGCAGAGTATTTGAAATTGTTAGAAACGAGGAGCCCTGTACCCCCGCCTCTCCCAGACTGGCGAGGGGAGTGAGAGAAGGAGAAATTGCTAGAGAGAGCAGCGGGGGTTGCTGAGTCTTCTGGACGAAGCCAGGTCTCAGTCAGGCCCAAGCTATTTAGAGTAGAATGAGATGCAAAGGCTGGAATGAAGTCAGCTTTATTGACTGCTGACTGGCAATTCCATAGGCCCACGGAAAGAGAGAGAGGAATGTGTGCGGATGAGAGAATGGGACGCAGATTGGCAGTATTGCGCTGCCTTTTGAGCGTGATGAAAGGGCGTTGCCGAGTGATAACAGGAATGTGTTGAAAGCACATGTTGTTTAAGGTAAACAATAAGATAAAAAGAGTGAAGGAAGAGGGAAAAGGAGATACTTAAGTGCCTTTCTGGTGTCCTTGCTCGGTGGAGTCGCGCAGGTAGAGTCGATGGTCTTAACCCGAGTCGGTCTTCACACGAGGAGGCTGAACGCGAGAGCTGAACGCTTCCGCGACAGCGCGCAAATTACACAGATATACAGATAATGCTTTCACCGCTTGAGTGAGTACAGCTGTTTCGGTCGGGCAATTAAGTCTGAATAACGCGAAAATGTGCCAAGACGAAACTGCAATAAGAGCAACGGCTTAAGTGCAAATTAGACTGCAATAATAATCAATATCACTCGCGGCTTTATGTTAAATAAAGCAGCGCGTCTAACTAAAATACAGAATTATGTGAAGTTAAAAATACAAAGTAAGCAGAGAATCGAAGATGGCCTTACCTCGATTAAAATACAGCACTGAAATAACAGAAGAACAGAGTATTCCAGAAAAAACCACTTGCGCGCTCTTGTTGTATCTCTAGCGTGCTGCTCGCTGGTCCTAATGGAGTTATCTGAGACTTCACTATTTAAATCTATTCTTACATAAGCTGTTTCGGTCGGGCAATTAAGTCTGAATAACGCGAAAATGTGCCAAGACGAAACTGCAATAAGAGCAACGGCTTAAGTGCAAATTAGACTGCAATAATAATCAATATCACTCGCGGCTTTATGTTAAATAAAGCAGCGCGTCTAACTAAAATACAGAATTATGTGAAGTTAAAAATACAAAGTAAGCAGAGGATCGAAGATGGCCTTACCTCGATTAAAATACAGCACTGAAATAACAGAAGAACAGAGTATTCCAGAAAAAACCACTTGCGCGCTCTTGTTGTGTCTCTAGCGTGCTGCTCGCTGGTCCTCCTACTACTCTAATATAATAAAACAAGGTTTTAGAATATAGAATATTTTTAAAGCCTATTATTCCAGGCCCGGTGTGATGCGTGCGAATGGAGGAGACGCTGCGCATGACACGTGACGTGTAGCATTTTGTAACACGAATGCTTGATCAGGGGCCCTGCCCGAGGGTAGTGGTGGGAAATATCGGCCCGCGGGTCGGTTCAAGTTCAAGTTTGGGCTCTGGCTCGGGCAGAGAATCTAGGCTCTACACCTGAAATCTCTTTTTATCCTCTTTTAATCTGACTCTTACTCTTCCCACAGTGCCTTTGCTACTCTTGAAGAGGAGGCTTGCACTGAGCTGGTGCCGTACCTTGCTTATATTTTGGACACGTTGGTCTTTGCTTTCAGTAAATACCAGCACAAGAACCTACTCATTCTCTATGATGCCATTGGGACTCTGGCTGACTCTGTGGGCCACCATCTCAACAAACCAGTAATTGCACGATCAAATAAACACAAACTCTTTTGTAACGGGCACATATCTTTATTTTTTCAAACATGTACAGTAGAGGTAGAACATTTGAATTAAAATAAACTATTTGTAATTGAAGTATTTAATATAATTATAATCAACATTTCTCTTGCTTTGTCTGCCAGTAACTTTTCGTGTTGTTGTTCACATGCACTGTGCTCTATTTGCAGGAATATATTCAGATGCTGATGCCTCCATTGATACAAAAATGGAACCAGCTAAAAGATGAAGATAAAGACCTCTTTCCCTTACTGGAGGTAGTGATCTAACATTTCATTTATGTAAACTACCGTTCAGAGGTTTGGGGTTGGTAAGATTTTTTTATGCTCAGCAAGTCTGCATTTTTTTGATAAAAAAATACAGTAATATTGTGAAATATTATTACAATTTAAAAAAGTATCTATTTCTAGTATTATCAAATATGATTTATCACTGTGATGGCAAAGCTGACTTTTCAGCATCATTTCTTCAGTGTCACATGATCCTTCAGAAATCATTCTGATATCCTAAGTTTCCTTGATGAATAGATAGTTAAAAATCCTTTCTAAAACATGCAGAGAAAAAAAAGATTCAGCAGAAGTCAGAGGAAATAAAAGATTTTTGTTGTTTAGAATTTTGCATGTCAGTGTATGTCCTTGATGATTGTGATTCAGAACAAGATCCTTATCATATGTCCGTTTCTCTTTTAGTGTCTCTCGTCTGTGGCCACTGCCCTTCAGAGTGGCTTCCTGCCATACTGTGAGCCTGTCTACCAACGCTGTGTCAACCTGGTCCAGAAAACACTCGCCCATGCCGTGGTGAGAGACCACTCATACATCAAGCATTCCGTAAATCTCTGTTAGCTTAAAGAAAATACCGGAGAGTGAAAAGTGTTGCAAAATGAGAAACGGGCATAATTTAAAAACATTGTTTTATCCAACATAGTGGATATCACGTGATCTCTCTCTATCTGTCACACAGCTTCACCAGACGCAGCCTGAGTTTTATGAAGCTCCTGATAAAGATTTCATGATTGTGGCTCTGGATCTGCTCAGCGGATTAGCAGAGGGTCTCGGCGGGAACGTTGAACAGCTTGTTGCCCGTAGCAACATTCTCACTCTCATGTACCAGTGCATGCAGGTAACTATACAGCATAACCAGGCTTTGTGGGATGTGTTTAGCCTAATTTATACAATGGTCTGGGTGAATACTCGATTCTGATTGGCTGCAGGGTGTCCGTTAAAAAGTGATAATAGACATCTAGGAAAGGCGTCCCGTCAATTTGCCCGATGACATTGCGCTGGCTCAAACTCACTGATCAACTGCTGCGGTCGGGTCGCTGTGGCCACGTTGCTTGGCAACGCCTGTATACGGGAGATATTAAATAGTGCGCTCGACTTAATAAATAAAAACCCTCACGATTTTTACTCTAAAACACATTAAAGTATTATTAATTGATTAAATATTTCTTTCTTTCGTAAGTAACCATGGTATAAGCGGGTTAATGCCCTTCGAGGTGTCCATTATCAGGTTTTAATGGACCTCCGCTGCGCGTCGGACGGTTCACGCCTCGCCGTCGTCCATTAAAACCTGATAATGGACACCTCGTCGGGCATTAACCCTTACATAACTAACACTAACAGAACTTCAACAATACCATTTGGTTGTTTCACACTTCATTTGGTTGCTTTGTCCAAACCCAAGTTCAATTCCTCTCTCATCAGTTCCCTTTCTACTGGGAACTCGCACGGCTTTCCCAGTGTCTTGTTCCCCTTCTCAGTGAACCATGGTTATATTTGTAACCCGAGACGGTCTCTGTTCATTTACGCTAATGTTCAAAAGTTTGGGGTCATGTTTTTGAAAGAAGTCTCTTATGCTCACCAAGGCTGCAGTAATACTGTGTAATATAATTCACTTTATTTCTATTTTAAAATGCAATTTATTTCTGTAATGTCAATTTTTTTCTTTAGTGTCACATGATCCTTCAGAAATTATTCTAATATGATGATTTAGTACTCAAATAACATTTATTATTATTATTATTATTATCAATGTCGAAAACATTTTTATATTTTATAGTTAATATTTTAGTGGAAACCATGATTTAAAAAAAATATATTATTTGATGAATTGAGAGCATTTATTTTAAATAGAAATCTGTGGTAACATTATAAATGTCTTTACTGTCACTTTCGATCAGTGTAATGTGAATAACGTATTCATTTCTTTCAAAAACAAAAATCTTGCTGACCCAAAACTTGAACCATGGTGTGTTTGTGCCACAGTGAGTTCAACCATGCTAACTTTATGAAATTAGGACGGCTCACTTTTCATACCAATTGCGAACCAGACCCCAGTCCACCTGTTTAAATTGAGTAAAGAAAAAAGGATGGCAAAAACTGTTTTAGCCTTGTAAAAAGTCTTTTGATTTTTGTATTTTCAAAGGATAAAATGCCAGAGGTTCGACAGAGTTCTTTTGCCCTGTTGGGAGATTTGACCAAAGCCTGTTTCCAACATGTCAAACCTTGCATTGGTATGTGGTTGCACATATTCTCTGACATTTTCTCAATTTCATCCATCTCGGTTTACCTTCAGGAGCTTGCTTTTTTTTTTGTTGATTGTTTGTTTGTGTTAATCTCTCCTTTCTAGCTAACTTCATGCCTATCTTAGGCACAAACCTGAACCCAGAATTGATATCAGTCTGCAATAATGCAACATGGGCCATTGGAGAGATATCTATTCAAATGGGTGAGAGTTTCATCATCATCTTCCGTTATTGATTTCACTGATTTCATTATACCTTTAAGGTTAACATGCTATTTGTCTCTCTGCTCAGGTTCTGAGATGCAGCCTTATGTCCCGATGGTTTTACAGCAGCTTGTGGAGATCATAAACAGACCCAACACACCCAAGACTCTGCTGGAGAATACAGGTACCATATGAGGGGTGCTAGACCAGGCTGACCCCTCACAAGAGGTCTCCGCCCTCTTTCTTTCCCAAACTCTCTCAGTCCCCGTTCCGCAGTGCTTATTAATCTCCATACAAACTCCAGGAAGTGGACCTTACAAGGTTTGATAAAGGTTTTAAGATAACTTGATGTGAATATTAACTAACTAACTGTGTAATGAATAAGAATAAGAGCAATTTTAATGCTCATTTATTCTATATACAAAGTTAGTTCCCTCAGCATATCCTGTCTTCAGAAATGAACATAACAGACCTTGTAACAGTCCAGCCATGGTATTTACTGAAGTGGATTAATAAATTGAATGAATTCCATGTTAGCAAGTAGAGTTAATATCACTGTAATTAAGTCACAAGCATCAGTCAGTGAGATATTACAAACCATGATAAATGTAAAACAGCCATGAAAGGAATATTAAGACCTGCTGTCTTTGATTTGAATGTTTTTTTTACTTGAAAATTTGAACTTTAAATAGTCTTTTTTTACCCTTTTAATTCAGAGAAAACGTCTAAACTCAAACTAAATCTGTTTTGTAGTGTTTAGATGAATGTATAGCACCTGTACCTCACAAAATATATCCCAGTTACACTCCACTCTAATTGGACTGCTCAAATTGAAGCTCTAGTCTGAGCCGTAATGGCCGCCGACATTGATGCCTTTTTTTAAATGAGGGTGAAGTGTAATGCTCCTAACATACTCCCAAAGAAACAAGGGTACTTGTAGATGTGTTCCTGTTTGTCGATTTATTTCTGTTGTTTTAGTTACTTTTCTTTTTCAATGTGAATGCATATCTGCCAATAGATGTTGAATGTTGTTTAGTCAAGGACGGCTAATGTTTGATGCAGGATTGCTGATGTCTTGATTATTAATGTCACAAAGACTAAGTCCTTTAAAAAAAATGCAAAGTAAGCATGTGGCATAGGCAAATCCCCACTGACAATTTTTATGAGTCAGTTTCAAGTGTGAGTCTATTAACTCACTACTGTTCAAAAGTTTGGGGTCAGTAAGATAAATAAATGAATACTTTTATTTAGCAAGGATGCATTAAATTGATCAAAAGTGACAGCAAGGACTTTTACGTTATTACCAAAAAAATCTATTTAAATTAAATTCTGTTCTTCTGAACGTTCTAGATTAAAGAATCCTGAAAAAACAAATCGCAATTGTTTCCGCAAAAATGCTAAACTGCACAACCGTTTTCAACATTGATAATAATAATAAGAAATTGATAAGAAATAATGATTTCTGAAGGATCATGTGACCCTGAGGACTGGAGCAATGGCTTCTGAAAACTTTCAGCTTTGCCATCACAAGAATAAAATACATTTTGAAATATATAAAAATAATATTTGTATTTATATATTTTATTTATAAAAATAAAAATGTAATATTTCACAATATTATTGTTTTTTTTTTACTGTATTTTCGATCAAATAAAGGCATCCTTGGTAAGCATAAGAGACTTTGAAAAAACATCGAAAAGATCTTCCCAACCCCAGACATTTGGACAGTAGTCGATCTCTTCTTTATGGTGCAGGTTTGATATCATTAATGTTATGATACTGAGTTTACCTACTAATTAATATGATAATGGTGAATCAGCCCATCCTGCACTGAACTGCGTTCTCTAATGAGCCAATCATCTGCTTTCTGCATGTCTCATTGGACTGTTCATAAATGCCTGTCTTTAATGAGAATGTTGCATAGTTTTGTGTCTCTTAAACTTAGGTCTCCCTCCTCTGTGCCTCTTAAGATCCTGGTGGAATCTAGTCCTCTCCATGTAGTTCGCTTGGCGTAATATGCATTACTTAAAGAAACAAAAGAGACAGAAAGAAAGACAAGACTTTTCTGTTCTACTGAAGAAATTTTTGTGAGTTTAAGGGAGAAAATCTTACAAAACAAGATTGTTTTCTGTAGTATTCATCTCTAAAACAGGGATTTTTTTTTGGGGGGGGGGGGGGGGGAGAACATGCAATCATGATGGTGATGTAAAGACGTTACATAAATTTGGCGGACACTGAAAGTTTCTTTGAGCTGTAAAGAAGCTGTGTTTTCTAAGACTCCTCCCTTAAACGAGATCTATGTTTTTTAGTGTCATATTTTTACATTTGACCCTGTAGTCTGGGGCTGTGAAGAGCACTAGTGAAATCTTGTGTTTATTCTCATACACAGATTCTGTTGAGTTCTGTTTCTGAGTTGTCTGTTTGTTTGTTTGTTTGTTTGTTTCTTTTTGTTTTCTCCTCCCCCCTCATTCGCTCATGTCTTGGTTGGCGTTTGGTGCTGTATAACCGTGATTGCGTTACCTTAGCAATAACAATTGGTCGTCTTGGTTACGTTTGTCCTCAAGAGGTGGCACCCATGCTACAGCAGTTTATAAGACCCTGGTGTGTATTATTCAATCTTTTATTTCATTCATTTCCTCTTTATGTCTATCTTCTGGCTTTTCTCCCTGTGGCGCTCTCTCTCTCTCTCTCTCTCTCTCTCTCTCTCTCTCTCTCTCTCTCTCTCTCTCTCTCTCTCTCTCTCTCTCTCTCTCTCTCTCTCTCTCTCTCTCTCTCTCTCTCTCTCTCTCTCTCTCTCTCTCTCTCTCTCTCTCTCTCTCTCTCTCTCTCTCTCTCTCTCTCTCTCTCTCTCTCTCTCTCTCTCTCTCTCTCTCTCTCACTCGCTCAGTTTCTCTCCAAACCTTGTTCCCAGTGTTCTTGAAAAGGCTCCTGCTTTTCTTCATGCCTTGCGCTAGTATAGAAACATCCAGAGTTGTATATACAAAGCATACAATTCCGCTAGGATAATATTTATATCTTCTTGCCATGCAACAAGACACAGTAGGAGGCCTATTCAAGACATTTGAGAGAAGGCATCCCTCACTTTCGCTCTACCTTTCTCTCTGTTCTGTATGATTCAGTCTAAATCATTGCCAACCATGTGACTAACCCTGTCCCTCTAGGTCTTGTTGTTTAATTTGCCTCAGGAGCACCTTCATGTATTCTCAATTGATTTATTTCAGTTTTCACTTCTGTTTTCGTCTTTTATTGTCGCTATCTAACTACTAATTGAGTGCATGGGGTAATATCAAATGCTTGCTGGTTTCAGGAAACAAAAGCGCTAGTTATCTATGGATAAAAAGAAGATAAATGGAAAAGCTTCTTTAAAAAGTATTTTTCCTCCCCATTAGATGTGGAGTCTTTTAGCTGCATGATTCTGTCCCAGAATGCCTGCCCCAAAATGTGCACTAGTTTAACTCTATAAACTAGCAGCTGACAGAATACATGGTGCTATATAGACATTGTACTTGTTGTAAGCGTTGTACTTGTTCTTATAAAGAAGTAGGTTGTTTTACCACAAAAGCAGCTGAAGATCTTTACAAACAATAACATAATTTCTAAAGAAGGTAGATGTATATGATTAAGAACCAATGATATTAATGCTAGAAAAAATAAGATTTTAATTTTCTGTAAAATTATTGTGGGATTGTCAGGAAATATTGCAACAAGCTGAACTCTTCAGGTAAACCCGAAAGCTACTTTCCGGTTTCAACAAGAGAATGTTTTCATTACAAAGAAGATAAAAATGTTGGTTTCTCGATTGACCAATCTCTGTGATTTAAAACGTTTGCTCGTCCCAAGGTGCTCTGAGGTGATAGTCATGATATTGTGTTGATTATGTGTTAGTCCACAAGCAAACTAACCGCACAGGCTTGTTATTTGAAAACTGGTTCTTCCCTTCACTAGGTGCACCTCTCTTCGCAATATAAGAGACAATGAAGAAAAAGACTCTGCGTTCAGAGGAATCTGCACCATGATCACGGTCAACCCTGGTGGTGTGGTGCAGGTACGACACGATATTCTCAGTGATGTCTCTCTGAGTGCTCTGACAATCGAAAATGATCCTCTTTGTTTTCTTTACCATCCCTCTTCAGGACTTTATATTTTTCTGTGATGCTGTAGCATCCTGGATGAACCCAAAAGACGATCTTCGAGAAATGTTCTATAAGGTAGAGCGCTGTGTAAATATTTTACATGAGTCTGTGAGTTGGGAAAAACCTTCAAGGTAATTGTGGACGCATGCTTCATACTTAAGTGCGTGTTCCCTGTTAGATCTTGCATGGGTTTAAGAACCAGGTTGGAGACGAGAATTGGAGACGCTTTTCTGACCAGTTTCCCCTTCCACTCAAAGAGAGACTTGCAGCCTTCTATGGGGTGTAGATGTTACCTGATTGAAGAGGTAATTTTCCATGAGATTGCCTCAGATTATTATCAATGTAGAAATAATTTTGTAATATTGTCTTTACTGTGACTTTTGATCAATTTAATGCATCCTTGCTGAATAAAAATATTAATTTCTTTTCTTACTGACCCCAACATTTTTGAACAGTAGAGTATATATTGTGCAGATTTTTTATTTAAGATTTAAATTTTTAATTTTTTAAGAAATTTAAGAAATATTTGCATGTATAAACTGTATATATAGTTGATCTATAGTTTATGTATAGTTAAAAAAAAATATTAATGTATACATGCGTGTGTGTATTTTTATTTATATATATATATATATATATATATATAGTGAGGAAAATAAGTATTTGAACACACTGCTATTTTGCAAGTTCTCCCACTTAGAAATCATGGAGGGGTCTGAAATTGTCATCGTAGGTGCATGTCCACTGTGAGAGACATAATCTAAAAAAAAAATCCAGAAATCACAATGTATGATTTTTTAACTATTTATTTGTATGATTCAGCTGCAAATAAGTATTTGAACACCTGAGAAAATCAATGGTAATATTTGGTACAGTAGCCTTTGTTTGCAATTACAGACGTCAAACGTTTCCTGTAGTTTTTCACCAGGTTTGCACACACTGCAGGAGGGATTTTGGCCCACTCCTCCACACAGATCTTCTCTAGATCAGTCAGGTTTCTGGGCTGTCGCTGAGAAACACGGAGTTTGAGCTCCCTCCAAAGATTCTCTATTGGGTTTAGGTCTGGAGACTGGCTAGGCCACGCCAGAACCATGATATGCTTCTTACAGAGCCACTCCTTGGTTATCCTGGCTGTGTGCTTCGGGTCATTGTCATGTTGGAAGACCCAGCCTCGACCCATCTTCAATGCTCTAACTGAGGGAAGGAGGTTGTTCCCCAAAATCTCGCAATACATGGCCCCGGTCATCCTCTCCTTAATACAGTGCAGTCGCCCTGTCCCATGTGCAGAAAAACACCCCCAAAGCATGATGCTACCACCCCCATGCTTCACAGTAGGTGTTCTTGGGATGGTACTCATCATTCTTCTTCCTCCAAACAGGTTTAGTGGAATTATGACCAAAAAGTTCTATTTTGGTCTCATCTGACCACATGACTTTCTCCCATGACTCCTCTGGATTATCCAAATGGTCATTGGCAAACTTAAGACGGGCCTTGACATGTGCTGGTTTAAGCAGGGGAACCTTCTGTGCCATGCATGATTTCAAACCATGACGTCTTAGTGTATTACCAACAGTAACCTTGGAAACGGTGGTCCCAGCTCTTTTCAGGTCATTGACCAGCTCCTCCCGTGTAGTTCTGGGCTGATTTCTCACCTTTCTTAGGATCACTGAGACCCCACGAGGTGAGATCTTGCATGGAGCCCCAGTCCGAGGGAGATTGACAGTCATGTTTAGCTTCTTCCATTTTCTAATGATTGCTCCAACAGTGGACTTTTTTTCACCAAGCTGCTTGGCAATTTCCCCGTAGCCCTTTCCAGCCTTGTGGAGGTGTACAATTTTGTCTCTAGTGTCTTTGGACAGCTCTTTGGTCTTGGCCATGTTAGTTGTTGGATTCTTACTGATTGTATGGGGTGGACAGGTGTCTTTATGCAGCTAACGACCTCAAACAGGTGCATCTAATTTAGGATAATAAATGGAGTGGAGGTGGACAGTTTAAAGGTAGACTAACAGGTCTTTGAGGGTCAGAATTCTAGCTGATAGACAGGTGTTCAAATACTTATTTGCAGCTGTATCATACAAATAAATAGTTAAAAAATCATATATTGTGATTTCTGGATTTTTTTTTTTTTAGATTATGTCTCTCACAGTGGACATGCACCTACGATGACAATTTCAGACCCCTCCATGATTTCCAAGTGGGAGAACTTGCAAAATAGCAGGGTGTTCAAATACTTATTTTCCTCACTGTATGTATATATATAATTATATACAAAATAATTATACACAGTACTTTTTTAAATATTTTATTTTGGATGCGATTAATCATTTCACAGCCCTACTTTCAATAAGGTAGCTCAAATTTGATCAAATTTAAGTCAATTCTACAGATTTTCTCCTAATGAACAGTAGACACATCATTGCCAAACAACCTTAAATGCTCGTTATTTTAAAGTGTTACTGATATCTATTTAATAATGATACTGTACGTGTAACATTAATCTAATTTGATCTCTTTCTCTCTTGTTCTTCAGCTTATTCACTATGCGAGAGGATGGGAACCTCTGATACCCAGGGCATATGTTGCCCTTTACCTGGGGGGAAGGGTGGTCTAGCAGGGGAGGGAGTCACACGGCCCACTGGACCCCTGTAGATGGGGTGGGAGGGAAGTGTTAGCTAAGGCACTAGTCGACGACACCTCGCCAAGCCAAACCTAAATAGGGAGGAAAGCTTTTTCATCATGTCATAACAATCAACCATGAGGGTGAAAACAAAATACATTGTTAGCGTTCATTCACCAGGGCACTTAATGTAACAGGACATCCAGGGGTAAAACAAAAACAAAAAAACAATGACATGAAGATATGTGTAAACTCTGTACTGTTGCACTCCTGACATAGGAAAGTGCCTGGAGACGAGCTCTGAAAGCTTAAAAAAAACAGGTTTTGTAGATTTTCTGGACTGTATCATTTAGAGGGGTGGATGTGATGTAAATCTCAACTGGACGCTAAGCATAAGTTCCTTTGCATGGGGTGATGTAGGGTATAGCTCGACTGCATGAAAGTGTGCAGACCGTATTTTGTGGGCCAGCTATGCACAGCTGTAGACAGTAAACATTCTAAAAACGTACCATATTTTAGACGCTTCGTCTGAAAGGTAACAACGTAACTAGAAATGTAAGTCCTCTCATATCATTGATAGTGAAAAGGTTTTCATCTTTAAACATTATTAAACTGGCAGTGATGCGAATATAAAGGAATAAAATAGCATAACTTTATTATTTTCAAAAATTTTCTTGGTAAATTACGTTGGCATGCGCAAAGCAAGAGAGAAGACTCCATATTAACACAGTGAAGATGTTTGAACAGTTCAAACATCTGATTTATTGCTCTGTGCGAGGCTTTAATGTCCCAATCTCACTTTCAGTGTGGCTCGACATAAATCCAAACTAGTGAACCCTAAACACACATTTTGTTCATTTGAGACATCCGCAATTTCTTTTTGCTTAGTTTGCTCAGAGCATGATTTTGAAGATGCTTGTAATATGTTTTGACTGATCAGGTTAATCTGGATGTTTCGTTGTTTGATTTGTGCATGTTGGTGGCCCAATGAGCAATCTGTTTTTCCTAGCCCTCCCCCACAAACTAGGTTTAATGATGTGTTTTTTCCACACATACGCAACAGGTGACGTGTTTTCCATCCACATATTGATTTTGTGACTTTTATTTAGTTCCGTTACCTCGTGCATGAAGTTTAAAAAACATCCCGCGTTGTGTTGTGTGTAATCCTGGACAGTACAGTGCTTGTGGAGGCAGTATTTGTGTCCCTCATGTGAATAGTAGCAAGCCTTAAAATGTCTGAATGTATCCCAGAGTGTGAGGATTTCAGTATTAAGAACTTTGTGCTTAAAAGTTGCTGCCACTTTAGTATCGGACAGACAAGACTGATGTTCATACTCATCTGGAGGCACGTGAAATGGTTCTTTCAGGTACAAGTTAAGATCTGGATTCAAACTGAACCAGCCGAGAGGTCAGACTTTTAAGGATGTACGCAGAGAAATGTTTTATAATTTTAGATCTGAACACCATGGGATACTGTCAGGTGTTTCTGAGTCTGTGTTGTGCTGGTGTATTTATGCAAAGTGTTTTTATTTTCTTCAGTTTGTCTGTCACATTCCAGCTGTTTTACATTGGTAACCGATTAGAGAGGTCGGAGATTCTTCTGAAAAAAAAAATATATATATGAAAAGAGCAAACAAAGAAACAAGATGTAGGCAGATATTATGAATGTTAAGTGTGTCGTCTTACACTTATGATTGCTGCTATGTGTTGTAATTTTCTACTTGAATATTTTATGTTGTAGAGACCTCAGGAGGGATGTTTACTTTTATTTTATTTTTAATGTATGCCTTTCTCTGCTGTTCAGTCTCCCACGTTTCATAGTAATAATAGAGCAATTCACTCTAATCCATTCTGCTGCTGGTGAATATCCTTTCTAACTGACATATTCTGTCACTCTGTCTTCTCGTAAAGGAATGTAAACTATTTTTTTTTTTTATAGAGGAGATAAAATATCAGTTAGTAGACACTCGTATAGCTTCATGTGGGGATAATTTTGAAGAAACTGGCCCTTGTGTATCTGAACACTTGTTATTTATGAAATATAAATGCAGTATATACTGTAACGCCTTGAAGTTAAACTTGAGTTTTCGGGGGGTGGGGGTATAAATATGGCCATGAGACTTGGAGATTGCACAGTAATGAATCTAATTGTTTTATTATAATTTTTTTTTCTCTCGTTTTCTTTTTTTGTACAAAAAGTACAAAAATGTAAAAATCTAAATGTTGTGTCCCCACCCTAGACTGCACCAACTGCTGTATAGTTATATGTGTGGAAATTAAGAAAATGTAATAATGAAGGAAACCTTTGCTCAAACGCTCCCTCTTTCTGGTCCGAGAGCAATTTTATTTATAGTGATTTTTGACTTTTATTTTATAATCTGATTTTGAAGAAAGATTCAAATATAGAAAGTAATCATTTTTAGGGGCCACCAAATATTTTGGATCATGCAAAGAATATATATTGTACTGTAAAAATTTTGTAATGATATTTGTATGACATTGTTATGGACGTGAGTTTGTTCCACTGCTTGGATCTGTACATTGATAAGAATAAACCCTTTTCAAAAACCACTGAGTATGTTATTTGTCCAATGAATTTCAAAGGTATTAAATATAAAGTTATATTGACTGGTTTTGAAATGCTGATTCAAATACCTTTTTTTTGTGTATGTTCTGCCCTTTTTTTTGGGGGGGGGGGTGGATTATCTGTAATACCAAGAGATATACCTGCTACACAATTTATAAATATCCTTAATTAAGGGCATTTGATTGATACACCAGTAACTCATTACACTGTGACCTTTCAGTGACATCTTTAATATAATATTACCACAATTCGTAGTATAATCCCATATGATTATTATACCAGTAAAGAATTTTGAGTTTTGCAGTGGGGCATTTAAACAAAATTACACTATTGCATCATGGGAATGCACTTCTTGAAACTGCCACCAGCGTCGCTGTTTCTTTATAACAATTATCTCAATGAAATACTGAACAAGTGGAGGGGTGAAACGCAAGTGAGGAGGTGGAGTCGTGTTCAGATCAGGGAGGAAAACCCAGCAGAAGAGCAGGAAAAAAAAGAGGAAAAAAGACCAGACACAACAACATCGGGGGGAGGTTGGTGGATTAACTGAGCCAACTGAGGCAATTCAAATTAAGAAAAGCGCCGCTGTGAAGAAGGGAGGACAGCAAGATGATAACGCCCTATTTCCTGGAAAATTTCTGGGTAGGTTGTTTATGTTGTGCTCTTATTTGGCTTTGCGGGTTAAAGACAACTCTTCAGCTCTATTCGTCTGTCATTCTTTACTTTGGTATGATATGCTTGATTTCTGGGGTTGTTCTTCGTGTTTTGTTTCACACCGGCCATTGTTGGGATAATACCGGTAAACCATGTTCGAGGCAAGCACGGGAGCATACTGCCCTGTTGCCCCCTCACTTTTCTCGGAGAATCCCGTCCAGCTAGACCGGGGATTGGGCCTCATTACATCCATCTGACAGACAGCCCACTACGTTCCACCTCCGTTTAATCTGATTGGCTGTCGGCAACATCTTGGAATGATAATGATCCTGTTCTGCAACACCATTGAATGTTACGGCTGTCAATCACAATGGTGTCCTGCGCTAGTTCTTCCGTAATGAAGTTAGACCGGAGGCCAGAATGGTTAATAAAGTTTTGTGTAGAGTTATGTAATTCATGCATATGTGAAACGTGTAATGATTAGCCCTCGTCTCTATTCGTGTTTATCGCTTTACTGTCAAGTTTTACCTCATCAAAATATGCCTCCTTATCAGACTTATTTGCTTCTTAAAGGGACAAATTAGATACATTTCCTTAACCCAAACATGTATGAGTTAAATACAAAATGATATTTAACTAGATGTGTTAGGCAAAGGGTTAAAGTAATAGTACAACCTTTTGTCATATTTTACCCACTCTCATGTCATTCCAAACCTATATGGCTTTCTTTCTGCTGTGGAACTTAAAAGAGCTTATTTTGTATAATGGCCAATTAATTATACAACTTATTTTGTATAATTGGCCATACAGTGGAAGCAAATTTTCACCTAAATGGTTTGTTTGCCAATATTCTTTAAAATATCTACTTTTATGTTCTGCAGAAGGTTTGGAATGGCATAAGAGTGAGTAAATGACACAATGTACATTTTTGGTTGAACTATAGCTTTAACAATCTGCCTAACATCTAAGTTAGTCATACAGGTTTTGGAACAACATGAGGGTGAGTGAAGGGACGGAATTTAAATTTTTGGGTCGACTTTCCATTTTTATGACTGACAGCCTTAGTCTATTTTCACTTTCATTGCATATTTTTCTATTAATAAATATTTCCTTTAGCATGCCACAGAAGAATTTTTTTTTTTTTTATTATCACTTTCAGTACAATGAAGGTGTGTGCGTTCAGGTGTGATCATGCGATCATGTCTATCTTTATCATCTCTTACATTCCACAGACATTAAGAATCTAGTCACTATCTCCCCATTGTACAATAAAATTTATTGAGGGTTTTTGTTCTGATTAAAGTTAATTCATTACCTAATGCAGTATGTGAGCATGCCAGAAGAATCATCTGTTGTCATGTGCCGTATATGATCATGGTTTAACCATTAAACAGCATCTGACTGCCACAAGTGTTGGGCCGAGTAGGGTGAGAAAGTGTGCAGTTGGAAACCGTGACTGTCAAATTGGGAGATGGGGGAGATGAAGAGAGATGAGGGATTGCAGATCTGTGGAGTCTTCTCAATCAGGCCTTTGTGTCGAGGAACAGGGACGCCTATGATCAGCTGTGTGCTTGTAATGCAGGGCACAGACATACACGCATATACCCCACACATAGAGAGACACACTCCTTCACTGAAGCTGTCAAGCTCAAAACATTAATGCAGGGAAGAGGAAGACTTTCAAAATAGTCTTGATATTTATCTGCCATGACATAATCATCTTTTGAAATTAATCTTCTTTGCCCTCCAGCGTCTGCCGCCCACAGTTGTGACAACTTACCCTAAACCACCCACAACAAAGAGCTGTGTGAAGGAAACCTCTTAGTCTCGTTTCCTACCGATAAATACATGTAACCACAGATTTCCTCTCATGCTGAAGAGCACCGTGGGATTTGTCTAGTGAGCTTTTGACCTTTGCTGATACACATTCTCCTCTGTTGGTTTTGTTGGTGGTTGTTCAGACTTGTTACAGTCAGAAGACACCTGCTTACGGAAATGTATCCGGTTGAGTCATACTGCAGATATTACCTTTTAGTTTCTAGGTCTCTCTCTAGGTCTTCATGAGAACTTGTTATTTTTTTTTTTTTTTTTTTTTATGGTTATGTTAGTCATTTGTAGAGTCTAAAATGTCAGAACAGTTATTGATAACATTTACACGCACATAATTTTCCGATTACATTTACAGTCATTCATTTAGCTTTTATCCAAAGCCAATTACAAATGTTATATGTCAAAAGCAATTTGCCATATAGTCAACAACAGTATTCATTGTATATAATGCCATGTTTAGTAAAAACTAGATAGTGAAATGCAGAAAAGAATTGAAAGAGATTTTTTTTTAAATAAATAGGAGTTATTAAGGTCTATATTTTGTTTGCCTTTATTCTGGAAAGAATATACATGCTCTTTGGATATTGTTACAGCCCGCTCGTTTAAGGCCGCAACATTAAAGAGGGATAAGACACGATATATATTGAATGCACATTGTTTTATTTAATTTAACAAATACTACAATAACCATGAATAATAATAAACATAAGTCTAGGGATAGTCAGGGAAACAAAGAAATAACAAATACAATAATCACAAAATAAAATTTTAAGCTACATGATATAAGAAATGCATAAGAAACAAATGAGAAAGAAGTCAGTAAGATGTTACATCCCGGTCAAGAGACACTCCTGGGAGAAACTATCGCTTAGGGACTGCCTATTCCAAATGCAAACCAGAGCACTTATATACTCTAATCAGCTAATTATCAATTAACATGGGGGAGCGAATCAGAAATTCCCATGCTCGGCCCCAAGTAAGGGGAAATCTCAGGGTCGGAACAATATTCCTATTCCTGTATTCATGCGATCAGCATAATCAGAATAAAGAAAGGCGTGCATTTTTCTTGCTATTCTTACAAGAAAATTTTGGAGATGCTTGCTCATGCCATATTTAATGATGCAATTCATGATCATGTCCTTCAACAATAACAGAGGAGCATGATGAATTGCAAATGTAAGTTGTGACGTTCGCGCCTGCTGAGGTATGGCGCTGTCTCAATCTCTGTCCGGTGCGGGTAAAAAAAATATTATAATGTGGGTCAGGTACACTTTATACATCTTTATGAAATAATTTTTTCAAATCAGTAATTTGAAAACTCTATGTGAGAAGTGATTTCACAAACAGCGTGAGTGAATCAGCGCATGCTCTCTCAAAACCACATCACATCTGCACTATAAGCGCGCTGCACAGTTGATGGAATTGTCAGAATTATAGTTTATAATTTGCTCATCTTTTTTAAGTCTTGCCAGTTTAAACATTCAGCTCGTGAGTACCAAATTGAGTTAGTGGTTGTTACAGATGTCTTTAACAAAAACGACAATAGCACTTATTATGTTTATTTTAAAGGGAAAAGTAAAAAAAAAAAATTTTTTCTAACTTTTCATGAAAATTTCGTTCTTCCTGGTTAAAAGGAAAGTTGAACCAACATCACGGAAAGTGAGGTAGGCTACATGCGTTAATCCGGAGTGGTTATTGGCTGCAAGTACACGTCTACGTCATTAGTTTCTGAGCTTTTCTCCACATTTATTCATGAGAATTAGGCTAACTCTTTTAATTAGGTGTGTAACGGTACACAGAAGTCACAGTTCGGTACATACCTCGGTTTTGGGTCACGGTTCGATACACGTTAGGTACATATGTCCGACCCATATCAAAACAGGATTTTGTCTCATTATGACAGCGGAAACAACTTAACATACTCCGTCATTTATGGTCATACAGAGAAGAGTAAGGCATCATCAAAACTGTAAATGTTCTATTTTTGTTTGTGTACACTCACAATAAAAACAAAACATTGTGCTTTTGTAAAATAAAGAAAACAAACAGGATGGCACTTTCTGCCGTCCCGGTTTCCTTTCCATGAAGCTTGAGGAACGCGTCACAAAAATAAATCAAAAGCATCTGAACTCTTGTTTTGGGTTGGTGCATAGATCTGCTCTTTTTCCTGTTGTGGCGGTCAGCAAACAGCGTTGAATTACCGTTTACACCCCCTTCTAGATTGGAGTGTATCGTCTGTGGCTAACTGTATTCGTCATCTGACTGTATGCACCAAACCATGACGTTCGTACCGTGAAGGTTCTGGATGAATAGCCTACATACTGTTACACCCCTACTTTTTTTAATCTAATCAGTGCTGTATTATGCATGAGATAGCATTACAGTGTCATAATGACAATTTAATGTTAATCAAACAACAAATGAAAAAAGAAAATCACTCACTGCTCTTGACTAAATAACTTTTGTAACTTTAAATGTAAGGATTAATCTGTATTGTTGTAATTTGTTTATTTGTTCTTATTTTATTACTGACTGTTTACTTGTCTTTTTTGTAAATTCCATTCAAAGCTTGAACTCAGGCATGTGCTTTGTGTAAGAAGATATTGTGCAACAAAATTGCCCCTTTGTAAAAACAAATGCATTGCTTGATCAAACATCTAGGTGAGATAACTATAAAATATTTTTTTAGAAAAATCTCTAAATTAACAATAACCATCCCACACCTGCAGGTAATAGATAGGTGTGTAAGAGAAAAGACTAAAAGACCAAAAACAAAAAACAAAAGGAAATCCAGCACACTATCAATACTTTCAGAAAGTTTCAAAAAATATTTATTACCAACGTTTCGGTCTCATGATCTTCATCAGGCATATACAACATACTGTTCAACTCAATCACTTTTAGGGCCCTATCTTACACCCGGCACAATGCAGCGCCAAGCGCGACGTTTTTCGCTAGTTTCAGTCCGACGCAGTTATCATTTTCATGTCCTGCGTCACGTTATTTAAATAGCAAATGCATTTGCGCCCATGGGCATGCTGGTCTGAAAACGAGGTGTGTTCTGGCGCATTGTTGGCGCGTTGCTATTTTGAGGCAACAGAAATAGACTAGGCACAATATTTTTTTGTTATTTAATGAGCGCATTAGTAATGTGCGCCTATAGGCGGGTCCACACAACGCGCGTACACTCTGCTTATGAAACACACAGGGACGCACGTACAGCAGCACACAAACATGCCCAATATTTAAAAAAAAAAATATATATATATATATATATATATATATTATTGTGTACATAAAGATATGGTGGAATCCGGCTTGTCCCGTAGGCGATATTTTTTTTCCCAGGATGGTAGGGGAAGACTCATTAATATTCATTAGGGAAGTCATCACTGATTGGTCTGATGACCTACCCCTAACCCCGCCCCTAAACCTACCCGTCACTGGGGTCTATGTGATGACCTACCCCAACCCCGCCCCTAAACCTACCCGTCACTGGGGTAAAGACCAATCAGTGATGACTTCCCTAATGAATATTAATGAGTCTTCCCCTACCCTCCTGGGAAAAAAAATATCGCGTCCCGTAGATGGTCTGCGTGCGCACTTTTACCTCGTGCACGAGCAGTTCCGTTTGCGCTCTGTAGACGCGTTCGGTCTTTCCACTATCAAATTCCGTCATGTTATAGCGAATCTGCCATGGCATGCGCGCAACTGGCATTTAAAGGGAATGGGAGATGAGACTCTGATTGGTTTAACGCATGTAAATCCCAAAACACACCCATTACTCATTAAGAGAATAGGTACAACCCTTTTAGACCATGCACCTGGCGAGCCGACCATTTTTCCCGTCGTTTAACTAGCAAAAGTGGATTTGGACTTTAGTGAACTTGCACCCTGCGCTTTAGACCATGAGCTTAGATCGTTAAAATAGGGCCCTTAAAATGATAGCATGATGACCAATCACTGCGAAGATCCATCATGAAAAATGTCTATAGAAAAGACATTTTAATATACTATTTTTAAGGTCTCTAAATGTGCCATTTGACATCTTTGTTTTTTAATGCATTTGAGTGCGTTACATTTCCATTGATCCAGAATGCTGTACGTCTGTAGGACAGATGTCCCGACTAACAGAGGCAGATCACCCCACTTAAATAGGGAGAATTCAGAAGGCCTTGTAAAGGACTCAAAGCTGTGGTGAAAGAGATTCAGCTGAACTTTGACACTCTCTATGTCTAGATGTTTTGCTCTGCTCGTTGTTGATTTACCATACAGTATTTGCTCTCAGATTGGCAGTGTGATTTTAAGTAACTGAGCTAATGTAATGGGTCATTCCGTGTCAAATCAACCCAATTTTAATTTTGTTAATATTTTTTCTGTAGAAAGACAGACATAAATATTGATGAAAGTCGTGGATGTATATTTATCTATTTTGTAAAGGGGGGTCAAAATGACAGTTTTCACCTGAGATTTGGAGCCAAATTACAGGTGGGTAAAAATGACATTTGAAAGATGGTAGCATCATTATTTTAAGCTGTTGAACGAACTTGATTAAATTAAGGAAATCTTTTCCATGAAAATGAATTACATTTTTCCAACAAAATCTAATTTGTTGGAAATGATTTGTTGTAATCTTGTTGTATGAACTTAATTCATTTAGTCATTCCTGCTAGATAAAGTTTTGTCAGGTTAACTACATATAATCTTTGCCCGGCCTAAAATCACCAACATTATAATTTTAGCTAATTTGACTCTTCAGTTATTTCCAATGATAGTCACTAGTGTTCAAACCTCTTTTTACATAGTAATATTGAATATTACTTATGCAAGTCTGTGAGGTTCAATGCATGTATAGTGTATATTGAGTGCCCACAGCCCTAAACTAAACACAGTCGCCACTCTTCTGCATAATGGTAACCACAAAATTCAAAAACATTACAGAAAGTCCTCCAAATTTCTAACATAACTGAATATTAAACACTAACGTTAACTAACAACATCTTTCCATTTATAGAAAAACACATAAAATAACACTTTAATCCCTAAATTTACCCTCCTAATGCTGTCCCTTGCAAAGCATGCTGGGAACTACAGATCCACTGCCCAGTTAGTTGTCAACAAAAATGATTCATGTAGTTTTCACACAAATTAAGTAAGTAAACTTCAGTTTTAAATATATTAGGTTGATTGAACACAATTAAATTAAGTTGTGACAAAATATTAAACAATCGTGTTACTTTTGCTTATTTTAATTAATTGAATTTAACGAGGCAAAAATAAATTTTTTGAGTGTAGGTATTTTAGTAAAATCTGTTTACTTTAGCAAACTGTGTTGCATTATGCCAACGGTGACCGTTCGAAAATGGAAAAAAAACACTTGTTTTTTGCCTCAGTTTTGCATGCCTGTAACCTAAGAAGTATTAAAGATATTTTAATATCCTTTTAGCATCTGGTTCTTAACTAACTTTTCTTTTGTTATCTTCATTTTAAAGGTCCCGAATGGTTCAATGCCAAAGATACCTTAATATTGTTCTAGATTCTCATTCTTGATAAACTTTCCTTTTGAAATCTTCATTTTCAAGGCCCTATAGTTCAGTCCCATCTAGATATGGCGGTCTCAAAGCAGCTCCATGTTCAAATTTACCCAAATTTTACCCATTTTCAGTAATCGAAAACCAAATATGATTCACTTTGCACACAGCTGATACTTATTGTATTTAAAGATGAATGTCTGAAGAATAAATAATGTTTAAACTAGAAATGTATCTTGTTTTCCTCTATCAAAAGAGCTACATACAATATAACTCTCAGAACCAAAAATCCACTGAAAATGGAGCAGCTCTAAATATTCACTGTGTTATTAAATTAAAGATAAAATATGATAGAGCAATAATATGAACAATGAAAGTAAGAGTAGCTCTTACAATAAATTCAAACAAACATATTTAGGCATGAAAATAAAATGTCTATTTTCTAAGCCAACCAATTTGATTCATATTCTTTTGGTTTCTCTGCACAATATTTTAAAAAAAATAAAAATGCAATGAAATACAGGTAAAAATGCAGAGTGTGTGTGCTTGCAGTCAAGGTCTTTGCATACAATCACGGTACTGGGAACCTCAACCAGTTTGCAAAACCAGTTGTCCCATTCAATCCAAGCACAAATATTTGTACCTTCATGTCTTGTGTGTTTTGGCTTTAAAATATGAATTCTGTTTGGTTTGTCCCGAGCCAGATTGTGGTGTAAAGTTAACACCCTCACAGAAACAGAAACATATAAAGGCACAACACACCACATTAGAGTCAGCAAGCATTTTCCAAAGCTCAATTTAGCAACTTCCACCTACAAGTTTTGTTCCTCATCCACTGTATGTCTGGTCTTTATCGAACTTCTCTGAACATCAAGGATTTATAGCAGGTCAGGCATAGTTTTGACAATGGCATTGTGAGTTACTGTGAGATTTGGTTTTCAGAAAATAAATGTGATAGTTATGTGGTCTTATGTAGATACTAAACACAGCATATCATTTTCTGTGACTTTGAAGCAGTTTATGATTGGTTGTCTATTGCTAAACATTTTGCTGTAACATTCGGCACATCATTTTACTGTTTACATTTCACATCACAAGTGTAAAAGGTTGCTTAACGCAAGGTTAAAACTAGCCTTTACCTGTGGTTTAAAAAGAGTTTAACCCAAGCTAAGTGTAGTGTCATCATGTTAATTATAAAAAATCAATTGAAAAGGATTGAACTGAACAAAACAAAATGACAGCAAAATTTTGTGTGACAACAATTTATGACTGGACTTAAGTTTGAAGATTAGGCACAAAAAAAGTCATATAAGCTGCCTGGACCAATCACAGAACAAACTGGCATGCAAGGAGCAGACGCCCAAAGCATTTCCCTGAGTTTGTTGTTTTTTTCCTATATTGTATTTTTCAATATCACTGCATTCCTCGCCTCGGTCACTTCTGTTGCACTTGGCTTTCCCGTCGCTGTTCTTTCAACACACAATTGAACAATCACACAGGAAACACACACTGCATGATATTTGCTTTGTCCACAAAAGCTGATGTGGAAGTTACACACAGTATAAACCCGAGATGAGAGCTGCTCATTCTGTTTATTAATCATGTTGATGTGTTTTTGCATAGTTGGTGATCATATCAATCTAACATGCTTTTCTAGATTCTTCTCTGAAATACTCCACCAAGCTGCTTTTAAAATGAAAACTGGCATGAATATATTCTGTGGACCACTGTTGATATTTTGTAGAAATTGCTACTTTTTTTTAGTCAGTAAGATACAGTAAAATGATCAAGAGTGACAGGAATCGAATGTTCTTAAATACGGTTCTTTTGAACTTTCTACTCATCAAAGAATCCTGAAAAATTACTGTTTCCACAAAAAATATTAAGCAGCGCAACTATTTTCAACATTGATCATGTATAAGAAATGTATCTTGAACAGCAATTCAGCAAATTATTTCTGAGGGATCATGTGAGATTTAAGACTGGGGTAATGATGCTGAAAATTCAGCTTTGCCATCACAGGAATAAATGACAAAAATATAATCAAGTAGAAAACGTTGTATTTATTAACATTATTATATTTTATCATTTATATAGGCTATTATTTTCAATTATGATAATGTGTCACAATATAACTGTTTTACTATATATTTTTTAATGCTGCCTTGGTGAGCATAAAAAAATTATTTAAAAAATATTTTAATAAAAGAAATGACCCCAAACTTTTAAATTGTAATGTATAATTACAATGGTTATGAATAGATGGCATTTTTCTTCTTCTTGTGCTTTTCTTTGAATCACTGGTTGAACTCTCGTGGTGTGCCAGATATCTGTGTTTTCACAGTTGGCTTTTGAGAAATGCTAATAATATAGCTTGCAATTTAGCTTGTTGGTTCATTAATCTGATGTATTAGATGTATTAGAGCATATGATTGATTATGTCTGTTGATAGACAACAGATACGTTTATAGTCACTCAGAACAGATATTCTGAGTGTGTGTGTGTGTGTGTGTGTGTGTGTGTGTGTGTGTGTGTGTGTGTGTGTGTGTCTGTGTGTGTGTGTGTGTGTGTGTGTGTGTTTCTGTCATTACAAAATTAGAGGAGGGATTAGACCTGAATAATGCATTAGTTTAGCGCTTGCATTTTTAAAACTCTGATATTGGACACTTGTAGCGGCGTTGTAACCATGGTTGCTTTGAAACCCGTTGCACAGTTCAGATCAACCTTACAGCACTGACTTTCTCTCGAACGGGCAAAAATATGTTGCGGATGAACATGGTGGACCAGTCTGCTTTAAGAAGCCAGCTAGATGCCATTCAGACCATGGCAGCAATGATTGTTGAGAAACCTAAAGTGGTAAACAAATGCCAGCATCAGTGATGACATGCAGTCTGGCTCTCTTTCTTAACATTGCCTCTTGTTTTGTTTTGTTTTATTAGAGAAAAAATATAGTTATGTTGATCAAATGCAGTTGATTTTTAATGAATTTATGTTCTTTTTGGCAGGGCGATAAAAACAATGGATTTGATGTACTGTACCACAACATGAAACATGGCCAGATATCCAGCAAGGAGCTGTCAGACTTCATCAGAGAAAGGTAAAACTGTGTTTTCTGTTTGTTTTTGGGGGGATGAGGGGAGTTACCTCAAAGTCTAATGTTACATTGTTCATTACAGCCTGTCATAACTCAGACATTCATCTTTTCTAAAATATGCTCGATGTTAGCAGTTGTTATTAAAAATCGTTTTTCGTTCATTGATATAAAGTTTAAATCAAATAAAATATTAGATGAAAAGCCTAAACTTAAAAAATATAAATGTTGAAATTAGAGATGTTGCCTTGACAACTAACTAAAATAAAATAGTCATTAAAATGACTAAAAATAAAACCAACAAAAATAAATTATAGCTAAATAGAAATATTACAAAACCAAAAGGTACAAATAAATGAAAACTGAAAATATAAAATTAATTCAAAATATTAATAAATACTATAACACTATATAAATAATATTCAAATTAACTCTGTATGTGAATTGTTATGAAATCACCAATCATATACTCACTTAACACAATTTTTTTATTCTTTTTTTTTTTTTTAAACCACATTTAACCTGATCCAAATCACATGTCTGCGGTTCAAAATCTGATAAAAATGTGATATTTAGAAATGCTCATCATTCTTAACAGTGAGACCTGAGGCCTATACCATGAAGTCGGTTTAGGTGGATAGCCAGGTATGCTTAGTTTGTGCCAACCCTGGGTTTTAGGCATCATGAAAGTGCCTCTGCTTTCTCTCTGTGTTCATTGCCGAAGTAACTTGCTCCGGGGCAGGTAACGTTCCCGGGGAAGAGATCTCAAACTGAAATTCAACCAGTCAGCTGTGAGCAAAGTGACACATTAAGGCCACTGTGTAGTAACAGTTTTTTAAAGACAAAATTATCTGGCTATAGCAATGATTTTTTAAATTAATTGTTTTATATGATTTATATAGGCTATTATTTAATTATTATACCCCTAATCCATTACACGTGCAATTTTAGTTTAACAATTATTATTAAGCATTTAGTTTAAATGAAAATAAATATATGCCGATAATATATAATATATATAAGATTTGGAATCAGCCAAATCTGATGACTACATGTGAGCTTACATGTTCAAGTATATATATATATATAAACTATCTTCACAACTTTCACTTGCACTGATAATGTGTAAATGCTTTTATGTACTTCATATTCTTCGGCAGAAGAGAGAAATGAATCTTGTTGATTTTCTCCTGAGAAGTGAATTGCAGTTTTGCATCTTTCAAGGCATGTGATTTTCTGTTCGCTGCTGATGTCACACTTTCATGTGCACATGCTCCATAAACTCAGGATTAAAGCCTGAGTTAACAGAGAAAGCTGATGATCAGCGTCATAGTACCAACAAAGCCTGATTGAATTGGTTTGGTTTGGTTTTGTCAAATCACAACTTATTCTGTAACCCTGAGTTTGATTGAACTTCATGGTACGGGCCCCAGAAGTCTTAGTCAGATGTTTTTTTTTTGGTAGCAATTAGGGATCTGACATATTAGCCTATGTATCTTCATACTGAATGTGCAGTGTAGTGTCTATAGCTGTGTCATGCACTTATTTTTGGTTACTCTTACTCCAATGCCTCTGTCATTCGAATGCTGATTAGTGTATTTTATACCGGAATTTTGATGACACTGTCTGAACAAATTGTGTAGTCATAATTTAATATATTGAATTTATTGAATACAGTACTGAATAGCTGTTAATACTTTAGATCTTCTTGTTCCAAAACATGCACAGTTTTGTCAGATTGTTCACCTCTGAAAGGGCTGAAGCTCTGCTAGAAATCTTGCTTGTCTTACACAAGCATGACATGTGTCAAGGGAGTAAAGCTATTCAAGAGGAAACTATTTTAAAACTTTTCTCACAAAATGATCCAAATGGCTTTCAGGAATGCTGCAAGTTCACCAAAAGCCTCGGCATCCATCACACGTCTCACCTGCTTTAACGGTCAAAGCTGCGTTAAACTAACGGAAAGAATTCACACTCTGATAAATTCACCGTCTCATGAGCTCTATCCTGACAGAGGAATTTTGCGGATTCATAATACCAGTGCACTTTGAGGCCATTGAAAGTTTTGTGCTGATAGATAATGGGAGAGGTTTCTCCACAAATGGATTGTGTCTGTCTCCCCCTTCTGGACACAATGTGACATTGTCTTTGTCTGAGTTAAACAGTACCCAGACTAATTTGCTATTATAAATCTTTCTCTTTTGACACAACAAAAGAAGACCATAGCCATAGATTTAAAAAAATATCTGGGCAAATGTCTGTAGGGATATACTGCCAATCAAAGATTTGGACAAAGTTACACTTTATTTATTTATTTACTGTTTTTCAGATTTTGGAATAATAGTTAAAACATCCAAACTATGACATGAAATGACACAAATTAATGTATGGGAATTATGTAGTGACCAAAACACTCTGGGTTTCTCTCAAACATCATCCTGAGATTTTTTTTATTTTTTGCTGAAAAGTGCTGAATGAGTTTGCTGAGCACATGCTCTTCTCCTTTTTAAAAACTAAAAATCTTTTTAGTTTTGTAAAATTAATTTGCATTCACAATTTATGTTTGTCTACAATACAAATGTCAAACAAGCTTTGGATCAAAAGGTTAAGATCATGACATTAATTTAAATGTGTAAACCATTGACTTGTTATTTCATAAGTAAGCATCACACTTTCACGCATATATGTATGTGAACAATTGTGTTTTTAATACCGACAGATTATGTCTTTCTGTTTGATTTAGCTCAAGTCTTCTTTTCTTCATGTGTCCTTGACGTATTGCACAAGCTTTAAGAGAATAATCAATTTTAACTTAAGTTTGTTTGCTTATATGTAGTAGGTGCATCAGTGTATTTTGTGCAACATACATTGCGCAACTCTTAGATTTTCTTTAAATCAGCTTCTTTTTTTTCTTTTTTTTTTTTACAAAGCACAATTAATTATGGTACCTATTGAATGCAAGTATATGTAAATGTTTGTGCGAGTGAAACAATCCTGTTAAAGGATATCTTTCTAAATAATAATGGTAACACTTTACAATAGGGTCTCATTTGTTAACATAATAATCAGTGACAGCCTGTCGTTATTTGGATTTGATTGATTATTCACACATGGTTTTCTCCATTCTTGTCTCAGAGCCACCATAGAGGAGACGTATTCAAGATCAATGACCAAACTGGCCAAGACTGCCAGCAACTGCTCTCAGCTAGGGTAAGTGTGTGTGTGTGTGTGTGTGTGTGTGTGTGTGTGTGTGTGTGTGTGTGTCTGAGGGTTTACAGGACCAGTGGGTTCATTATGAACACCATTTTAATAATGTATTTATAATGAGCTGGAAAACCTGCATCATTTCAATGTCTCTCAGGCTTTATTCATGAAAGCCAAAGTTCATTACCTGCAAGGAAAGAAAATGAATACCCACAGCTGTTCACTTACCTGCCTGGAACATTTGTGAATCTTTATTCTATATAAACTTTATTCTGGCAAGCTTGCTGTACTTTCCCTGCTAATGGGAGACATATTGCCAGTCAAGCGAAACTTCATAAGCTACTTCAAAAAGATCTGCAGGAGGAAAGCAATTAACTCATTGTTATTGCTATTATGGTCCTGAAATAGCCAAAGTTTGTATAATAACTATTTGCAAAATATGCTAGATGCATCCAAATGAAAGCTGGCTTTTCACTGGCCTGCGGTGCTTTATTTCAGCCGAACATGATTTTCAGCCCCCCCCCCCACATATCATATTGTCAGTACCGACATTATAGTGCCATTAAACCTTGCACAGAGCTGTTTCCATTAAAAACAACCAGGACCAGAGGATAAATCTGATATCGAGACGATAAACAGACCTTGGTGTTAAATCACAAATCATGTTTAACACATTTTAATGTTTTATTTGAACAAAGTGTGTTGAGTATTATGCACTGAGAAGAAAATGAAATGGCCATTTGTTCCACAGGACGTTTGCGCCGGTGTGGGATGTGTTTAAACAGTCCACTGAGAAACTGGCTGCGTGTCACATGGAGCTGGTCCGCAAACTGCAAGAGCTCATCAAGGAAGTCCAGAAATATGTGGAGGAACAAGCCAAAAATCATAAGAAGGTATGGGAGCTGCCGTCATCTTTGGTGTTTGATTAATATCCATGTAGGTTTTTGCTCATAACATGCTACATAGCAAAGTATGAACCCAATTTCTCTGCTAAATGAGTCTGTGGTACACATGTCATTTTTAAAAAGGTCAGAGGTCTGGTATGTAATCGCTGTAAGATACAACTTTAAAGGGTTTTTCTGGTGAATGTCACTCTCACATCCACATTTCAAAAACAGACTATCATCATATGAAATGGGGATATAATTACATAATAATAATAATAATAATAATAAATAAAAATGGTCTCCTGTATATTCCACTATTAACTTCATATCTCTGAAATGTTTGTGGATGTCTTCCTCGTCCTCTCATGGAAATCATTTGTCAACTATTACTATTATTATTATTGTTATCTCAACAAAACAAAAATAAAAAATAGTAATGGATGGTCTCTAGATAATATTAATTTATATATACAGTATCTCACAAAAGTGAGTACACCCCTCACATTTCAGCAAACATTTTACTATATCTACTCAAGGGACAATACTATAGAAATGAAACTTGGATATATTTTAGAGTAGTCAATGTGCTGCTTGTATATCAGAATATATATTACTGTCCTCTGAAAATAACTCAACATACAGCCATTATTGTCAAAATAGCTGCCAACCAAAGCGAGCACACCCTAAGTGAACATGTCAGAACTGTGTCCAAAGTTCAATATTTTGTGTGAGCACCAGTGTTATCAAGCACTGCCTTATTCCTCCTGGGCATGGATTTCACCAGAGCTGCACAGGTTGTTGCTGGGATCCTCTTCCACTCCTCCATAATGACATCACGGAGCTGCTGGATGTTAGACACATGGTGCTTCTCCACCTTCCACTTGAGAATCACCACGGGTGTTCAATAGGTTTCAGGTCTGGAGAAATACTTGGCCACTCCATCACCTTCAGCTTCCTCAGCAAGGCAGTTGTCATCTTGGCGGTGTGTCTGGGGTCGTTATCATGCCGTTCGGCCCAGTTTCTGTTTTCAACTTCAGTTAACCTCTGCTTCTGCAACCTCTAAAGCAATGCTGGCAGCACTCATGCGTCTGTTTTTGTAGCCAGCTTCTGCACCTGACGCACAGCACGAGGACTCAACTTCTTTGATTGACCCTTGCGAGGCCTGTTCCGACTGGAACCCGTCTTGGAAAACCTCTGTATGACCCTGGCCTGTGCTGTAACTCAGTTTCAGGGTGTTACCAATCTTCTTATAGCCTAGGCCATCTTTGTGGAGAGCAACCATTCTAATTCTCAAATCCTTAAAGTTCTTTGCCATGAGGTGCCATGTTGAACAGCCAGAGGTCAGTATGAGAGAATTGTACTCAAAGCACAAATTTTAACTGCTCTAATACAAGATACAACAATTTGTATGGTCCTGTCAAGCAGACAAAAACATGAACATGATGAATAGGACATGTGGCTTTGCATGGTTAAACGACGTACAGCTATTATCACTTAGGGTGTGCTCGCTTTGGTTGGCAGCTATTTTGGCAATAATGGCTGTATGTTGAATTATTTTCAGAGGACAGTACATATATACTGATATACAAGCAGCACATTGACTACTCTAAAAAAATCCAAGTTTCATTTCTATAGTATTGTCCCTTGAGAAGATATACTAAAATGTTTGCTGAAATGTGAGGGGTGTACTCACTTTCGTGAGTATTATATTTATCAAATAATAAATAATTCATAATAATTCATAAACTAATAATTGATAAATATAAATAAAATTATTAGTTTATGAATTATTATTACTTATTTATTATATGTATTATTTGTATGACTGTGATAAATCTTTTTTATGAAAGGAAAACAGGTTTCTGTTTTTTTGTGCATGTGCAGAGGAACAGTGTTTGATAGCTTACACAGTTACAGAAAAAAAGAAAACCATGACGACTGGGCTGATCCTCTTAGTGTTTACTTTTTTCCTCATGTTTTTTGTTTGGCTCTTTAAACTTAATGCATTTGTGTCTGACTCTTTGATTGTGTTAGCAAAACTTTGTCCATTTCATAGCTAAAATGACCATTGTATTACATTCTAAAAGCAAGACATTTAGGGCTGTGAAAAAAAACATATATATTTTTTTTAAAGATGAGAATAATACTCAAGTTCTTTCTGGTTTCTCTGACTTTCTAGTCAAAGGAGGAGGTGGCGTCCACTCTGGAGGCTGTGCAGAACATCCAGAGTGTGTCACAGGCCTTACAGAAGAGCAAAGAGAACTACGTCAACAAAATGCTAGAGCAAGAACGTATGCGCAAAGAGGGGGCCACACAGAGAGACCTGGACAAGGTACACACACAGACTTGTACATACATGAATGGCAGCCCAATAGTTTGGAATCTGGAAGGTGTTTGGAAGATGTCTGAATGCGTACATTTCTCTCTGTCTGGTTTGTGTTATTTGTTTGTAGGCTGGATTGAAGGTCAAGAAAGCCACTGAGTCCTACAAGTCATATGTGGAGAAGTATGCCACTGCGAAAACAGAATTTGAGCAAAGAATGACAGAAACCGCACAAGTAAGATGTTTGTTGGGGTTATTAGAGTTTTTATGCAGCTTGATCTGAATTAACACACACATGCTATTATACTAGCAGCCTAGTGTATCATAAAAGGTGTAAAGATTAAAAGGACACATCAATTTAAAAAAAATAATGTTCATGGATAAATCATTTATAATAAATATGGCAATATTCTTTGAAAAATAAGAATGATCAATTTTGATTTCATGGTTTCACTTTAAATTAGTAACATTTACATTTAAGATTATTAATAATTTTAATTTAATGTTTTATTTAAAAAATGTTTTTCTCAAAATTATATTAATATTGTATTTAATTTCTTTTTTGTTTATTTTATACATTTAATTAATAAATAATAGTTTTATTTTTTTTATTAAAATTATTATATTTAAATTTTTGTCTTTGTATTATATTGTGGTACACTATCTTTTTTTTTTTTTTACCTCATCATACTGAAGACTTCAAGCTCACATCTTGGGTACAATGTAAAGTCTTTTGCTTTAAATTCAGTAGCGTGGTCAGGAAACACTGTAGCCCCTCACCCATCCCGCACATACACACTTAATTTCCCAAATCAGAGCCATCAGAGTCCTCAAACATACAAACCTTAAGCTCTTTATTGATGTTTCCTTACATGATCCACACACACATGCACAAACACGTTTTTTCCCTGTGGTCACACATGCTCTGACTTATGCTGTCATTATCTTGTTTCCGCTCATTTCCTCGTCTTTTTCTCCTCTTCCCCTTAAATCTTCTAAAACCCTACTGTCAGTCTGAGAGGAGCATAAACAGCAAATCAGGCATGCAGCCATCCTTGACACACACACATCCCACATGCACGCATACATATTCATTTTCAGTGTGTTTGTGCGTGTTACACGCTTAGCTTCTCAGACCACCCAAATAGGCAATTCATAGAAAATTTTCTGGTCTGATTAAGTATCATTTCTAACATCTGCTTTCAGCTTCACATTTTGAGACTGACTAAAACTAGTATCCAGTATTATCCATTTTTAAACTGCTTTTGCACTGTTTCAGAAAGAAGTTATTTAAAGATTGTGTGTGTCTACAGAAATTCCAGGGCATTGAAGAGGAACATGTCATACGTATGCAGGAGATTATCCATTCATACTCTCAGTCTGTTGAAGAGACGCACATACAGATCGGAGAGGTGAGCAGACAAACATGCACACATTATTACTGCTGGCAAAATGTTATTTCAAGATGCTGCCTGAACTCATTTGCATCGTTACCAGACACTTTCTTAATCTAGGAAATTATCCTTGAATTTATTTTATTACAAATTTGCACACACACACACACACACACACACACACACACACACACACACACACACGTATATATTATATTATATATATATATAATTTTTGTAAAAGATGCTAACAACCTGCTAATGTCCTGGGAGTTTTTTTTTTTTTTAATATTATTTAAGTCCTAGAAAATCAATTTTTCTAGTTGTCTAGAAAAATAGGTTTAATCTGTTAGAATTTTTATTATGAGTCACTTAAATTGTTTTTATAAATTCTTAACCAGTAGTCATGAAGCAACTGGAAAAAATGATGAAAATTCAATGGCGAAAAAGTGTGGGAACACTGGATTAAGCCTATGAGATCTGGCTGTTGCATCATCTTTTAGCTGTAGAGGGCGTCAGAGACCCGTAGACGTGCAGAAGTCAAACATGCATGAATGAACTTCGTAATATAAGGCTGTCTGATCAATCTTTCCTTATCTATGATCAATCCTATTGCCACTGATTCAGAGAGAATTATAACATTTGTATTCCCCTTTATTCATTGAAATGCACTTCCATGCTGAATTCACACAATCTCATTCCTACACACCCACAGCAAACGATCTCTGTTAGGCATTTACTAGTTATTGACCACAGAACTATTGCATGCTCTGGTTTGGGCTTCATCCTAACCACACACTCTCTTGTATTCAGCTTGAGCCTGAAAATAAATAAGATTTGAGGTTTTTTTTTGCTGTTGTTTTTTACTGTGGTTATTATGGTTATATTGTTTCTGTGTGCATAAAAATGAATTAAATCCTCTTTCAAGTGCACAATTTACTAATGCAAAAGTTGGTGTCACTGTTCACTTGTACATGAGTTTTAATAACTCAATATAACAAAGGGTTCTAGATGTGAAATGACAGAGCAAAAGATGGAACAATGGCATGTGTCTTTGAAAGAAGAGATGAGGCTACATTTTTTAATGAAATGGTGCATAAACCTTTTAAGACAGACTGAACACTTCACAAGCTATGAGAGAGTTAATAGTCAATGATTTTAGCATTTTAGTTCACAGTACATTAACTAATGTTAACAAAAACAATTTTTGTTTTTAAATAATGTAGTAGTAAATACTGAAATTAACATTAACTAAGATTAATAAATGCTGTAGACGTATTGTTCATTCTTAGTTCATGTTAATTAACGAAGTCAACTAATGTTAACTAATTAAACCTTATTATTTTTTTTTTCTGTTTTCATTTTGACCTTAAAATAATTTTGTTTGTAATTTTTGTTAGTTCTCTTTTAAATATCTATATCTATAAAGTTTTTATACATTTAGTTATTTTAGTACATCAAATTAAACTAAATGAAAATGGGAAATATTGCCTTGGCAATTAGCTGAAATAAAATAACACTTTTTTGAACACTTTTTTTCAAGTAACAAAACGTTTTAGTTTTAGTTATATATTAACTATAACCATTAACCATTTTTCAGAGCTGGTTGGTTTGGTTAATGGTTTAGAGGTCTTTATTGGAGTTTTTTTTTTTTTTAATTGCTTTGAAAAAAATAATAATACTTGAACCTAGACCACTTACACGTCTGTGATGTGATTCTGCTTCACAGCGAGCATCATGAATCACTTTCCTTTCACCCCTCCTTAAACTAAAGGATTTGATATACGCACACTACACATGCTGTCAGTCAGATCCTCTCGTCCACAAACAGGCAAGGAGATGGATGCTAATTTGACAAACATTTTTATGAATTTCTGTATGTTTATGACATGAACTAGAACATCTAATGTACTAGGAATACATCAACTGTAAAAAGAAAGCATTGAGTCAGTGGTGGAGATTGCATTTGTCACCATCCCTCGAGGGCTATAAAAACAAAGACAAAGGAAATAATGTCACATCCTCATTGCGTGCACTAGCTCTCAACCTTCTCCTCCTCCAGATCCTTGATCTTGCTTGCATGGGATACGGCTCAAGCGCTGGTAATGTGATGAAGCACTGCCTGAGAGTGAAAACAATTAGAGTCCAGGTTTATGATCATAATACATTTTGTAGTTTATGATCATAAGGCCTTTGTTTCTAGGCCCCCTTTGTTCAGTGTTTCAGATATGTGCTCTTCTGTTGCCATTGTTAAAAAATCATTTAATTCAGGGATTATCAATGCGGTGTTTTCGTTCAATTGTAAGACAAGGTGCCCAATAATTGATTGAGCCTAGGAAACAGGATTTTGCAGTTTAATACACTGCTTTTTAAAGGGATAGTTCACTTTGAAATTAAATTTTGGTATATTTTAGCTTACCTCAAGAGCATCCAAGATGTAGGTGTCTTTGTTTCCGCAGTAGTTTCAATTTTGATATTTTTAGGTCAAACCGTTCTTGTCTGTCAGTCAAATAATGCAGGTCTGTGGTCACTGTCTCAAAGAGCATGCACAGAGAAGTCCAAATTAAACAATTCCCCATTGTAAGTACACATTGATGGCCTAAGACACGAAACGAGCGGTTTGTGTGAGAAAACGAACAGTATTTATATCGTTTTTACCTCTACACAACCACGTCCAAGTGATCTGAGGGCGCGCGCGCTTCCTGGTGTGTGACGTGTGCGCGCGTTCTGGCTTAGTCTGCGCAAGCGCCGGAAAGTGTACTAGAGGTAAAAACGATATAAATACTGTTCATTTTCTCACACAAACCACTCGTTTCGTGTCTTAGGCCATCAATGTGTACTTACGATGGGGAATTGTTTAATTTGGACTTCTCTGTGCATGCTCTTTGAGACAGTGACCATCGACCTGCATTATATGACTGACAGACAAGAACGGTTTGACCTAAAAATATCAAAATTGAAACTACTGCGGAAACAAAGACACCTACATCTTGGATGCCCTTGAGGTAAGCTAAAACATACCAAAATTTAATTTCAAAGTGAACTATCCCTTTAAATAAATATATGTTTAAATAATTATATATTATGGCAATAATATGTTCAGAGATGTTCACGTTTGAAATTTTCATACTGGCTTGTATGTATGATTTGCAACATAAATACCTTGTTATTTAGCGTTCACTTCATGCTATGATTATACCATCAAATGGCATAGAGTCCGCTCTGAAGAATAAGCAGTCCATGACCTATTTTGACCGGTCAAGTGGCTTGAGATGCAAATGCTGCCATTGCTGAACAAAGTCTTGGTAGAGTCGCCCTCCATTAACAGTCTGATGCACTTTTGGTCTTTCTTGGCTTTTTAATTGTATCCTTTGTATCCTTGTATAAATGGCAAGGAATAATCGTACATGTCGTCTGTAGGAGAAACCCTTGCATTCTTCATTATTGGGATCATGTCAATCTTTGTTTTGTTCAGACACAAATGTGAGGTCACAATAAGGTTCATTAAAAAAAATAATTTTAATCCAAATTCTAACAGTATTTAGACAGACGGTTAATGTTAATTTCACATGCATTAGTACTTTTATACCTACTATGTCAATTACTAAACATTTATTTAGCATTGTATGGTTATCAAATTCTCTGTTAAGCTGTTAAGCAGTGCAAGTAGTGAAGAAGGGCATGTAATCTTATGCATATGTTTTTTTTTTATGTTTTTTTTATTGTAAAGGTGCAACAAGAGTTTGTTAACAACATGGAGAACACTTCCGTCGAGAGCCTCATACAGAAACTGGCAGAAAGCAAAGGAACAGGCAAAGAGAGACCAGGTAACGCAGCTAAATCACACCCACAGCATTAACCTCTGGCACCAAACTACTTTGCTCTTGATTTTTTTAACAAGACTGGTCATAAGTTCATTACCAACTGACCAATTTTTTTTTTCTTTTTGGGTGAGGGATTATAAATGAGTGTTAGGCTAAACAGTAAACACACTAAGAGTATGTTTGACTTGATTGCTGTAGAATAGTGGAGTCAACACTGAAGGATTTGTGGAGCTCTGACCCTTTACAGGGGTTTTCAGCCCAGGTCTCAGCCAGCGCTGGCTGTCACATGCTAACGCTAGCGTCACATGCTAAGTGGAATGTCAAACTCGCCCACCTTTACACGAGATTAAGCCACTTGAGATTGATAGGGCTTGACACGGCTACACTTCCCCCTGTGCGCTTGCTATTTTTCCTCACTTATCCCTCCGTGACCTTTCATTTGACCTCCTGCTTCTCCCTCTTTTCACAGGGTGGAAGTTTTTTCACATTTCACATAGAGAATATAATCTTGCTTAAAGCTAAAGGGGCGTGGTGGAGTATAATTACACTGGTTTAGCCAGCAATTACGTTAACAATATAAATGTTGTCCTGGATTTTGATGCTGGATTTTGCCTTTAACAATGCTTGACAACTTTTTCCCCACCCAGCGATGTTTCAGAACGTTACTGTGGTGTTTGGGGCGGGACTATACGTTTTATTCATCCAGTTGCAGAGTGTTTGGGAAACCATTTTGAAAACAATAATTTTTCTTGATTGGTGATGCCATTGGCACAGAAATTACACACTTTAGCTGTAATAACCTGTTTTCTTACCACTTTTATATTTACTATATTATATTATCAGTGGCCAAAATTCTTATATAAATAATTGTAAATAATACATATATTAGCATATACGCTGCTATTTAAAAGTTTGGCGTTGGCCATTATTTTAAAGTTTAATTTATTTCTGAAATATATCATTCTGATATACTGATTTGATGCTCAAGAATCATGCTTTTCTTTCTTATCATTATCAATGTTGATAGTTGTGTTTTTTTGGAAACGTGATACCTTTATTTTTTTTCTATTTCAAAAGCATTAATGTTAAAATAGCAATCTTTTGTAACATTATACATGTCATTATTGTCAACTTTTAATCAGTTTAATGAATCCTTAAGTATATAAAAAACATACTGTCCCCAAACTTCTGAATGATACTGTATGTGTGTGTATGTATATAATATGCCATACACAGGTAGACCAACTAAACCATGTATGAATGTATAGTGACCCCCAGGGGTCTAGGCTAAACCTTCAGGCTTTTGGTTGCCCTCCATTTGTTTTGACAGCAGAATTAATTGAGACTAAAAGCTGTTTTGGTCAACAAAACATTCCTTCCCCCGTATCAAGCTGTTCATTAGGGATTGCGCCGCTGTCAGAGCAATAACCTGTGTGGCACGCTGATGAAATCAGAGCAGCCCTAACCAGTATATAGAGAGAGAGAGGTTGAACAAACTTTGTACCACGGAAACAATCCCGAAGTGACACGCTGGGCTGTGGGGAGGTTACAAGAGCAGTTCAGCAATATCCAGCTGGGCTGTGAACTGGTCGCCAGCCAGACACGCAAACTCTCCTCTCTGCATGCTCAACATATGCAATTTTATAAATACATCCTCCGTTAATGCATGACTGCATGCGCCTCTCATATACAAACACGCAAGTGAATGAGCACTCACAAAAGCACACATTTACCTAGCAATCCAAATAAGGACATACCTTAAACTTTTTTTTAAATAAACCTATATGTAATTACTTAAGTCGCACCCTAAACGAAAACCGACTTGACAATTTTAGTAAACCTTTTTTTTTTTTTTAAGGACATTCCCAAAGGACCGTTTTTGTTGGATTTAGTTAAATTCTGTCAACATTTTTCAGCAATGTTTTCCTCAAAGTATTGCTAGAAACCCACACACGCATAAATACAAACACATGCGTTCATGTAAACGAAGCAGTCTGTCTGTTTACATGAAATTAAACAAAACCTAATACCCTTTTTCCAGATTTAGATGGTATTATTGTGTCTAATGTTTGGATTTGTGTGCATAAATATTGTTAGATGGAGCCTGGAAGTGTTGTCATTTGCACCGTTCCTCGCCATGCCATCACTTAATTAGATGAAACTTTTTCCTCAGGCCTGCAGCTGCATGGAAATCTTCGAAATCAATCTTCATTGTTCGGTTTTGACAAACTTGCCGAATGTTGTAATGAATAAAAAAAAAATACAGTTTTGTGCGTGTTTCTAATTCGGCTATTATTTGGAGACTATCAGTAAATCTGATAAAGCCTCAATTTGCGAATGTCCTCAAAAGAAGTTTTGTTTTTGCTTTGCTTTTTTGTTCGTTTTTTCGCTTTAGCTTAGGTTTCATTTTATTTTGAAGTTATTTTGCAGTAATAGTTTTTGTTTGTTTCTTTCTTTCTTAATTCTATAAATGATATAAATGTTTTTTTCTGAAAGTTTATTTATTGTATAGAATTATTATATTTAACTAAAATATAATCTTTTATATGTCCCTAATAAGACCGTTAGGTTAGTGTGTGTCTTTGTGTGTGTGTGGTTCATGTGTGAACATCTCTCATCAAATCAATTTTGTTCTAAGAGTTTAGTGTGATTTTAAACTTTCATTATTCATGTGTGTGTGTTTGTGTGCATCTGTGTGAACTGAGAGTGTGTGACCTTTAGTTTTGATTGTGTGATCAGAGATGATCTTAAATAAACAGGAAGAGAGTGATGAGAGAGTGAAGTGATCTGGTGCAGTAGAGTAGATCAGTCATACTGTATCTACGTCAGTGTGATGTGTGTGATGTGTGCCTGCCGTGACCGCTCTGAACGGTGCGCATGAGGTCCTCTGACGGACGCTGTTCTCCAGGGAAACTCTATTGAGCCGCTTGAGTTAAATATCACACGCTTTTGTTTTTTCAGGTCAAGGCATTTTCTGTGCAATGAAAATAGCACCCCGGGCTCTCTTGCTGAGGTCTGGTTGTAGTAAAATGCTGTCTTTCGTTTTCTTGGACAAGCATTAGCTTTTACGCGCATTAACACAAAAGAAAACCCGCTCCAAAGGGCTCTTAGAGCACTGAGGGGCATCTCTCCTCTCTTTACGGCTAGTCACGAAAGCACAGGATGAATATTTATATGCTGTTCAGGGTATTTATTGAGAATCTATAGCCAAACTAACTGGGGTTAGTAACGGTGATATCAGATTAAAATTAGATTTCATTTTATTCCATATTTTGACTTCACTCTGAAATAGAAACACATTGTTAGGTCATGACTGCAAAAGCCTGATCAGCCAAATACAGTGAAAATGGTAAAGCAGAGTTTGTTTGCTTAAATCCGTTCATCCCTATGTGTCAGTGTGGAAATGGGTCACGTTAAAAGTGTAAAAGCTTGGAGGTAAATATGCAAAATTGATGAGCAAGAAATGAAGCGTGCAGTTTGTTGTTTTTTTGCAGCCGTCTGTGTGTCATTTCACTGCTATATTAATTCATATTTTCAGTGGAGACTAAACAGCATTTGACTAAGTTCTATATCAGTGCTGCACATCATTGCATTGGACTTGTGTATTTGTTTGATTTCTGAGGTTAAAAACAGAAGTGCTTCCAGACATTTGTTTGGGTGTGCATCTGTTAGTGTGTGTTGCATGCTGGCTGTGAACTTCGTGCTCTGGCTTAAAAGTGAAGTCAGATTGTGCTGATTGCCACAAGACCCATTGATGACTGTACATTTGTTTACCAGAGAATCTGACCAATGTGTGTCTGTGTGCCTTTTTTTCTTTTTCTTTTTTCTTTTTTGAGGACTTAAGTACAAGCATTGGCAACACCTTATTTTACAGTCCTGTAGTAACAACAGTAAATTATGCATAATTACATGCAACTAAACCTATACCAAACAAACACTATTCCTTCTGTAGTAAGTACATGTTAATTAATTACTCGGTACTTAAATGTATAATTACACTGTAATTGCATGGACACCTTAAAATAAAGTGTAACCGAAGTTTTTATGTAACACTGTAAAAAGTTTTATTATTACATTTAATTGTATTAAAAAAACATTTAATTACAACATATCATAATTCTTGAATTCAAGATACTGTAACAACATCCCTTCAATTATTTGTATTTGTTTATCTGTTTTCATTACAGGGCCCATCGAATTTGAGGAATGTAATGTCTCGATCGCCACAGAAGGTCTGTGTGAATTAATTTGTGTTTATTTTTTGTCTCTGTTCCCATTTTTTCTTTGTTATTTATATATATAGATTTATAATATATTCTTTATAATAATTCACTCTGAATTTTAGTTTTGCAGCCTTTGCTTTTTATTTTAAAGGCGATGTACATCTGTTTCAGATTTGTCTAGATTTGTCTAGATTTATTACAATCATTGCTGTGTCTGTTTAGGTGCCAAGCCCAGAAAAAGAAAAACCTTTGCCATACCAGGCCGACGAAGAGATAAAGACACAGATTCCACGTAAGTTTTTCGTAATATTATTTCACTGTGTTCTCACTTCTTTTTAACACATTTCTTACTGAATTTTTAAGCAATTAAACTTTTTAAACTAGATTCTGAAACTTACCATTCTTATTATTTTGTGAGATACTTATTTGAATTTGATGTGACAGAGGAAGATAAACATTTCTTTCATCGGGAGACAGAGGTTAAGATAAGAGTGTTTTAGTATTGATCATTTTGTCATTTGGAACAGTAGGTATTGTGTTTGACTAATTGTAATGTTATTTTTGCATTGTAATTTTGCAATCTCATTCAACTTTTTTCCTCTGTTTTGAATAGTGAATCAGCTGAAGTAGAAGCGGTTGTGAGTATATTTATGCTTATTTATATATAATTATTAATTGAATGTATTTGCTTATTAATTTTATTCTTATTATTGGAGAAAATAATCAGTATTTTTAATGTTTGAATTAATACAAAACTAAAGGTGTTTTTCTGAAATTTCATTATATGAAACTAATTTTCTCATCAAAGTATACTCTTTCTGGTTATTTTGGAGTAATTCCATGCGAGTCGCACCCACAAAGCCTCTTTTGTTCATCCTTCTTTCAGAACGCTTCCAACGGAGCTCCCCCGGGTTTCTACGGTGCTATAGATCTTCATAACGCCGTGAGTGGTGACCTAATGTTGTTGAAGGAGTGTCTGTAATTGTTACAATGTTAAGTAAAGACAACACAGTGTAAATACTTCTTGTGATATTGCTAACAATGGTGTGTTTTACCTCAGTCGGACTCTGCTTGTGCTTTGATGTATTGAAGAGTGTGAATAATAGGATTTTGTCTGTGGTGTGTTCTGTGTTTTTTCTGCAGAATGTGCCTCAGCTGGACGAGGAGGGCTTCTGTATCCGACCAGAAGTCAACGAGAATGATATCCTTACTCCAGATCCATCTCTTCTATCCCCCCCCCCACCCCCATCCCTCACACACGCTTTCATCTCAGCCACAGAAACATTTTCCTTTATCTCTTTCATCGCCTCTACTCAATGTAAACTCTGAACACTTTTTTTTGGCTTGAGAACATACTGTGATATTTTTCTTTGTTGCACTTTTTTTTCTGAATCGCTGCCAAGTCATTCCTTCCCATCAGATTTTCTTCATTCTTCTGTTTTCTTTACCGAAGCTGCGTCATCACTCTGTGTGGACTAGAATACATACAAAATAAATAAAAATGAAACTTTTTTAACCATCTAGCTCAAGATACTAAGATGATTTTTCATGCCCCCACACTTTTTTTGTGTGCGAACCAACCATTTTCCTTAACAGTTCTGATCACATGCCAAAGAGAACTCCTTTTATTCATCCAGTGACTCAGAAGATGAGGATGAGCCAAGAAAATTCCACGTCCAGATCAAACCCGTGCAGACCAACAACGGCACACACCAACAAAAAGTCACCATCGATGAGCTGAAGGCCTCTATTGGAAACATCACCCTCTCGCCCACCCCTGCCGTAAGAGACGCATCACACAAGAACACACACCTTGTGTGAAGATCCTATGACCATATACTCCTCATATACAGACCTTTCACTCACATTCATTCATCATACACAGAATAATGCAGCTGGTCTCCCTCTATAAAGGGTGATTGTACAGCGTCAGCAAAGAGAGTTGTGATTGGTTGATATATTCAGTCTTCATCTCTTCCCACGAAACCTCAATTTTCCCAGCAGACACTAGAGGGCACTGTTTGATTATGATATTTACAGACAGACCTCAGAGATTAAGCAAATGCTTTCACACATTTTTTTTTACAATCCTGATTTGTGCTTGAGTGCAGTTTTATTTTGTGTGTGTGTTTGTGCGTGTGTGTGTGTGTGTGTGTGTGTGTGTGTGTGTGTTATGCACCTGTGGTCAATACAAGGATTTAACTGGCTCATTGAAAACAATATTGTTTAGGCCCAACGGACGTTAAACGTTTCCAGTGAGGGAATGAGCATTTAATAAATCTCAAGTAGTTTGAGTCTGAGTTGGTCATTATGACATAATAGGTGACATCACACATGTACTGGTTCGTGCAAAGGTGACCTACTTTTCTGTCATTTTGTGCATGTAGAGTTGTGTGGTCAAGCAGTTCCTCCTGCACAGACTGTGAGCTGTGTGTGTGTTAGGCCTGTGGACCATCTGTGTGTGTGTGTGTGTGTGTGTGTGTGTGTGTGTGTGTGTGTGTGTGTGTGTGTGTGTGTGTGTGTGTGTGTGTGTGTGTGTGTGTGTGTGTGTGTGTGTGTGCTGTTGGTAAACAAACCCATGCAACTTCCTGCCTGAAATCTCACCACAGGAAGCATGGAGGGACTGTTTCTAATGAGTAAGATCACGTAGGTAAACGTGTGCACACACGGACACATGAAAGCAAGAGTTGTGCCTGTAACAAAAGGATGTTTAGTTAATATAGGTGGCCAATATCTTGACATGCTCAGAGCCAGTTGGTTAAAATAATGATGTCCCTGATTCTTATTAAATGTTTGCAGCTTTCTTCCATATTTTTATTCAGCAAGGATGCATTAACAGATCAAAAGTGACAATTTTAATGTTACAAAAGATTTCTATTTCAAATAAATGCTTTTGAACTTTAAATTCAGCAAAGCACAACTGTTTTCAACTGTGATAATAAGAAATATTTCTTGAGCAGTAAATCAGCATATTAGAATTTCTGAAGGATCACGTGACACTGAAGACTGGAATAATGATGCTGAAAATTCAGCTTTGCCTGACAGGAATAATTTACATATAAATAAAAAGTTATTTTAAATAGTAGTAACAATATTACTGTTTTTACAATGTTTTTACAATATTTTTGAACAAATAAATGCATCCTTGTTGAGCATAATAGATAAAAAAAAAAAAACCATTTAAAAATCTTACTGGTTTAAAAGGTAGTGCATATTTGTGTTGTTTATGATTTGATAAATATTAGATATGTAATGGACAGAATAAAAACAAGTTGGTTAGGTTAGTTATCAGTTACATCATTTCTAACTAGGATTTTCTCTTTATGCCCAAGATTTCATCTGTTCTGCTTCTCAGTCTCGCCTTTTGAGTTTGTTTTACATTCTCTCTCCCATCCCTCGCTCTTCATCCCTTTGTGACGCTTTGAAATGACAGAGTGATGTATTTCTGCAATAACACATCCTCACAAGTGCCAGCTTGTGTTTTCAGTGAGCACAGTTTACTTTAGACACCTTCACTGCCGCCTCTGTTTGCTCTGTTTGAGATGGATTAACACACATCTTTTAGGGAGGCTCTTCATCATTCATTTCACCCAGCTTGAGCTTTCTGTCTTCTTCCAAATGTGCTCAGTAATCACTCAGATTAACCTCTGAAATATTTACACATCTCAAAAACTACACTCACAGTGTTCATATTGAACATTTGTCTTTGTGTCTCATATCATACTTGTGTTTCCTTTCTCAGTCTCTCTTCTTTTCGTGGGTCTGTTTAATTTTTAGGCGGATTTGTTTTATGGCAGTTTTGGTCAAGCAAGGAAATCTAGGTGATGACGAATGCCATGTCATCTGTTGTAGATTATTGGTATTATTGAGCTTTCCATTTCCTCTAGTCTTCTGTTGTCTCTATTTTCCCTTCATGTGCTCTCTCTCTCTCTCTCTCTCTCTCTCTCTGTTTCATTGGCGAGTGTGTGGCCTGGGTGCTGTAATTGAACCCATTTGCCAGTTTCTGCCTATGGGACTGAACCATGCCTTCATTTTTCTTTATGCATGCTTGTGTATTTGTTTGTGTTTCCACAAGTTTTTCCTTCACAATTTATCATTTAGTGTCGTTTACAGTCTTTGTTGCTTTTCTGATGTGTTTCTTTTCATCGAACACCAAGTGAAATTATTTTCCATCCACTTTGACAGAGTCTCGTTCAGAGATGCTTCATATGAGTCACTTTGAATACACAATAAACCAAGCCCATCTTTGTGCATTTATTGCCGTTTTGCTAGCTGACTCTTGTTGACATTTCTCAGCCTCAAAACAATCCCGGTAGTGGATTTGGTTGAATTATCTGCCACTCATTTCCTCATGTTTAAACTGCCTGCAGAATATTGTTTCTGAACTGATGGTTTGAATATGCAATCCCACTAGTGCGGTTCTCTGCTCGTTCTTGTGTGTGTGCTTTTCGTCCTGTGAGGCCAATATCCATTGAATGAATGTGGGGATGAAGCACTTCATGTCTTCAGCTGTTTTCATAACTCCTCTCACTCTCATTAATAAAAGCCTGTTTTCATTTCCAGGTTCATATGAAGAAGAACCAGTCCAGTGAGTATTCCTTTTTTTTTTCCGTCCTCCCTCCATCCCTATGTCACTCTGAAGGTTTGGCTCTGGAGAGTGCCTGCCATTTTGACTTCTCTTTTTCGTTTTTCTTGGCCATGACGTTTCTCGCCAAGCCTCCTTCATGTTGCTCTGGTGACCCCTCCAAAGCCAACTCATCCCATGAGAAAATAAACATCTTCTCCCATTTTTTCCTCATCTGAGTAGCACAGCGTTGCCTCCTTAAGCCATGAGCAAGATTAACTGCTTAATTGTGTGTTTATGTTTTTCTATCCATCATAATTTTACATTTTTCCAGTAAATTGTGTCTTAAACGAACACAGATGCATGCCAGAATGTAGTGTTTACACTGCGGCATGTTCTCACATCAAGAGCGACGATTTTAACCTCCTAGGAAAGTTTTGCATACTTTAAATCCGTAAGACGTAGTAATTGAGATCACAGTAGAAACGTTTTGTTATTCTTGCTCTCAAACGGTAAACATTTCTTCAAAGAGAGCATTTACCAAAACCTCCTGCACGCGCTGAAATTGATAAGATCTGGCAGATAATTTTATCCGATAAGTCCTTTAATCCAATTCATGTTGTTTTATCTTAAATCACACTAAGATGCTATTGTAAGTATTCTTTCTCTATATGTTAAAGGAAACTTATTTAAATACAATTTACAATTTGATTTTGTTGTCAACACGAATTATGCTTAATGTTGTTGGACAGAATTTAAAAATGTTTTATTGAATTTAGGTATTACGACATTATAATTTACAGTATAAAAAAATGTATATTCATTTTAGATTATCTAAAGATTATATTTAAAGGGGTCCATTATACTTTTCCAATTTTTCAACTTTAGTTAGTGTGTAATGTTGCTGTTTGAGCATGATCAAAAAGATCTGCAAAGTTTCAAAGCTCAAAGTCCACTCCAAAGGGAGATATTTTATTTGACAGAAATCACTTTTCAAGAACTACAGCGAACGGCTCGTTTGGACTACAAAAAAAATAAATTCTGGATCTTAGGAAGTCACAATGTTCCTCATTTAAATAATCTCCACCCACAGAATACGCAAAAAGGGGTACGAGGCCTGGTTGAGCTGCATTAGAGAAGACCGTGTTGTCGCTATGTTAAAGAGACGCTGTTTTTTCCCACAATGTCTCCAAAACTCATTTGTTTGACCTTCCTAAGGCTGACAAACTTTTATTTTAAACACTGTGTCTGGACATAAAAACCCCAAATTTTATATGTGTGCTGCATATTTTATGAAGAACAGCTTGTTTTCTGTTGTTTTTGTAATCTCGCTTTTGTAAGACGGTTCACCACTCCTTAGGAAAATGAACCATGGTTTAGTGATCGTTTTCATGTTTGTATTATCTTAGTTTTCCGACAAATATCACGATTAAATGGTGGATAACACCGTATCTGTAATGTATAAGAAAATTACAAAAAACATACCACTCTGAAACATCCTGTGAAATCCATGCTTGCAAAGTCTGTGCATGAAATCCGTTCTGCAAAATCCTCTTGTTCGTTAACATTGTCAGGGTCTGAATTGGGCTCGAAGTGGAAGTTTGAGACAACCTTAATATTTACACTAGAGAATAACTCGCAGTAATGGAGGGGCGGGACTTTTACCGAACAAGCGGTGCCAATCACAACACACTGGGCCAGCTTACCAATCACAGCACATTTTGTATTATGGAAGGAGGGGCTTCATCGAAATCGACGTGTTCGAGCCAGACTGGGGAGAGAGGTGCTATAATAGTGTAAAATATGTGAAAAATAATGCTGTTAATGTTTTTTGAACAATCAAGCATAAAAACATTCTAGTACACCATGAACACAAAATCAAGACTTTGTAAAAGGGCATAATAGGACCCCTTTAACGTTATTATTAAATTATTAGGTGTTTTTAAAGATTAACTTTAGTGACCATTGGTTGACGGCAAAGGTAAAGTAAATGTGCACAGTTAAACATCCAATATCATCTGATACTGTTAAAATAAAAAAAAGTATACTCTATCGGCCAATATACAATAGGGTAATATCAAATATATCGATTATAGATCAGATCAGTGTTACTGTCAGTCCAGAACCTGACAGGTGTCTCATGTTCTTTACTGTTTAAAACTTACCGGTAATATGTGGCACGTGGGCAAATAGGCATATAACAGACATACAAATGGCCATATAGAATAAACTGATGAATATTCAGTACTGAATGTTATTGTAAATGTGGATCTCAAACATACTCACTGTAGGAATGACACGACAACACACATTCCCTTCTGTAAATCCAAAGACAGGTGAGTTTTCCTCCGGAATCTTAGTCCGCGTACTCGCTCTCTTTTGGTCCGCAGCTACATTTGTGTTGGTGGGAATGAGGGAGCTAGTAAAAATGAAAAACAAAATGTGCAAATTACAAAATTACTTATTTGTACAAAAATTAACTTTACTAATTTATGCTGTTGTCTTTTAACACTGTCATTTGTCATTTGTGTATAATATACTGTATGTCGTTGGGATTTGGTCTCAAATACATAACATTTCAAATGTACTATGCCAATCATTTATAGCTTGCGATTTTAAATGTATGTATTTGGTGTGACAAATGGGGTTGCATGGACATGTGTCTCATGTAGCAAAGTTCTCTACTGACATGGCACTCAGAAATGGTCAGAAACATTAGTGACTATTGTAGTTTTCTGGCTTCCATGTTGGTTTTTATTTTTTACATGCAACAATCTAGTTTTTCATTTGATAACATCATATTTACTTCATGAAACACATGAGCTGCATTTTTAATCGGGACTTAATGAGCAGTGCCCAGTTACAAGAACCCCTTAAGTTAAGAAATTGTAATTACAGATGGATTTCTAGACTGCATTTAAGGGGTGTCTTGCAACAGGCTGCAGCTGCCAGTTGCATAAACTCAGCCACTATGTTAAAACTGTTATAAGAACTAGTTTGACCAAATAGCAGTAAGACAAGTGGTGATCACTCTTACTTTTCCGATTCAAATTAGACCATTCTACCTTGATTTTTTAGAAGTTAAAAACCAGTCTTGAAGAAAAATATTAGATGACTAACTTTTAAGACTAGTCGAAGCAGTTTATGCAACCGGCCACCAGCAGATCACAAATAAAGCCTGAAGAGTTGCTCCGTTACTCAATTGCATATTTTCTCATTGATCTACAGGTGATGAACTGACACGACACAAGATACCACAGCCATCCTTTAATGAGTAAGAGAAATTTTGTTTGTTATTTGTTCACCCTTTTTTTTATCAAAATTGTTACCATTTATGCACTATGTTGTAAAACTTCCATATGTTTTTTTTTTTTTTTTACCTTCAAACAGTAGATTAGCCTGTAATGACCTGCTGTCTTTGGATCCGTTTGGCCCGACCAGCACCGGCTCCAGCTCGTCTCTACCCCACTCGTCAGGTAATACTTGTCTGTTGTAATACAGCAAATGCACACTCTTCTGGGTACAGCTCTGTATTAATGTCATTACCACATCAGGGAACTATTGTTGATAGACTTCGTTTATAAATCCAAATCCCTTTTTCCTCATATCTCAGAGTTTCACAAAACAGCCATTAACGTATATTAAAGTACAATCACATTTCAGTAAAGTGTTGGTTAACATCTACAATAATCTCAATGACAGAGTTCAGCTTGGCAGTGTTGGAGTCAAAACGTTCTTCATCGACCACACGCACACACACACACACACACACACACACGCACACACTGTACAAGCAGACAGTCGTAAGTCATTCACCCTTCCACCTCCATCCCCCAGTCTCTGGGAGGCTTGTCTTAGGTCTGACCTCCTTTATTATTGATGATGCTTACAGGCTGGGGAAAGTGTCTGGGCTTTTCCAGTCCACAACAGTCGCCTCTAGAGAGCTTGCTCAGGCTACTGTTGTCACGGAAACCCTCATATCCCACAGCGACTTCATATCCCACTCAATCTATCCTGTTTAGCATGACATCTTTTGTGAATGCCATGGGAAAAACGTATTTTTGTTATTTGCTTGTTTAGTCTATTTTTGTTCATTTTTGTTTTTTTGCATTTTGATATTATAGAACAGGGATTTTAAAAATATCTGAATTATTTGCTGATAATTGAGTTTCTTGACTTATTATTGGAGGAATGCTGTTGGCGTAGTTTTCTGCAGAATTTTACACACCCTAGGCTTTATTTGTGAAACACAAAACAGATTTAATTCTTTGTAAATCGTCCATGCTGTTAATCCATTCACACATAAAATTTCCCATTGAATTAAATGTTAGTTTTACATTAAAAATGGGTTTTATGTACGATTTACACATGCGTTGGATCTTGAGCCATGAATAAGATTCCTGTGTGTATTTCGTGAGTACGGTCAGTGTTTCCTCACGCTCTATTCTCATCTCTGTCTCTCTCTCTGAAAGCTCTTGACCTTGATTGTTGAAATGAAATGTTATTTTGACATCTGGGAATTAGGAGCTTCTATATCTTGGGCAATAGTGCAGTTGACAGTATGTGGTTTTGACCAAATTGAAATATTATCTTTTAGATGTACGTTAACAAAAATGAGGTGCAAAGTAGTTTTAACAGAATTTATGTACGTAATATATGCAAATATTTTGAATTATTTTGTTGGAAATATTTCAGATTTGAGTTTTTATTTACTAGTTATATTAATGTAATACTTTATTTTGGAAGAAATAATGTGGGTACATTTTAATTTGACATTAAGGCGTTGTTTGCAAACAAGTGAATGCTTTTCTCTCTGATAAGCCACTCAATGCAGTCACTATAAAAATCCAACCCGTCATTCAAGCTCTGACCTTATCCACGAGGGCCAATCATAATCCAAAGTTAATTGGCACCTTCAGAGGTCAGAGGGCGGAGTTTAGAGTCCCCATGTCACAGACGTTGTCAAACATGATCTTGTTATAGTTCTGACCTGGCAAATGAACAAAAAGAGCTGTGAAGAGGATATTAGTAATGTTGCAAGGTATTGCGCTTGCATTTTATTATAAATTTGGTGTGCTATTTAGGTGTTTTTGCATAGCTTTCGAGTATTTTATTTCTTCCATGCCTTAATATGTTTTAAATGAGCCTCATTTACATTGACTTCTTTCTTTTTTTTCTCATCCTTGCTTTGTATTTGTTCAATGCTCTTTTTCTTAGACCTGGCTTCTCTCTTCTTAACATCTTTCCCTACATCTCCCCCACTGCAGTTAAATGATGAGGTTTTTGAAGACCCAGGTAATGCTCATAACCCATGCCTGCAGTTTGATCGTCAGAATAGAACTTTTCCCATAACAGACACTGACCCTGATGGCAAAGAAATATGCAAAAATGTGAATGATGAGAGGAATGTTTTGCTTGAACTCACCCGCAGCTAAAGATCCTAATATTTCTTAGAGATGTATCTGTGAAAATAAGTGGGGTTTTTTCACATTTTCTGCTCACAGAAGATAAGCACAGAGACACACTTTATTGTACTTAAAAGATAGTTTACAAAAAAAAAAAAAAGTATAATCATTTACTTACTCTCGTGTGAAACAAAGTCATACAGGTTTGGAACGATATAAGAGTGAGTAAAATGATGACAGAATTTACACACTGACACCTTTTAACAATTTTGTATCATTTTGCCCCTCGTCTGTGTCAGTATTTTATTTATTAATGTATTTTTTGTATTTGTATTAATAAAGACTAACAGGAGTGCATGAAGGTTAGCTGATCATATGCTTAGGAATACCATATTACAGTATGTTTTAAGGGATATTTAAAAATACATATTTCAGTAGGATTTCACAATATTTTGAACATTATTTTTATAATAATTTTTCCGTTGTATTTTTTTTTAAAATGTACACTTATAATATTTTGTTTTACTTTAAATTGTTTTTTAAAATGATATTTATATTTTCATTATTTTTATATGTATTAATTTTATTGTTTTATAATTGTATTCTTATAATATTTTACTCTATTTAAATTGTATTATTTATATATATATATATACATATACATACACACACACACATATATATATATGTGTATATATATATATATATATATATATATAATTTTCACTGATCATTTAAGAAAAGGCTTTCCCCCCGAATACTTTTTATTATTACTGGTTTTCTGTTTATGTGACATTTTCTTAATGTAATTATGTGAAATATAGAGCTGTATTACACATTCAGATTAAAAGAACAAATTGAGAAGAGATGCACCTCCTTTGCATATACACAAATCCAGGTCATCTGTGTTTCTTTCATATTTTTTCCATGTAGTCTTTTCAGCATGCCTGTCAGTATGTGGTACATTGTTACAAGCATCATTACTCTTTTCTCTCTGATGACCCCTGTAACAGAAGTGGATTTACAGTCGGAGCCCACCTCTCCTTCAGCAATCAGTCTTGATGTTACCGAGCCTCCTGCTTTGCCTGTTCCCTCCAAACTCCCTTCTCCTGCCAGTCTCACCAAGCCGTGCACCCCGTCATTCCCTGTTCTCCCCTTTCCTCCCTCCACCTCTCTCCCAGACGAGGCTGTTGCCCCCCTCCGTCCTGGCCCAACTCGAGCTCTGAGCGTACCTCCAGCCCTACAAGCTCTTCCTAGGGACTACGCTACCCACAAGCCCCCTCTCAGTGCTCCCGTTGCTGGTCCAGACACACTTTCGTCCTGGGCCCAGAGCCAATGGATTGCCTTCAATGATGCCTTTGTGCCATGTCGTGGACCATCCCATCAACCAGCGAGACCTCGGTCAGTGCCTGTGTCTCAACAGCCTAAGCTTTTCTTCAGAGAGACTGGTGACCCATTTGGCAGCATTGGAAAAGAGGAGAGCACTCCCTCTCTAAAGGAAGCACCAGCCCGAACCATGCAGGATGGTAATATTGAGGAATGAGTTTTCATAAGCATGTTCCAACACTGTCCCATGGCTACATGACAGTGAGACAAATATACTGAGATTTTAACAAACCTGATGTTTTTACAAATTATTTTATTTCATTGTAATTGTTTGGATTTCTTTCTTTTTTTCTTTTTTTTTTCTTCAGTTAGAGTTAGATTTATTTAACTTTTGTTGTTCGATTTGGTGTTTTTTTTTTTTTTTTTTACTTTTGTGTTTTCTGTGTTGTTTATTTATTTGAATAATACAAATGTAACCAAATAATCACATGTAAGCCATCATAGTCTTTATTACTGTTTAGCTAGATACAGTAAACAAAAACAAAAAAATGTGGGACCCAAGTTTGGTTTTATTTTATTTTATTTTGTTTTATACAGTATATTTTATTCATTACATTTTGTTTTCAATGTATTTTTCTATTTCTTTCTTCTATTTCTTATTTTTCCAAATACTTTTGGTTCAGCTACACAAAGTAACATGTGTCTACAAACTTGGTCAGAAATATCATATCCAATGTTTTCTAAAATCAGAACATAATGACTAAGATGGTTTAAAGTGTGCATGTTTCTTTCAGTTTCCTTACCTGGTCTTATAATTTCTTATTCTTATTTTTGTATATGTTTATATTGTGACATTGGACATTGCATGTGACTGAACATCAGGTGTAATCTTTGGATTTGACTGTTAGCTTGTTTTCTGTGTGATGCCAAATCCAGTATAGCAACATTTTGAATGTTTTTCGGCATTGGTGATTTTTAAATCACGCTCAGAGTGTGCTATCTCCGTATTTCCCCCTTTTTTTCGTACTTCTTGTGGTTCTAAAATTTGTCATCTTATTTTTTTTCATGCACAGTACCACCGCCAAACAGGCCGACTACTCCCCTGGGCACAGCAGCCATAGTCCCTCCTCCAAGACCATTATCACGGCCCAAACTGCCAGCAGCCAAGCTGACGGGCATCAATGAGGCTGTGAGTAAAGAAGATATCTCCTGATTCCCCCTGAATGCAGTGAATTATTAATCAGTTGGTTGTTTTCTGCAGGGCCGGCCGTTCAGCCCTCCTAAGGTGTCCAACTCTAGCCCTCCTCCCGCTGCTCCTCTGGCTCGTGCCGAGAGCTCCTCCTCTCTCAGCTCCAACACCTCCCTGAGCACCAGCAACACACCTACTGTCGGTGAGTCTTCAGTCTCACACACTCCGGTGAACACAAGCTGCACACACTAAATCTTTTTTCACATCTTCCACATTCACATCAGACTTACAAAATGTATGAATACTTCATATAATTTATCATTTAATACATTTATTACTTCATTATTATAACAATAAAGACACCATTCATATACTGTCTGGTTATTAGGATACAGGATATCTTTCAAAACGTTTTTTTTATATATATTTTATATTCATGTCCATGTGTAAGGAAAGCTAATATGCACAAATAATATTCTACACATTGCATTTCATCGTATGGTCAACACATCACTCACCAGATCATTCCATCCTCATTCTTCACTGGTGAACTGTGTTCTCGCCCTGTTTTTTTTTTTTTTTCTTTCCCTTTTTTGGTTTCCTCCTCTTCATTTTGAATTAAGAGGACGATCTTTTTGTGGGGAAACTGCCCACATTTGAGAAGAGATGTGAAACTCCGGCAGGTAGAGTGGAAAGAACTCAGAAGAACATTTGTTCTAACTTACTAACTGACTCAAGAATGATCATCTCTCCTTGATCAACCAATTGCATTGCCCCATCTGCTAAACCATAACTACTCTCATTCTGTGACTCACCATGTGAATGATCTCTAATTGTGAAACTGACTTTTGTGCGTCTGATGCATTGTAGCTGATGAGGATGCATGGCAGAAATAGTGCGGATGATGTCTTTTCCTTGGCTTTTACCTGTTGACCTGTCATTGTTTATCACTGCAGAGATTTAAATTATCTTAACTGAAACACATTCCTCAGAACGCCTCTATTATTTTTTTATTCATACTTGGATGTCTGTTTTTTTATTGTCTGTCTTCCTCCTGATTCTTTTCCTCATAGGGATATCTCGTGGGCCCAGTCCAGTGACACTGGCTTCCCAGGATGCATTGCCCATTGCTGTAGCGTTCACAGAGTCTGTTAATGCGTATTTCAAAGGAGCAGATCCCAGCAAGTGAGTTTCATGTCATCTGCCCTGCTAAGACAACACAGACTTTACATACTATGCACATGACGACAAAACCTTGAAATATCATAGAATTAAAAAGTAATGGAAAAATTGTATTTTTCTAAAATAATTAATTAGTTCATTAGTCTAGATATTCTAAGCTCTGACATATTTCAGTGGCTCTTTGTGAGTGTGATCTCTGTAAAATGATTTTTAAAAATGTGATTTTAGGTGCATTGTGAAGATCACAGGAGACATGACCCTGTCCTTCCCTAGCGGCATCATCAAGATTTTCACCTCTACTCCGTCTCCAGCTGTACTCAGCTTCAAACTCTCAAACACCAGCAGATTAGAGCAAATCATGCCTAACCAGCAACTACTGCACAGGTGAGTGTGTGCCTTTACACTAACTCGTTTCTTCTAATGTTACGCTACTGTTAAGAGTTTTGGGGGAATTTTTTAAAATAAAGTAAGTTAACTTTAATTCAGCAAGAACGCATTAAAGAATATTTATATTTAAAATAAATGCTGTTCATTAGAACTTTCTATTTATCAAAGAATGCTGATAAAACATGCATACAGTTCCCACAAAAATATTTAGCAGCACAACTATTTTCAACATTGATAATGAGAAAATGAGCATATTAGAAAAATCTCTGAAGGATCGTGTGACACTGAAGACTGGAGTAATGATGCAGAAAAATCAGCTTTGCCATCACAGGAATTAATTATATTTTAAAATGTATGTTCAAACAGAAACCAGTTATTTAAAATTGTAATAATATTGATATTATTGATATTAATTTCTAAAATTTCTAAATATAAATTTACTAATATGTTATTAAAATCAAAGGTTGTATTTTTTTAAACATATTTTAACATGCACTGTGAACCTACATGAACAAACAATGAACAGCTGTATTTTTATTGACTAACATTTACAAAGATGAATAAATACCGTAACAAATGTTTTGCTCATTGTTGGTTCATGTTAGTTTATACATTAACTAATGTTAACTAATGAACCTTATTGTAAAGTGTTACCAAACTAATAATAAAAAAGAAAATCATGTGTATATGAGAAAGTGATCAAACATTTTGTATCATTTTGTATTTGTAACAGCCTTCTTACTTTATTCATGATTCCATATAGTAGCATCATGACCGCTAAAGTGGTCAGGCTAAACTCACCCTGCTCTCACTCACCCACATCCTTTTTCATGTTGTGTGAGTTCGTGCCAGCAGTTCTCATGCATGGCTATTCAAATCAGGAGGGATTTAATTGTGATTTAATAGTTGAGCTGCTGGACTAGGGTTAGTTATTCCATGCTGCTCCAATGACACACAGCATTGAATTATTGAGCTCCTAATACTGTTTTCTTTGTGTGTGTGTGTGTGTGTGTGTGTGTGTGTGTGTGTGTGTGTGTGTGTGTGTGTGTGTGTGTGTGTGTGTGTGTGTGTGTGTGTGTGTGTGTGTGTGTGTGTGTGTGTGTGTGTGTGTGTGTGTGTGTGTGTGTGTGTGTGACTCCAGTGACTCCTCCCAGAGTGACACAAGCACTAAGGACTTTTGGCTGAACATGTCTGCATTGACGGCGTACCTCAGGAAGAGCTCTGAGCAGAATCCTACTGCATCCTATTACAACGTGGACATCCTAAAGTACCAGGTTCATAGCTTTCCATTCTGTTACCTCTGGGATAATACTGTTAGTCAATGAATTCTTCAAGAAACACGTGAGTAAAGCTTGTTAGTACTAGCGTTTCTAGTATGCTTGCATATTAGAGCTGCACGATTGAGAATCACAAATTTTTTTTTTTATAGAAATCACGATTCTCCCACGATTCTGAATAGACAACTACACAAAATAAAATGTAATTTACTAGAGGTTAAATGTTAATTGCTGCAGTCTAATTAAAACAATTTAATTAATTTGTGTTATTTAAAAAAGCGGTTTGAATAAATGATTCACCGGCTCACACACTCTTAGTGCTGCATTTGATACTATTGACCACAACATTCTTTTAAATAGATTCAAAAATTATGTTGGCATTAGTGGAATTGCACTAGCATGGTTTAAATCATACTTATCTGACTGTTATCAGTTTGTAGCAGTAAATGAAGAGATGTTTTATCGATCACAAGTTCAGTATGGCATACCACAAGACTAGGACCGTTGCTGTTCACTCTGTACATGTTACCCTTTGGAAATATCATTAGGAAGCATGGCATTAGTTTTCACTGTTATGCTGATGATACTCAGCTCTATATTTCTTCACGCCCTGACGAAACTTACTAATTCACAAAATTAACGGAATGCATAGCTGATATAAAAAACTGAATCACTAGTAATTTCCTACTACTTAATTCTGAAAAAAACAGAGATTCTAATTATTGGACAAAAAACGTCCTCATGTAATAACCTAGAATATTAGTCTCTCTGTTTATCCCGAGTTTTACCGCAGTCCGCCAGATCCAGGCCGCATCCAGATATGATGAAGGACCTGCGCCTGGACACGTCGACAATGCAGTCCTGAAGTGTCAACTAGTCTCTCCCTCTCCTTCCCTTTACCTCTGTACAGATAAAACGCTGTCAAAATAGTTCCGGTTCACATGGATACGCGGAAGCAATAAATAATTCTGTATTATACATTTTTAAGGCCAGACATGTAATTTGTTGAGGTCAAGTTGTAAAGAAAGACTACACGCCAGCGCACATATATATTCAAATATGTGAATATATATGTGAATACGCCGTCAGCGTTTTCACAGGTTTGCGTTTTTAAAGCTTGCGCAGAGATAAAAATTATTATTATTATATATTTTTTTCAGGGCTTGCACCTTGGAACCTATTTCGGGGTTTGCGTTCTCGAGCCGCCAAGCACTGTTGTTGTGCGGGTGAGCGGGCCGGAGCGTGTTAAGGGTTTTCTGTTGATTTTCTGTGTCGTGTGAGCAGCCCCTAAGTGAATAACTAATGATCTTTGAATGATCTTAACTAATTTTAGCTGGACAATAACTTTATTCTAGATCTCCGACAATCCGATACATTAATTTCCTATTATCACTGTAAAGCTGCTTTGAAACAATCTATATTGTTAAAAGCGCTATATAAATGAAGGTGACTTGACTCATAAAGACTCCACTTGGTTCATTACAGGATGAATCAGCATTTTTAAACAAATCTCTTGAATGAATGATTCAATGATATATACTGTATATTTCTTAACTGTCACTTTGGTTAAGAAGTGACAGTACAAACTACTGGTGTAACAGTTTGCGTTAAAAAAAGGAGATTTACTCTATTTTGATCGCTACCATGGACATCAGTGTTTATATCCGAACTATACATTTTAATGACAGTACTTCTGTGATAATTTGAATTATTGTAACACAGAATTGGAAAAGAAAAGACTGTTTGTGAAGCTGTTTTGTATACCAATACATGAACAACTGCTCCCTCTGGGTCAGCGGCAGCGTGAACACAGATTTGAATGTTTGCTGTGATCCTACTTGTGAAAGGTTTAATAGACAGACCAGAATCATCATTTAGAAACAAGAATCGAGATCACAATCTTTTTACGATTAATCGTGCAGCTATTTTGTATATGTACTGTTGATATTTAGTTCGCCTGATTATTGTTGTGTAAATCAGGTTGATAAGCCGTTGTCCTCAGGTGGTGAGCAAAGATCTTTTGGCCCTCCTTTCTCAGGCATGTTCAAATGGTATTCAGTCGACGCCTCTGAACCTCGTGGTATACTGGAAATGTGCCCCTACTACAACAGACCTGCGAGTGGACTACCGATACAACCCAGAGGCCATGCAGCCCCCTGCTGCGCTCACCAACCTACAGGTGTTAGTGCCTGTCAATGGCGGGGTCACCAACATGCAGTCACTCCCCAACGCCATCTGGTGAGTTGGAGGGTGTAGGCACATAAACATACAAACAAACACGCAATATTTTGTGATACAAATAAACACTGAAGTATGGACCCAATCACTGTGATATTAAATTTGTGATTTTACAAAATTTACACTACCTTTCAAAAGTTGGTTTGTTTTTCTCTTGGTCACCGTGACTGCATTTATTTGATCAAAAATACAGTAAAAACATCAATATTGTGAAATATTATTATTATTATTTTAATATATTTTAAAATTTAATTTATTCCTGTTACATTTTACAGTTGTGCTGCTTAATATTTTTGTGGAAACTGATATATTTTTATTTTCAGGATTGTTTTATGAATAATACAAAGTTCAAAAGAACAGCATTTATTTGAAATAAAAGTAAAAGTCACTGTCACTTCTGATCAGTTTAATGCATGCTTGCTGAACAAATGTAGTAATTTCTTAAAAAAAAAAAAAAAATTTAATGACCGGAAATTGTTGAATGATATTGTATGCATAATCTTAGCCACTTCCACAGCTCAGTTTAACAATTTGATTGTTACTGTGTTTTAATTAGGAATGCGGAACAGAGTAAGACATTATGGAAACTGAGTGACCTCTCTGTCAAGTCTGAAAATGAAGGTAAGATAAATACACCATTGTCACTGCTGCATATTATTGTTAAAGTAGCATCTTTGTGCATCTCATATCATTTAAAATAACATTTTCAATGATCATTTGAAATAAAAATATAAACATAAACATAATGTAATTTTTAAAACTAAAAACTTCCTTTAAAAAAAAAAGATTTACGAAACCAAGGTACAAAACAACCTTGTTCTATACTTGTGGGGCAGTTCAATAAAACATCACATGAACAAACAGGAAAATGGGTCTCGTTGCATCCTCTTGTCGGAGAAAGTGTTAACGGCAGTGCGAACTGACGGCGATATCTATGGACTTTTATGGTAATCAGCTACCTTAGCTAGTCCTTTTAATTGTTGGTGTTTTATTCTATTTAAATGTTAGTGAGAAGAAAACTAAAATAAAATTAGATATCAACCTGCATATGCGATGGACATCGGTAATGCTCATCTTTGCTCGCTCCTTTGAAGGTTTCTCGAGTAAAAAAAGGAACTATATTTCTATATTTAACGAATCGCATACAAAAGACCTGAACCGGAAGCGATGCGACCTGTTTTACAGAATGAGGACCTGCATTGGACTCAAAAGTAAACACTCAGCTTGTAATAAAGTGCATTACAGGGCTGTTTCTCATTTCCCATGCAAATAGTGGAATTTATATTAGAGCTTTAAAGGCAAAATGAATTGGAAAATGGTCTAAATCTATTTTTCGATTTTGCCACAGTGTAATTTTGTGTTGTAATGTAAAGATGAAAAAGTCCTCTGACACAAAGTACTTCAATGTTGACTGTGTGTGTGTGTGTGTGTGTGTGTGTGTGTGTGTGTGTGTGTGTGTGTGTATGTGTCAGGCTCTGGTTCTTTGAGGGCAAAGTTTGAGCTGTCTGATGGTCCATCCATCCCTGCCACCCTGGCTGTTCAGTTCTTCAGCGAGGGCAGCACTCTGTCTGGTGTAGATATGGAACTAGTTGGCTCCGGTTACCGGCTCTCCCTCAATAAGAAGAGATTCGCCAGTGGTAAGAATGATTTTGGACTTCACCAAAGCATCAGATACACTATCACCAGAAGATTTTATGATTTGATTGACATCATAATGTTATTATAATAGTTTATATCTCAAGAGTTTTCAGTCAAGAGTCTTTTCAAAGTAGTTTTGTCTTTGAAATGGCAGAGCTGTCAAGAGATACATGTCAATATGTGTTTGTTTACATTCACAGGCCGCTATATGGCTGACTGCTGAGATCTGAGGTCCGCTCTCAAATGCAGGGAATCTGGAGGTTGATTTCTGTTCATTCATTAATTCTGTCACTGGTTCTCAATGATATTTATGGAGGATTGTTAGAGAGGATGGAAAAAGGGGGCTGTCTGGGTGAAAGCCTCTCATGCTTCTGTTTCCTCTCTGCGTTCTGAACGATCCAGTTCCAGTGAAGCACCTTTCTGGAGATTCGAGATTTTTATACTACACGCTAACGTAGCACTGAGTATCAAACACTGTGTACAAAGAAAAATAAAAAAAAAGAAAAGAAAGGAGGAGGAATGTCAGGATACTGGCGAATGATATCATTAATCTTTAATCTTTGATACTTTTTGATCTATTCAGACTTTTATAAAGTCAGAACGGTAGGGTATGTTATTTTGATATGTATAGTTAACAATTTGTAATATGAATTATATGTGTATAAACATAAAGCATATCTAAACGAAAAAGGACAAAAAAAAAACTGCACTAACAATCTTTCTGGATATTTGTTGAGCATTCATTTCTCCATTTGTATTCACAATGTCTGTCAGTCAATCACAATGACAATGAGGAGAACAAAAGGAGGGGAAAAAAACAATGAAAAAGGAGAGACAGGAGAAAATGCCTCAGCAATAGATCACTTCATGCTCACAAGAACGCCTTACTTGTCTAGACTGCCATGGTCTTTCTCATAGCTGAGCATTGCACATTCGTCTGCTAAATTCAATTATTTTCAGTTTTATTTTTTTCTTTCAGTTTTTTTAATTATTATTATGAATGTGCAATGAATTTAGAAGCTTTCAAAATTACATTTTTGGATTGTTTTTACAGTTTAGTGCCATTTTCACTTTAACATTGTTAAGAGAACCTACTGGTTAGTTGTGTGTCTTGCTCAACAGCAAAGGAAACGTATATACACTGACCTCAGTGCCTCTTTACTTAAAATAATTGCATGTTTAAGTCTAAAAGAACACGTTTTCCCCATTTGTTTTCCTCTTCCTTCATTTTTTAAGTGCCAGTTCAGTTCTTTATGCTTCCTAATGGGATATTGAAGGGAAAACACTGCCTAAACTTTAGCCTTTGTCCTTCAAACAGTTCACTGCAAAGCATGCGCTGTTCCCGTTATAGACATCATCCAAAAGTTTTCTGTAAACTCAGGACTTATAGATGGAATATTTTGAAATCTGAGCAGAAATAATACCAAAATACCCAGCGAAAGAATTCACTGTGAGATTATTCTAATTACACACACTGACCTGAGTATTTGGAGGGATCCTTGTTGATAAGCAGACCAAAACGTTTTGAATATTAGCATATTAAGATGAATTATGAACATGCATGAACCAAATTTTTAAGTAAATGTAATTTGAAGGGACACGGTATATATGTTTTCACCAAATGTGCCATCACGTCCGTTTTTTTGTGAATAATCACCTGAACACGTTAGTTTCTTAAAATTGCTTTGAGCAAGTTTGCCAAATACCGATCAAAGCACAATGAGCCAATGGAAGTTACGGGGAAGAATAAATGTCCAGTGTCCCAGTTTCCCCACTGCCAGTGCCACGCATTGATTTGAACTCTTTTATCTCTTAAATATTTCATTAGTTTTGTCCCACAGCAGTTCACCATCATCTTAGAGTTTTCTCCATTTAGTCTTTATTTCTCAATTTGAGCTGGAAGCCAGTGGTGAGCATTCACAGTGCTTTAAGGGGGTCTGTCTCCCATACAAGGGCTATTTGCCTTGTCCTCTGTGGAGGACCACGTCTCCAAGGGCTAACCCAATCCCAGCCATAGCAGACACCATTTGTACCTTAAAATGAAAAACACTAAACACTAAAAGCCAACAATGAAGGATCTTCATGAATCTGAAAACAATGACGTTGTTTTCACCAGGAACTTTTTACTCTTTGATAGCAGCCTAAGAGTTTTGTGAAGTAACAACGTAAAGATTTTATATTAAAAATTCTCACTGTCTTTGTGTACATTTTTTAAAAATATTTGTGCTTTTAATTCAGTTGTTTTCAGTATGGAATGTGGTGTTGGTGTCAGTACAGAGGCAGAAATCAACTGGCGAACATCCGGGTCAATGTAGCATCCAAATACAATACAATATTGGTTTCTTCAAGTGAATATGAACTAATTGTGTAGTTAGCGAGCTGGTTCTTGCTGCCTCTACAGCCATCACGTCAATATTCAGTCATTATTGAACATTTAAAGAAAAAAAAGTCTCTTTTATTTCTTCCTTTTTATCTCCACATTCAATGGCATGTTAAACCATTTGTGTGAATGTTTTTTTTCTCACCTAATGTAAATTTTGACAAATATTTCCACCATGTTTCTCTGCTTTATGACGCTCTGTGTCAGTAATAAATGTGTAATATATAAAGCTATACAAATATAAGAAATACTACAGAAATCTAACTTGTCTGTCTGTTTTTTTTCGTTTGAATATCTATTCAGAAATTATGTTTTCAAAATTTCAGTTCAATTTTCAACCAATTATACCTCCTGTTGTCAAGTCAAGATGACCTTCATCTTCAAGAAAATTAGTAGCTTATTACCTTTCATCCGAGTCATTTTAGACAAATGCTGGTCTGTGATGATTGAACTTTTTTTTCATATGTGCACCCTAATTTCTCCGTTTCGCCATTTAACTTAACTTAATTTAAGCCTGAAGTTGAAATCCGAAGACAATTTGTACATTCCCCCAATAGGTTTACACATTGACCTCTTGAAAACCTTGTGTATATCTGATTACTTATAGTACTAAATGAATTTTCAGAGCTCATACCTATTCTGATAACTGAGTGCTACAGACAGCTTATAGTACTGATTTATTTCCATGTATTTGTGCATTTTTCATGCACTTGATGGTTGATTTCTAGTTTGGAAAGAGTATGGATAGATTTAACGATAAGGCAATTCAACATTCAGATGTTTACACAGTCATGCTTCTGAACACATCTGCTGCACTTCCAGTGCTCCTTGCAAAGTGAAATAAAACTTACCCACATGTGCTAGCCATTCGGCTTTCTTACACACCTCGTGTGTGTCTTTTATGTGTTTACGTAGCCTATGTGTCAGGGTTGGAGACCCCTTCATGAACCCTTTAGGAAAAGTCCTCTGCACGCTTCACAGTTCCATCTACATCAGACCTGCTTAATCCTGATTACACCACTTGATCTGGATTGAATGCTGTTTAGACACCTGTATAACAATAATTCTCAGTCCTGTGTGTGTGTGCGCGCGCGCGCGATTGTCCTCTCCATTTGTCTATAGTTATTTTGGTGCGTAACAGACAAGATTCTTTTCAGTGACTGTTTCTGCAGGCTACATCTTTACGCCAGTAGTTGGCAACAAGCCCGGGACACACCAAACCGACGCCAAAGAACTAGCGCTGATGAAAGCCGCCTCGCCTTCGTCGGGGGAAAAAGCCATATGATGTCTATGGAAAAAGCTGCACTTGAACACACCGAGAGAACTAACTTACAGGCGACTGTCAGTGTCAGCTAGAATACGCGTTCTGCGCCTGCGTGTAAATGAGACAACTGTCTATTTCTGCTGATATTTTCATCTATATTCGTCATTCAAAAAGTAGTAGTTCACAACACAACGACATTTAAAAAGCAAACATAAGTTCACAACTCAACGAAATTAAGCCACAACAACGGAAAATGTACAACACAACGGAAATGCTCCCGACCACTAGAGGGCTCTCGGAGTCGGACAACTTGTTTTCCTTACCACTGTTCTACAATGTTCTACCGTGAAAGTGATTCCAACGGTAACGATATTTCCTCTGTGTTGTTATCGTTATAGCTGCGGTGTCATCGACCATAATCTTATAGAATTAGAACAGATTTCGATGGCTTCAAGCCAACTGAACTGGCATCTAAAATGTAAGTTGCTTAATACCATTTTGTTTTGTTTATTTAACTGTTTTATAAAAACAATATCAGGTTAGCAGTCGTGTTGTTGGTCTAAATATCCGGGACAACATCGAAATTAATTTAGTAGGCTACTTAATCTGATGTGGTGGTTAGTTAGTGTATAATCTTTTAGAGACTTATTCTACTATGCTGCAAAATAGGCTGCCTCCACTCTAGATCAACACCAGTCGATGCACAGTCGATCAGTCACTCAAAGTGATACATATTAAAGATATTAAACTCTACCTAGAAGGTTAAAGAGGAGAGGGTCTTTCGGCTCTTTAGCTAACTGATTTCAAATGTTCTTTGGATGTTGTCACAGGCTGTGTTTTTGCAGAGACTCTGTGGGGTAATAGAGTTGAGTTATTAAAGAAGGAGAGAGCAGGAGCAGCATCACTTACGTTTATGCTCCATTACAGAATGACATGGCCTTTTGATCCAACGCCCCCCTCTTCAGTATGAGCAAAACCATCTGAGCAAACACACTAGCTGGACCTTCATAACTTAAAAATGTGTTTGCTTTTCTCCTCCATCTCATACTGTTCCCCTCATTTACTCCTCTTTAATCCTTTGGCTTCTCTTTCTCTCTCTCTCTCCATCTTTCCACGTTTCCACCCGCACCCATCTACTGACTGTATTCTGTTTATTTTCTTCTCTCCTCCATTCTAAGAACATCTATCCTCCTGTATCATCTCTTTTCTCTCTTCCTCCTCTTCTAACCACACCTAATATCATTCTTGATCTCCATCCACATGTGCCGGCTCCTCCCTCTCTTCAGCCTTTGGTAGGTCTCCCAAAACAACAGTGCAACGAGGAGCTCGCTTATACCATTTGAAATCCTTCAAATTCTCCAGACACTCATATTTCACCCTCTAGAATCCATATGATGAAAGATGTTTTAATAGAAATCTTGTTTCAGTACCATGTCATCTGTCCAGTGACATCTCTGCAACTCGTAATGCTTTCACTTCTAATTCTAGGCTCTGTTGACTCATTGAGGTGATTATTGAAGCCATGGAGCCTCACCGGTGCTGCGATGGCTAATAGACCTTATTCAGAGTAGCGCCATGATGACAGGTATGAAAGCGAGGCTGTGAGGGATAGACGTCCGCTGTAAAAGGCTGTATAAAGCTCCTACATCACTTATAATTTTCCACAGCTCATGTTATCCAGAGTCTTTTGTCTGCAGAAATTTCTTGGAAAGATATTTTTGCAGTGTTTCGTAAATCGTCAGCAGAACAATCCAAAAACACATTAAATAACAGTATAATCTACTGAAGAGATGCATGTCTATCCCTCACAGCCTTGCTTTGTTTCCAAGATGGCGCTGCTGTGAATAAGTTCTATAAGTCCTCAAGTAAATGAGATGAATCTGGACATGGGAAGAACTGTTGAATTTGATGAGGTTTGCGTGTGTTTATTTGGGGCCCAAATTGTTCCCAAAAGTGAGATAAAGCAATCACAGTAGACTTTCAGTATGTGAAATTACTTTAGGCTTCTCTGCAACATATAGATCCTCTGTTGCTCACTAGATATCTATGATTTGTTCCAATTTAAATAGCTGTAAATGTGAGTATTGTATGCGTGTACCTACTTAACTATGTTTTGGGGAAAAATATGTACCCAGAAGTGAGTTAAAGTGCCCCTATAATACTTTTTTGAATATTTCCTTTCATGCAGTGTGAAATATAGCTGTTTGTGAATGTAAAAGGTCTGCAAAGTTTTAAAGATAAAAGTGCACAACAAATAAAATTATTGTATCCTAAAAGAAAGAATCCATTCTGCCGAAATGAGTCGTCAGCTTCTGATCTTTATTGGATGCCCACGAACAACCTCTACTTTGACCTGCCTTCAATCACTGAAGTTAGCTGTCGACATGTCAAGAAGATGCTGTTTTCTGAGCTGCCAAAGCAAATCCTCTTTACATGCCCTTCCAAAGGACGAGGACTCAGGCTCAAACTGATACAGTAAAACCGACGCCGTTGTTACTGTACATATCACTGTGTATCAAGTGCTGATGAAGCCTCCGGAGCTGAAATTCAGATATGGTAATGGCCGTACTGACCAATCAGAGGAGAGCAGGCTCCGGAAAGGAGGGGTTTAGAGAGACTGAGTCCTTCATCGAGCCGTTTCAGACACTGTGAGAAAAGAGTTGATACCACAATGTATATTATGAGAAAATGTAAGTTTTTTTTTACAGTGGATGCATGTAAACCAAAACAAAGTTAGGGACCTTTAAAATAGCATAATAGTGGCACTTTAAATCATCCTAATTTGTGAAAACAGGATAAAAAATTAAGTAAATATATATATTTTTTTATTAATTGTAAAAATGCAGAAAGTTTTCTGTTAGAGTTACGGCGTGGGTTAGGGTTAGTCTATGGAATGACCCCATTTAGATTTAACGTAAGCAAAGGGATGTGTGTGTGTCTGTGAGAGAGAGAGAATAGGTAGAATAGCTTTCAATCTGTTCGAGATTTATTATGATTGATTATTGTTTTCTTCCAGGATTATAAAGTTCATTTGGAACCAAAGTACCAGGTTTATACAATGAGTGCTTTTGATGATGAAATAATCAATGAATTTGACACTGCAAATTTAGTATATTCACCGTTTGTTTGAGACTGATGCAGTTAGATATCTTGTCCTGTATTATGCCTGAATGTTTTAACTCTACACTAAATATAGTGAAATGTGTATACAACAGACACATAAAGACATTTGTAGTGGTGCTCTCACTATTTGAAAGGCTCATAAAATAGCTAAAATCATGTCACAACGCAACCATAATGCTGAGTGTGAATGTTTGTTTGACCTGTGCATGTTTGGATACTAAATTTCACTCTCTTTTTTTTTACAGGCTGACAGATACAGTTGTCCATCTACTGCCTGGCTTTTACTGTGATCATTGTGATTGGTTCCCTTCAGTTACTCAGCAGCAGCATTTGTTTCTCTCCTTGTGTTTATCTCCCCCCTCCTATCCTGTTTTTGCCTCTATGCAATGCATGTTGGTTCAAAATCAGATTGGTGAACGGGCGCGTAAAACTGTTCCTCCATTCTGAGAAAAAGAGAAATGGTACATGAAAGCTCAGAGCAGTGGAAGGATGGAACAATGGGCGGACAGGAGAAAGGCAGGTTGGAGGGAATGAGAGATGTGAGAGAGAATAGGCTTTCGTGCCTGGCGAGCAGAACCACGTCATGGGCAATTTGTCACAAGGTCGGGGGCCATGATGGAGGATGGCGACATCTTAACTCCCATGGAGCAGCCCCCACAGTGTCTACTATAATATCTGCCAGCCAAAGATGAGGTAATATTGCTTGCACCAGATCACACCAAAAATATCTAGGCTTTGTGTCCTGTATTGCAGAGAATCATATCTAATCACATAGCATGGCGCTATGGAATAATTGATTCCAAGTGAACAACTGCAGCATTCAGTAATATTTTCCGTCATCCATGGCAACTTTGTATATCAGACTGTAACTGAAACTGCTGCCACTTTCACGTCTCATGTGTTACACAATGGACACCCTCTCTTGTTTAATTTCAGACACAACTGGCAGTATTTTGCGTCTTCGTTCTTGATTAGTGAAAATCACTTCAGAGTACTTCAGCGTTAATATTACTGTAATATAGTGTTCATCTTGGCTGATTGTTTTGCACAGTGTAATTCACTTTTTTTGTCTTAGCATGTTCTGTCAGATAAAATAATACATTTAAAAATATTAATATTGAAATATTTAATGCCAGGCCCGGCACCACAAGGGGCAAAAGGGGGCATTGTCCCCTTAGTGTCAATTGGTTCCCCCTCTACCCCCGAAACATGATCGATTTTTAACCCTTTTATGCGTACAATCACACCAGTATGATTAGAACGTTCAATGCGTCATGTGATCAAATTCTAAATTCAAATGGGCTTTCATTCTTTGGCTGACACTGAATCAGAAACAGACGCGCTCAGCGCTTTTGAAATGCTATATCACAACTATTCAGTGTTTTCAACCACTTAATGTTTATTTTTAGGTTTCAGACATTTAAATAGACATTTAAATAAAAAAAATAAAAAAACACTTATAGTTTGTTAAATACTCACAGAGTCTATGGAAGTGTGTTGTGATGTTATTTCCATCAAGAGGTGCATCCATTTTTGGTCAAGATCTTGTATTGACAATGTAAAGTAAAGTCTCCTCCAGCACATTTCAAAGACTTTCAATAAATTTAAGGTCTGGACTCAGAGGTGCCAATTCATGTGTGAAAATTATTTTTCATGCTCCCTCCCAACCATCAAAATTTGAATGGATCTTGGCTTTGTCATCCTGGAATATAGCCATGATGCATTTTCCTACATGGTTGTTTAAGAAATGAAAAGCTACACACTCCATCAATTAGGGTTAGAAGAACTGTTGCCAAACATATAACATGCTAGAAACATAATAATCACTGCAATAATGATCCAATTATTGGTTGTGGAGGATTTACGTGACAATGGCATGAAGCAACATTCTGCCTCACTGAGATGAAGGGGTGGTCAGAGCGAGAGAGAGAGAGAGAGAGAGGGAGGAATAGAGAGAGTGTGTGTGCAATGGAATCCTATTAAGGCCCCTCTTGTGATTGCAGATGCGCTTTTCCCATTGGAGGACGTGGATGCTCATGCAACCTAGCGTGCGATCAGGATATTGTGCTGCATATGAACCACTGGAAGGAGGAGGGGAGACTAGGTAAATTAGGATGAGAGGAATCTAAAGTAAGCCACAATTGCAAATATTAAAAGATTTAATTTGGTGGCTAATCATTTAAAGCTGAATGAAGAAATGCGTTACCAAGGTTTGTTAATGTTTGCACAATACTGAGACAATGTAGTCTCTATACTAATAATTAATCTAGTGCAGGGTTATATGAAGACGTTCTCTACTTTTGTTTTGTCACTGCATCCAATGCAAATAACTAGCAGCTAGTGAGGATCAAAATGGGACGAATCAAACAAAGACTTACCGGGAGGTTGTCCAAAGCATTCACACTGACAGTATTTGAGCTTTGCGAATGCCAAGATATAATTTAAGCAGACCTATCCTACACACACACACACACACACACCAGCACACACATTTGTTATTACCATGCATACTACACACTCTGTGATCACAAAGAGAGCGACAGAGAGAAAGAGGAAATGTTCTCCTCATAAATATTTGGACTCGGCTTAATTGAAAGAGTGTGTCCGGCCCAAAATCTGGGCTGATTTTAAACATTCTTGTGCTGGAATCTATTCTCTTCCTAAATGTGTCTCAGGTGTCTCCTCAAGCTTTGGAAGTCTTCAGCATGGGACAGTTCTGACATACTGCTTGATCTTCATGAAGAGCTAGAAGAATTTAGCTCAATACTCACAATTCTTATTTCTAAAAAACATGATTGAGGTGTAAATGATTGGCATTTAAAGCTCCAGCTGAATTGTAGTGCGTCTCTAGTTCAGTTCAGTGAGTTGCAAAATGCACAATATCACATTTTCTTTCACCATCAGGAGATTCAAACCATACTGGTGTCTTGAGCCAGTATGGGTCAATTTTCACTTGCAAATTTGATTCATATTCCACTCCACGACAACAGGTAAACAATGGACTGTGAACAAGTCTGTAATAAAACATGCCATATGCATATGAGTTCAGTAGTGAGAAATAAATATTTTTTTTTATACATATACTGTAATTCTTATGTAATTTTCCAATAGTTAAAATATTACAAATGTTTTTGTGAGGTAAATGCGTCATCAAAGTTTAGTGACAGTTTGTGTTTTTAGTGAACTGGATTTTAGTTGAAATTTGCAAGGTCATGCGCTGCTCTGAGTAAAACATTGTTTTGATAAATAAATCCATTAGGACTCCGGATGCGGCTTTGAAAAAGTAAAAGTGATGCAGAATTAATTTGATATTGTTTAAAACAAAGCTTTTTTTTTATCTCTCTCTATGTTCTGGCCCATTTAAGGAAGCTCCTATTGCAGTGTAACTGCATGATTCCCCTGTGTTTGAAAAGTTGTGTGCAAAAAGGAAGAAACTTTTATAGTTCATTGATTAAAAAAAGTATTTTCCTCTTGCCATAGACTTTGCTCTTTTGATTTTGGTGATACATTAATGGAATGTTTCACCCAAAAGTGAACATTCTGTGATCTTTGATCATTTACTTTCTTTCTTTTGTGGATCACAATAGAAGATATTTTCAAACATGTCTTTATGCGTTTTAAGTTGGGGGTCACGTGTTTTTTTGGACAGCTTCACACTACATAATCAAGTTTGACTGATCTATTTATTCTATAGAAAGGGCAGTTCATTTGGTATTAATTTTTTTTCTTTTTAAGACTTGGTTTGGACCTGCGAATTTCCTTCATGTCTCCTGTCATGCAACACAGAGATTACACATTCACGCACCAATATGATGACTGAGTGTTGAAATTTCCAGCATAGCAGTAATGATCTGTTACCTGTTAACTAAGCTTCTGAGCCAATGTCCAAAATAGCTTAACAAAGTTCTTAAAAGATCCTCCAGGCACAGATGAGTGAATATTCCTCAGACAAGTGTCTCAATCCTTCAGCCACCATACAAAATCAGTGCAGTTCTGGCCAGATGAGACATTACAGCGTTCTAGATCTTTGGAAGAACATAGCGGAAAGTAGGAATCAGGGGACAAACCCTCTTGCCGAGCCAAGTGATGCAGTACCTGCTGGTGTTTGTAATTCCATCTCAAACAGCACCCAGAGTCCAAGTGATGCCCCTGTGAATGTTGTCTCTTTGATGACCAGCCAGCCACCGACCTCTTCAGACAGTCAAGTGTCAGATGGAGACAAAGCTGGTGTCACACTACTGTTCTCTGGAGTCTTCTTGGGCCTGGTTGGCATGACATTCACGGCTATGGGGTGGACAAATTACAATGCCAGTCACAGCTACGAGTGGACGCGGCTTCTGGGGCCCGTTCTGCTGTCGGTAGGAGGTGCGTTCGTGCTCATAAGCATCTGCAAGTTCCGAATGCTCTACTGCCTGAACTGCAAACAGAATGATGGGGAGAGAACACCTCAAATGGACCCTCTGCCGCCCCTTTCAGGACCATCGTTTGTCTTTACTAGATTCAATCAGCCCATTACCTTCCACAGGGCCACTGTGGTCCAGTACATCCCACCACCGTACACCTCTGTAGTACCTGACCAAAGTCTTGGCCCTGTTAATGGTTTGCATTCCAGTCACCAGCCATTAGCAGTCACAGTGAGCACACCGCCACAGTATTACAACGTGCATCCCATGGAAAACCCCGGCTTTATTTCCGATGAATACGACAACGCCACAGCAGAGCAAAGGGGAAACAGGTATGATGATGAATACTGATGGGTGGTGTACATTAGATTAATTTAGATTCATCTAGATACATCTAGAAACTGCCTTAATATCAGCTTAAGATGATTTTTTTTAATGACTAGTCACTTTTTAGTTGTATCTAAAGAGATATTGTAAAGAACATTAAACATTGAAGGCTAAAATCACTGTAACCAATACTGTAGATTAGTTTTGGAATGTAATATCTAGGCTACATTTTAAGAAATTGTATGTGTGAACTCTTTAGTCTTATGTGCATGGTACAAACTAATCAGTGAAGTTTTAATAAATCATTCGGCTGTAAGAATTCAGATGGAACGCAGTTAAATTTGCAATTGTATTTAAAAGCTCAGGGGAGAACTGGAGTAACTTTAGTTAACTTAATTACGAAGTTTAACTAAAAGAGCTGAAATCCCTATCGTACATGAGCGTGTAAAATATAAAGGATTAAGATAAAAAACTTATTGAACTTAAGCTATAACTTTACATCTGGTTTAATTCGATGTACGATCATGTTAATTGATGTTAAATGACAGGGAGTAGCCTATAGGAATGGAAATGGGTTAGTTGGGGATGACCTAATTATTTTAAACGAGTAAATGTATTAACCACAATTTTAAAAAAAAAATGTTTGCACAAAATTATGTGATTTAAATGTCTATTTTCTATTGGTGTTACGATTCTTAAGAAGAAGAAAAAAAGGTTGCTATAAAATCCGTCACTGGGGCGGTAACATTTCAAAAGGGCGCCTACTGATAAGTAGCCTATACCGTTAAGGTAGCTGTACAATTTTGGTACAAATGTGAACCTTTATATTCATATGTAAAAGTACTAATTCTCATAATTGTCTGATAGAAATAAGCATTATAGTAAAGTTTTTAGTGTACCCTTTGAACGGGTACTGCTGCCCCAATGACGGCTTATTTAAAACTAGCCTACACACGAAACTGAGTTACAGACGACGTAAACACAACGTGTCACAACACTAACCGGTCTGCTCTAAAATATAATGCAACACATATATAGGCTAAAATAACGTAAAACAAAGCAGCTAAGCACCTTTGGGTTATTTTTTGCTCAAAATACTAAGGGCTGGCTGCTGGCATAAGTGGATTATTTGACATTTGCTGGTTTCGTTGCAGGAATCACGGCGTCCCAAAGGAAGAGGAAAAGAGGAAAGCGAGTACAGCAGGGAGCGATTCCTCTCCACCTGCTTACGAGGAGCTTTTTGACAATTAGTTGTTACATTATGTTGTAAAAAAAACTGAGTCTGAATTGTTCATATTTTAAAAATGTAAGACATTTAATATAGTGACTGAGATTTCCATGTTTGAAAAATATAGCTTTCCCTTTACTGCAGTTTCAATGTATACAAATTATTTTATACACATGATGTTTGCAGTCTTATACTGAGCTCACTAGTGTCCTCTTCATGGCACACGTGAGCGTCCGGTGAGGGCCACATGGGGGCAGAAAGAGTAAGACAAAGTTCCTATTTCAGCAACAATGTGGAAGGTGGTGTATTTCCTTTTTTGTGTGCATTCGTTTTAATAACTGAAAGTTTGACAAATAACTTTAATCGCTTAATCCCTATACCAACTGCCTTAACCGCAAAACATTGTCTATAGTGAACGAGGATGACTGTGATCTGTGAACCTGCTAGCCTTTAACTGGAAGGGCATGTATGTCATTTTAGGAAATATGAAGCTATATATTTGTTTATATTCTATTGTTATGGGTCGATAAGATATCAACTTAAAACAAGAGAAGAGAAGAAAACTTAATCGATTTGAAGTATAAAACCTCATCATTTGCTATTGGCCTACTTAAAAAGTAGCCAACCCTGCAAAAAAAAATCTAAATCAACAAAACTTTTGAGCTATTAAAATAATGTTCGAGCAATGTGAAAGGTTTTTTTTATCTTCTTTTACAGCTCATTATATGTTTATTAATTATGTTTGCATACTTTTTGAGTCAAATTCGTTAACCTTGTAGAATTCCGCCTGCATGCATGCTTTGTATCAAACTTAAATAATTTGGATTTAATTATAATATATTGGATTGGATTTGGATTTAATATTAATAATTTTCTACTAAAAATAAGGTTCATTAAAAAATCTACAACTTATCCCTAAACGGTCCAATATACATGCTGTACACTCGAAATAGTGGGCATACATCTAAATTTTATTTTAAAATGTTGTTATTTTATATTGGTAAAATAACAATTTATTGTAGTTTAAAATACTTATATGCCATCACCACCTTCTGCCTTCGTTTAATTTAAAACTTTTTCATTCAGAATGGCAAACGGGGAGGGAAATTTTATAGGCAAAAACATAGCTCTGTGTGTGTGTGTGTGTGTGTGTGTGTGTGTGTGTGTGTGTGTGTGTGTGTGTGTGTGTGTGTGTGTGTGTGTGCGTGCGTGCGTGCGCGCGCTCTTCACAATATTTTAAAATGTCTCATTTTGTGTGATCTTTGGTATAGTAGCTTTGATATGGCTTAGAAAGTACAACCCTACCCTTCTGTTCAGACGAAATATTTAGTTTTTTTTTTTTTTTATAAAATTATTAAACATAAAACCCTGCTTTTTCAAATGATCTATCATTTCCCTTTTGTATAAAACAGAAATTTTAGTTTCTTCAATTTTGTTCCATAAATCCTTTTTTTTTCTTTGGTTTCTTTTGTTTGTATTGTAGACTTTACCCAAGATATTGGCGTTTAAATTTAGAATTGCAAATGTTATTTTAAACTAAACATCTTGGGTCATAGCGTTTCATAACGTGTGTCAACTGACATTTAAACTCATGAAAACCGGATTTTACATTGAACAAATAGTTAAATGAGTACCACAACATTTTTTTCATAAACTTGGGTGTATTGTTTGGATACTTTTATTCAGAATGTACAAAGGGCAAAAGGCAAATATACAAATACACTTTCTAAACAAGAATAACTGAGGAGTTGCAACCGGTACTTTCCGCGTAGGTGCTTTTAACATTTGCCATCTCTGCCTCAAGAGTGTAACAGCATCTGCTCATACAACCTTCCTTCGTTAAATGGGATTGAATGGCCAATTCGGGTACTGCTCAAGGAGGTCTATTAAACAGGCCATGGGAAATGCCTCAAACTAAGACTCAAGCGTCTGTGCTTGTCTGTTGCGAACGTGGTTTATATAAATTCAGCTTAGGACACGTTTTTGCCATTGACATTGCTGTTATCCCAATTAACATTTGCTACCAAAATGATGTGCTTAATCCTTTTTCTTTGCTTTTTTTACAAGCTTGCTTGGGTAAATTATGAGGTTGCATTTTATTTAAGAAAGAAAAGTGACGAACACAATTTCCGGTCCAGTGCTGAGTTTACTTTTAAGCCTACTCTCCAAAGCCCCTGCTGAGTCGTCTGAAATCAGTGTCCAACATTTTAATATCGAAATATTCATTTTATGAGTGGAGCGCCTGATAGAAAAGAATGAATGAATAAACAAATAATAAGGCAGCACGAAAAATTCTATTAATTTTTTTTTTCTTGTTGTAAATGTTGACATTTATACAATTACTGTCTCCACTGTTTTCAAAGTTATAACTAAGGCTGGCTAAACTGGCTGCATGTATCTTTTTACGATTGGTTATAATCTATAAATTGGCTGACTTTAAACAGTTAAAATTGTTCCCAAAAAGCAAAATTGCTTTCCAATACATTTTTAAACATTGTCCCAGAATTTGTATTGTGCCTTTTTATCGAGACCGCAGTGCAATGTGAATTTCATTAATTTCACTGCGCAGTAAATCGCGGGTGGCCGACAGCGCTCATTATTGGAGAGCACCGCTTTATTTATTACAGAACAAGTCTAACGTCTTAACTTGTCCAGATTAACCAGGAGGAAAGTGAATGCACAACCATACGGGTTGCTCCACTGGCTGTCTGAATTTTAGAGCAACATGATGACACAGCTTTCAATATCTCACGCCACATTTACACTGTAACTGCAAAGGTGTCACGGATGCGCTTCTGAAGTGGCATTTAGGTGTCTTTACACAGGCTCAAAGGTGGCATAAGTGCATTTACTTAGCAATTTAAACTTTTATTCTAAGGGCTGAGATGGGTCAGAGCAGGCATATTTTTTGTCTGGCTTTTATGCAACATTAGTCTACACAAAATTATAGAGCAGCTTTAACTCTGCTGTATAAAGAAGCCTTAACACAAGCGTCTCTGAAACAAGAAGGTCTAATTACCTTGAGGAAGCCATCTGTTAACTTCGCCATGCAACTCTATAGTAGCCTAGCACTTGTTTGTTTGTTTGGCAGGGCCCCGGATACAATTATGCTAACTTATGCTTTAATGTAACTGGTGGTAAATTGTTTAGCCTAAAATACATAATAATAATTTAAACTAATTATTTTTAAAACAACTGTTTCAAATAAAATAGCTATAAAATCGGTGCTCATTTCTGTTGCCAGGTGTGTTTGAGCCAATCACCTGTAACTATAGCTAAATGCCGTCAGGTCTCTGGTTATCAATTAGGCTACTTGATGCCTAAATGATCGATTATCATCATAATCGCAACAGATAAATCGCAAGTAGGCCTACCCTATTTAACCTTTATAAGGCTATTGTATTGATGTTGTACCAGTGATTTTTATAGAGCTCTTAAAAGCAATAAATAATTACAATTCGTAAAACACATTCTTGTGGCAATTCGTAGCCTAACTGTTTTACGTTTTGGCGTATTAGTGGCTAATTCGTATGAATTCGTACGAAAGGCTACGTTTTTGTTTCGGGGTGGGCCTTATAGCCTACTTTTAGGCCTATATAATACATTCCGTACGAATCATTTCGTAAAAATTGCCACTAAAACAGTCCCAAACTCTTCTCTAGCGACCATCTTGAGTAGTGACGTCATCATCAATGTAAGTCCCTTCCATAGATATGTTTCACGCTATTAAGAAGGCTTTTGTAATTAATCTGTTCATTTTATCAGTCAAATTTCACATCCATAACATAAGTGTAAGTTTTCTAACAAAAAGCCCATTTTCTTTGTATTTGAATTGTAAAATTACTTTTTTACAAAAAAAAATTGTAAAGTTACTTTTCTACTATTCAATCTAGTAGGCTGGAAAAGCTATCAAGACTGTTCATTTGTGTACTGTCTTCAAAATCTTTGATACAAAGGTCTTGTATTTGTTTTTTCTTTTATTATTATTATTAATATTACTATTTTATATATGTGTGTGTTTTATTTGCTCCCCTGGCTCTAAAATGTATGTTGTATTGTTTTGTTGTTTAAAGCAAAAAAATAAAAAATTATTAAAAGAGATGTTTTATGCTGTATAATCCCTGTTTCGTTTTTTTTTTTGTTTTTTTCAGTTTATATTATTTTTTGCTTCACTCTGTCATCCATTCAATTAATATTTCAAACAAAAGAGTTATTTCGTATGTTAAATAATTTGTCAGGAATTATAAGAAAAAGAAGATGTTATTATTATTATAAAATAAGTCAATGTCACGCTTTTGAAAGCCCTTAGAATTGTGCACTGGTAAACTAAATAATATCAAGATGTATACTGCATGTCACTTGGATTTATTTTTTTTTTTTTTTTTATGGGGTAAAATGAGCTGCAGTTGGATGGTGCAGTTCCTGCATGTACCAGCAGGGTCAAATGGTAGTATGCCAATCTGCCAGACATTGTAAATTATGTATTTAGATAAAGCAATTCCTTAGCATTCCCATTCATCTCAAAGGTATTGGCCGGCAGTTTCGAACACAGCTGTTGACTTAAATCAAACTGAGCACCTTTGGATGAGGTGAATAAGGCAGTTGAGCCTAGTCATTATTCAGGGACATTAGCTCAAAGAAAGAAGGCCTCCCTATAACAACACCAGGTTTGAACACCTTTTATCAGACATTTTTATTACAGAGTTGGTGCATCTTTAACCTGACTTGTGAATGTCATTTATTATGCATAGAGAGAGCAGAACATGTGTGTAATCCACTGCATATATCTGAGTCTGTGGGGAGTGTGTTTTGCAAAATGCCAGTTTACTAGTGTTAAAGTCTGTCACCATAACTGAGATGCCCGTCGTGCTGGTGGTCTGTTCAACACGTGACACGCTGCTCACTAATGCTAAATAGCAAAGAGGGGAGAAGGGGACAAATGGATTCCATGTTTTCAGCCAAACACAGCGGAGCAAAACGAAGGGAGAGAGCTTTGTTGTTTATGAAAAACATGTGAAACCAATCAAATCCAAATTATCCCCCCGCTGTTCGAGTTGCTAGCAGAGCCAGACGCCCCTCTAGAGGTACTGCCACCCAGATAGAGAGAGCATCACTCACACACTCTTTATTACTCCATACAGGTTTAAGCACTCATACGCTGTATTCTACATGTGTACACTTGAACTAATGACGTGCACGCTTACAGTTATACACACACGTAGTGCATGAATGGCTAGGTTATGCACAAGCGATCAAATGCATTAACTGAACTTTAACACACACACACACACACAACACAGTTTGTTTGGGGTGCATCTGACAGTAAAACCCCAGGATGATTAGATCAATATGGCAAACAGGAAATGATTCACAGACACTGCAGCTCATTTACATACAGTCTCAAACACACACTGTACGTATATATAAACACATGCACACAAACGGATCTGCTGAACACATTGTACCACTGCTCATACATTACTTTTCTGAAACAGGAAGGCTGTTATTCAGACAAGTGTCCCCCAACACACACATTATTGCATTTTTTTCCACTCCATTTTCCCTATGCAACGATCAATGAGGGAAGAATGCTTCCTTTTGAGAATCTGAGCTATGATATAGCAAGTGCCAAAATGAATGTTTACCGTGTGCAGGCTGTTTGATGTGTGTGAGGGCCTTAAGTAGCTCTAATGGCAAATCTATCAGCAGTCCCCAGGCCCCCATTCAAGTCTTATTCACTCTGGCCGCCAGTTGCTCTCCACAGCCTGAGAAAGCCATTGACTCGTGTGTTACTGTGTCTTCTGGAGCCAATATGGGTCCTCCTCTCCACACGGTTTTAATACTGCTCACGTCTGGACTTTTATACTCTGGCCTCTGTTACCAAACAGGTGTTCCACCGATTCAGATAAAGAACATGAGACAGTGTAATGGCTAGAAATATGAATTATAAAAATGAATTATTAACAGCTGGACTGTGGGAAACGTGGTTAAGAGTGGAAAAATGTAGCTGTTTAAAACTGATGAAAACGTCTTTCTTAAATCAATATCTTCTTTTCAGAAAACAATTAGTAATGAAAAGTCATTTGTGGTTGGGAATCATAAAACTTAAACTACGTTTAAAAGTTATGCCAAGGTTTCAAGATCCATTTCACTTATGGTCCTGGACAAAAGTCAGGATTGTCTTCAGATACTTCTTCATTGCAAAGCGGGTTTCATTTTGTCAGAAAAACTGCGCTCCAGAGTTCAATTCATTACCCCTCAATAAATGTCATAATGTAACGCACAATGCAATGAACCTCATGAGCCATACATGATCACATATATGTTCTGAATGGGTTATTGATTGCCATTTTTAGGCTGCGGTCCACTGGTAATACTGTATCTGATGGAGAAATCATGTCCCTGTCTTTAATAAAACCGAGAGAAACCTAATAAGGCTCAGATGATCTTTGCAGATGTTTGATTGCTGTCTGGAAAAAGAAACGCAGCCTAGTACAGAGAGCATCAGTGAGATGTCTCTTTTTCTCGCACTTTCTCTTGGTGTGCAAACTATACACAAACAAACACTCACAAGCCACTTATGTTCCTCACAGAATCTTTGTTGGTCCAGAGGATTTCATGCAGGTTGCTTGAGGAATATTAAAGTGCCAGTAAAGGTGTTGTACTGAATTAGTACTTTACCGGATTTATGGGACTGGTGTTTAATGAATGGCATGTGTGAGGCAGGGAGAGAGTGAATCGGAGTTGTTCTGTAACGGGGGACTGTACGTCTGGGATGTCGTGCATGCTATCCTGATCGAAGTTCCACGACAGTTTCATGAAATATTTCCCTATTTAAACGAAATGGCCAGAGGTGGCATCTTGGCCTTGGCCTCATCCCACCTCTTCTTCCCAATATAATTCTGTCTCGTGCTCAAACTGGAATAGTTTTGGTGAAGAAATATAAACAGAAGCAGCATTGGGAGTGCGGATATTTTGAAACCATATTCCATTGTTTACATTAGTATTTTCCTTCAGGGAAAACTTCTGTCACTGTCAATTTTGCAGGGCGGTCAGCCAATGTTCCGTCAATGCCTCTCTAGCATCAATGTAGCACTTCTATTTATGACTTAATTCAATTTGGATGCAGTATGTCTGTGGTGGGTCTGTCTGCGTGTGCCTACAAGGGTTAGAGGGGATGGGAAATAAGGGGTTATTTTGGTTTCAAATGTGTATCTATTCACATATGGTCCTTGTTTTGGCCCATATACCCCAAGATCTCACCGGTGACCTTTGACATTGCTCCCTCAGACTGACATGATTTTGGCTGCCTCATTCTGGGTTCAGTTTGACCCCCTTAGACCTCAAAGTTCAGAGGTCACAGTTGCAAAGCAGCAAATTAACCCAATGCGTCAAACTTTCCGTGACACCATGTTCAAGTGAGATTTTCGGGTGAAACTATTTTGCACAGCTTTTGATTTTTCAAAATGTTTCAAATCATTCAAATTGTCATTCTCTCTCATTCTATTTCTCTCTTTTGTTTCCCCATATTTTAGTTTGGTCTTCTTTCTCAACTTTTGGATGCATATGAAGCCCTGCATGAATAACAATTTTTTTGTCCTCTCTCTTTTGTTTCAATAATTCATTCTCTTTCCACATTCCTCCATCCTCTTCCCTCTTCTGCCCCGCCGTCTCTCACTCAAACCCCCCTTTTCTTCTTTTCCGTCTTGTTTAAAGACGTTTCAGTTCAGCTGTCACAAATTATGTTCGCCTGCCCAGCTGTCAAAACAGGGGTGTGTTTTTCTCTTTGCACCCGATATACTACCAAAAGAGAGAGACTGGGAGATGGGGGGGGGGGGGTGTAGGTAGTGATGGTGATGGTGGTGGTGGTGGGGGGGGGGGGTCAAAGAAAGAGAGAGAGATAGAGAGGGAGGGAGGGGGCTTTAATGTTCATGTTTGGACACAAGCAATTATCTCTAATTATTGTTTTTCTTTTCAGTTTCCCTGTCCTGATGGAGGTCCCAGCCAGACCAACATGCAGTAATCCGGCATCGTTGAAGAGGCCCAGCGGGCCCCATGGTGCAGCTCGTCCGTGGGACTCTCGGGCTTTCATCTCAATGTGAGTCTGGAGTTGATTCAAACACAGAGCGATGGGTGAATTAACCCCAAAGCCCTGGCTTTCAATGGGCTCAGCTAAGAGATTATATGTGTTGATGGCAGGCGTTTTATATAAGAGATTATATGTGTTGATGGCAGACCTTTTATATGTTCTGGACTTTAAAAGAAACTTCTGCTAGATACTCAGTGTGGTTTTAGTGGGCATCATCAACCCTTCATTTCTGCTCATCTCTTTTTCCCTTTTCTCTTGTCCGTCCCCATTAATATTTAAATGTGATCGCTGTGTTTAGATGCATATTGTGGTTACAACAAATATTCAAAAGTTATATTTATGACAGATTTCCATTCTCTGAATTCCTCGACACATTATGCACATTATAGAAATCGGGACATGTATTTAACTAGAAGAGACCTGTCTGCACTAATTCCTAATAAAAAGTATGTCAACTGATCAAAAATACATTACCGTTCAAAAGTGTGGGGTCAGTAAGATTTTTTTCACATTCAAATAACCCACAGTTGGGAAGGTGCTATACCAATCCACAGTTGGGTTATTCGTTGGGTTATTTTTAACCCAACATTTTTAAGTGAGTTCTGAACATTTTGGACTAAATCTCTTAATTCATATGGATTAGTTTTGCGATCTCTTTATTAATTTTTGAAGCATCAAAGTAGTAGTCTTGTAGACTGTCAATGGAGGGACAGAAAACTCTCAGATTTCATCAAAAAGATCTTCATTTGTGTTCCGAAGATGAACGAAAGTCTTACAGGTTTGGAACGACGTGGGTAAGTAATTAATGACAGAATTTAAATTTTGGGGTGAAATAACCCTTTAATATGTTGATTTGGTACTCAAGAAATATTTCTTCTTAATATAAATGTTGTGCTGCTTAATATTTTTGTGGAAATCATTAAACATTTTATTTTAGAATTCACAAAAATCTCCCCCACTCCAACCAAATAAAAATAAAAAAGCAAAAGTTTTTACTGGCTGCTAAATGAAAGTTGTAATTTCTGATGGGTCAAAGGTGACACATTTGCTAATAGGCATTGCGTCATGACACAAAATTTGCAAACATTTTTGTCATGTATTATTTTGTTTTTAAGGAACTGAGTGAATTTTGAAAAGACACAGACACACACACACACACACACACACACACACACATAGTAGCTAGTGGCAAAAAGTGATGTTCAGGGGGATATTTGCACAGTATTTCCTTTTAATAACACTTCAGGTTCTATTAAACAAATATGAGGAGCACGTTATATTAAGGGAGAAGAATACACTAAACTTAAAGGTGACATATTATTAAAATCAGACTTTTTCCATGTTTAAGTGCTATAATTGGATCCACGGTGTATGGCAATTTCAAAACACTGCTTCATGAAGCTTCGAAACCTTTACGAATCTTTTGTTCCGAATCAGTGGTTCGAAGCGTGTATCAAACTGCCATAGTCACGTGATTTCAGTAAACGAGGCTTCATTGCGTAATTTTTTTGAACGTTTCGAAACACTTAAAAAAATTTCAATATTCACCGGCACCGCTGGGGATGATGATCTCTATCAACCCATGAATCATGAGGAGTCACTGAGAACCAATGAACAAGTGTCTGTGGGTTTTACCTGATATCTGATCAGTTTTATACATTTGTAGACGTTTTAATTATTCATTAGTATAATTCAAATGAATAATGGTAGTTAATAGTCTCTTATTGGCCTGTTTAGCTGAGCCATTCATAGAACAAACAAAACATTTGTTGCATTTACACTGTTCTGACCACTAGGGTTCACCGTGGACACGGGTGTCGGATTGTTTCAAAGCCTCGACACAATACGGCACATTTGCTTCAACTGTTTCAGTGATCTACGAAGCCTCGATCTGGCCACAACTACCACGGTGCATCTACCAACCCAGAAAACGTGAAAAGTGACAACCCAGTAACTTTGTTTTGGTAAGCCTTTCTCTGCAAGCGTGTCAAAAATAAGCCGATCAGATTTCGCTCCCCTTCGGAGGAAGGAGATCTTATTATAATATTACCGCCCCTTAATCTGCACGTTTCCATCCACGGCGCCGCCATTTGGTTTTCGCAAGCGACAACAGAGTAACCAGTTCTAACGCAATGGCAAAGGTCAAGCAAAGCATTGCGAACTGTTCTGTCGTTGGCGAGCACAGTACACTATTTAGAGTCCCAGCCTCAGATGAGACGAGAGAAGTGGATTCATTTTATTTTCAATGGAAATCCCCCAGAAACAGATGAATCAATGTAACTCCACAACAACTACATAAATGTATCCACTAACCATTCAGAAACGTCCAGGTGCAGTCTAAAAGTTGCAACCTGAGTATCTCTGTAAGGCTGCACTTCGCTACTGGTTATTTCTGAGATTTTGGATGAGTGAATTTTTTCGCGTTTTGTTATTGTATCTTTTTGCTCACATCCAAAAAGGGGCAACTTTGACAAGCGCTAATAAATGAGCTGGGGGGTATTTTGAGCTGAAATTTCACAGATGCATTCTGGGTACACCATAGATTTATATTACATCTTGTGAAAAGGGGCATAATATGTCACCTTTAATGTAGTAAATATACATTTAATAGTTGTCTCACTATGCTTTGAAATAATTCTGTGGACATTGTGACCATTCAGATCCTGCAAATCGATTGACCAGATTTATCCATTTCAACATTATCCTCCTTGGTTGCAGAGGACACCTCTCTCCATCTGGCCATTTTCACCCCACAAAATAACTTCTAACAATATAGCTAATACCTGCTACAAAGTGATTTATTGAATTATAGGCTGGGAATAATGAGTGCATATGTCCACTTGGCCAAAAATTACATCCACACAATTCACTCATGACAAATGATACAATTGAAACTTGGAATGTGTACATTGGTTTTACACTCAAGGCACAACTTTACAACATGCATACAAAATATGTAATACAAAAGTTTTAATAAAGTGCGAAGAAGCCAATTTCCCTAGGTCAGACATCACTTTTGGCCACTACTGAATACAGGCAAATTTCAAACGCAGTTCAAGATTTATGAATTGAACACCAACAAAGAGATTACATGCAATTATTTTATTCTGGTGACAGCCCTTCTTTCTTCTTTCTTATTCTACACAAACTTTAATGCAACCTTTCTGGGGCCTTTTCATTAATCACAGAGAAACAGTCTCCTTGGTGGTCCCAAATTGTAGTTAGCACTGTTGTTTTCTCTGTTTTTACTGAAGAAAACTGTGGAAAGGAAGTGGAAATATATGACATAAAGATAGAAAAAATAACAGTGAAGAGTATGCGGTCATTTATTCCTTCCACCTGCAACTAATGATCCGCTGAAAGTTGTTAAAACACACTGACCCTAGCTTTTAGTCTCGCCTCAAGCTGACACTCAGATTTGATGTCTTTCTCTCTCTCTGTCATACTCTCCTCCTGTATATGTGTGGGTGTGTACAGTAACTTCATCCACATCCTGAACATTTCACTAAGCAGTTTAATGCAGTGTTTTTGGCACAGATGTGTTTTAATCGTCATCATGTAGCCTTATTAAAAGAGCCTCTGTTGAAATGTGCTATCTGAGCCTGTCGCTCTCTCTATAATGAAGAATGGCAGACATGCTGGGTGTGAGAGTGTGTCTTGTTAGGAGCAGATTTGAAAGTCTAGTATTAATGTTGAGGGAGACAAAAGAGAGGGAGAGTGTGTGTCAGTAAGGCTCCAATAAAGCAGCTGACCTGCGACCTAGCTGGAGCTCACGGCCCAGAGCACACTGACACGGCCACCTGCGAGCTGGGCTGAAGATGCCACCCTCATTCTGCATGCACATCCACACACAAACACAGGACTGTGCGCTTATTGTCGAGTTTAAATGTGTTGCAATAAATGAATTTTTCTCTATCAGACTTACTTGATCAGGAGATTAGCTCTCTTAAATTACAAGAGATGATCTGTGCATGTCTTCAGCCTCTCCAATCACTCCCAGCCATAAGTAGTACGACCTCTCACCCATGACCCCTCACCCCTTTTCTGTCTGCATGAGCACACAGTTTAGAGATTACAGCAGCTCAGTCCTGTGCTCTTTTGTTGTGTGTATGAGTCTGTGTACTTATGCAGATAGAATGAGGCTTAGGCTTCTCTTGTGATGCTGTCACTGGCTCTTTAAGTCAACAAGACCCTGTAATGGCCTCATCTTATTATTTACAGGAATCTCTAAGGAATCCTCTGGTCTTCTAAAAGGTCTATATCTAGCCATGGTCCGTTAGCTTTTTTAGCATTTTTGAAGTAATACAAACTACTGTTCAAAAGTTTAGGGGTCGGTCATTTTTTTTTATCTTCGCCAAGGCTGCATTTATTTGATAAAAAATATTGTGAAATATTATAATTTAAAACTAGATGAGTAAAGTTTGATGACAAACTTTAATGCTGGCTTGACAAAGCCTTGTCTGAACATTTTAAATATCTGAAAAGCTTTTGAAGATTTTACTCAAAGAAGTCAATAAAATGAAAACATGCATTGTTGATACAGTATTGCTGTCACACCACATTGACACATTGTTTGTGTTTTAACCCTTCTGCCTTAGTTAATTTGTTGTCATGGCTGTTCATTTGATTTTATCAAGTGTGTGTGTGTGTGTGTGTGTGTCATTATCTCCCCTTCTTAAGTTCAGCTCTCTTTGTGTTTCATTGTCGGGTCTTGTCTATGTTTGCGCTTCGTTGGACTGCTACCTCTGTTGGAATGTACCGTGTGGATTATTAAAAGACTGACAGTTGCTAAAATTTTTCAAGAAGTTGTTAGCATGTTTTAGCATGATTTAGCACATTGCTAGCATGAATTAGCATATTGCTAGCATTCTTTAGCATGTTGTCCTAGGATAGCCGTAAGCTTTCCTAGTGATAGACAGCTTAAATACTCTATATGTGTAACTGTACAAAAGTTTTGACACACTCAATAAAAGTACATGGGACTTTTTGTAGATTTATCGAAAATTGTTAGTTTGATCATTTAGAAAAGATGTATAGCATACAGAGTCAGAACAGTCTGAAGGTCTGACCTGAGTTTGGTGCTTGTAGCTTGAAAACTCCATAGGAGGAGACACTAGCTTAAATAGTTGATTAGTACGTTGGCTTTTTCAAGCCAACATACACTGTAAAAAATTATTTTCAGGATTTGTTATCACAACTTTTAATCTTTTGTCAAATCAACTTAGATAATTAATGTGGTTCAGATAACATAATATTTTGAGTTTCTATTTATTAAACCAATCTCTTTGTTGTATTAACTCAATTTTTTAATTTCAATGAACTCAAAATTTTAAGGTAACCAGGTAACTTACTTTTTTAAGTTAAACCAACAATATTTTTTTACAGTGTAATAACTGTTATAAAATAACTCTATTTTGATGTTAAATGTAATATATTCATGTGATGGCAAATATGAATTTTCAGCAGATTTGCTGCTCAAGAAACGTTTCTTATTATTATAAATGTTGAAAAAAGTTGGGTTACACTTTATAAGCTCACATGCAAATAAGGATAAGGATCACATGCAAATAAGCTCTAATACCTGATAGTTTAAAGATGTCCTTGTCTAGCACCACTTCATAATAACTGTGTCTCTGTACTTGCTCTTGCACCTCGCTGACCGGGAGCACACTGTCAAACATCTTTCATGGTTTCATTTTTTGGAGACCTAATAGATCTTTATGCTTGTTCAATCCAACCAACACATCATTTGAAAAATTTATTTTTGTATCTTTTAATATTTTAAATACTATATTACTTGATTGACTACCAGATTTTTTTTTTTTTTGACAGAATCTCTCTCTCTAAAAGAGACAAACATAATTATATAAAGTGTAACAAGTTCTTGAATGAACCTTTCTTTTACACCTTAATTTGTTCAATAGATACTTTAGTGCATTATAAATACTTTTCGTAATCTGTAAATGGGACATAAAAATGAGCATTGGGGATTTGTTTATGAGAAATGCACCCTAGGGAAGTATCTATCTACTAAATCTTTTAGTTTATTTTTTTACGAAATTTGTACAGATTTAATGAAAGCATTTCCAGATTAGAAATGGGAGTCCCTTCCTCTCGCTGTCTCTCTCTCGCACACACACACTCACTTACATGCACAGACAGTTTGATATTCCTGATGAGGTTTACGTCAGCATCGAGTGATGAGTGTGTGTCTGCCATCCACTCTAGCCCTTGCAGCAAAGTCCTGCATGTTTTTGAAAGGAGTGAAGGAAAAACAGAGAGGTCTGGGTAATTTGGTGACACGGGAGGCCCCTGGCGTTCTGTTATCTGAAGACCACCCATCCGAGTCTTGCCTGGACAAACAGAAGAGCTGACGAGTGTAATACGTAGCAGATGGAGAAATCGAGAGAGAAGGAGAGAGAGTGAGCTGGAGTCCCCCGGAGTGAGAGAGAGAGGGAGAGACATCAGAATAGATCCACTATGGTGGTGGTCATTTGGTCATCCTGGTCTCCCATTAGCCACCTGGGCTCAGAGTGTTTAGTCAACCTACACTGCGGCTTGGGTTACATTTACATTGCTTTGAAAGAACGCGCCTGTTCTCTCTCACACATGCACACTTTCTTCTTCTCTTCCCTTCTATCTGTACGCATATATTTGACTGGTATACAGATTGTCAAGTGTGAATTGTGGTGCATCCGAGGTGGGATAGGGAGAATGAAGGAGGAAAAAGCATGTAGATGTCCCAGTTACAAAGATCTCAAAAGAAAGGTATTTGCTATCTTGTGGACACATCCTATATTGACAGGAAGGAAAACAGATACTGTCCTTGTAAAGACTTGAGTCATTATGTACAGCAGTTCAAGTAGGCCTAGGAAAATAAATCAAGTTTAGATTCATCTCTTTGTTCTGCACAGCAGATGTCCCTTGATAACAGATTCACTATATACAAACTGTGTGTGTGTGTGATTCTGGACTAGTGTTCGAGCCATAAAGTTAAGGCAATTGTAAGGGAGAAACTGAGCTTTAAAATGAGTCAATATACAATAAAACTGGTGAGATTATTAAGAACATGCAGATCATGGCTGGCCAGGTGGCCCAGTTCAGTTACTGTCTGTGAGATTAGACATGCAACTTTGACGCCTGTATGGAGTGAGAGTGGCATGGGTTAGTTGCTAATGTGCCTATGGGGAATCACCCATTTAAAAAAAAAAAAAAAATACTTCATGGCATGCATATTGAAAAATTGTATTTATGTGAACTTGACAATAAATTCCACATAACTTTTTAAGTTAACTCAACTGATCATTTTTTACAGTGTTAAGACCTGCACAGTGGGTGGATTTATGAAATGCTGAGTGACATCAACAAGCATAATCCAAAGTATTATTGTCTCTTGCAGATTATTCAACTTAGAGATGCTTATTTGAACTCATCAGTCAGCCGGAACCGACTGGAAGTCCCTCTGTAACAGTGATGTCGCAAACTGAGGCTGTAACAAACCAGAGTGAAACATGCATGGAAAAACTATTTTGGTAGGTGATCTGACCACAGTCAATTTTTGTTCAACCAAGCCTATGACATAATGCTGCAAAAAACTGTCAGTTGTTGAATGTTGAAGTTTTGATCATTACCATTGTGCAGAAGTGTAGAGCTTATGGTATGTGAATAACTGCAAGTATTGATATTCTGAAGCATGTTGCTTTGTTCATTGAACAATAACTTTGCTATAATGCTAGTGCAGTTACAAGTCTTATTTACAGTCTTATAATTATACAATATAACTCAAAGTCAAATATAAACAGGTTATTTCCATTCACTCAAATTCAAACACTTTTGAGCGTCAACTTAAAATAAAAAAGCATATTTCACTAAAAATATTAAATTCATTTGTGTCACAGACTAAATAATTTAGGGGATTTTACACGATTTATTCAGGTAGATTCCATGAAATAAATCAAGCCTTAACTACTCAAAAATACAATGTGCAATATTGTTACCATAATTTTAAGTAAGTAAATAGCAGTATCATTTTTTTACAGTGAAATTTTCAAGGATTAAACTCTTAAGTACTTCTTGCAAACCAATCTTATTATTTGCAATTGACTCTGCTCCCCTCCCCATCTCTGAGCTCTGTCTTTTTACTTCTCTGGGGATTTCCAGTTCTTCATAAAGGAACCCTGCTGGTTTCCGTAATGGGAGAAGCTTTGATGGTCTTGGCTTCACTCTAAACACTGGAGCTGTGGTTGCTCAAAGGATTTCCTCAGGTAAAATGCAGTTCAGTGCCCATCATAAAATTGTTTTAAAATAACAAGTCTAACCTGTAAACTCTTAGACTAAACAACAATTGCTTCACAAACACACATTAGAACAAAAGAACAGTCAGAAAGTAAGCAAAATCTTTTTGAACGGCTGCTGCCAGCCCTGGCAATCTTCGAGGTTTCAGTGAAGAGCGGAGTGCAGTTTGTTCGGCTGGTCAGCACATACTTGTAAATGAAACAGATTTACTGGATGGCATGAAGATTGTTTAAAAAGTGATTTAAAGACCAGAATAACGCATGTTTTTGGATATACAATTTCTGTGACATAATGGGGTCTGATATCCTGATTCCTGCATGGGACATCTGCCGTGATGACATCATTATGTCAGCACAGCTTTAGTGCTAGATTCTTTGGAAAATGATTTATGAAAGAAACAAATTATAGGCAGCAAAAACTTAGTTAATCTGACTAGTGCCGACTAAAGATAAATTATTTATCTTGATTGTTTATTTTAAACTAATAATGTATGACAGTGAGAATGCTTTGGTGTTTCACTCTATAAATCACAGCTTGGCTAAGCAGTGTTTGAGTTGCGGAGGCCGAATGACCAGCAGCACTGAACCGATGCTCAGCACCTCGTAAATTGATGAAAGACTCACCTTCAATGAAACACAGGAGCAAATCAGCATGCGTCCCACACATTTTCCTATCCCTAACCAGATGTCTGTTCCTTAGCTTAGCTTAGCTTAGTTTTTGCTTTTAATTAAAAGTGTAAAATGATTTCACCTATGAAGAGCTCCTGAACATATTCCTCAAGATAAGCATGTTTGAGTTGCATTATAATAAGTCATTTACCCAGTAAGTAAATTTATTTTTTATTTGAGTAATGCTGCTATCTTCTTATTTGTCGATTAATGTTTTGACTGATTTTAATTATTACTCTTATTTCTGTAATCACCAAGATATAAGCTCCTCAAAACAATATATATATATATATATATATATATATATATATATATATATATATATATATATATATATATATATATATATATAATGAATGTTCATGTATTCTAAAAGGGAACCCTAAGAGAAGAGAATTAACGTTTTCTTCTGACTGACTGAAGGCTAAATTTTCCCTGACACCTGTGATGACCACGGCTTTTGTGCTTCAGGGTCCAAGGCAAATGGGGGTAATTTCTGCTACAGCTCATTATGAATGTGTGTTGGGAATGAGAGAGAAAGCAATGGACCATACTTGTATTAGTGAAAATTACTTAAATATATTTGGGAGAGAAGAAATATGCTAATTAGTGTTAAGATAGTCATTACTAAGGTCACTGAGAGAAATGTTTGTAAGACACACGTAATATATTTTTATACGATTATTTTTTAAGTTGTCGAATTCATTAAATATTCTTAGTTGCTATTCAGTAGGCTCAACAAAAAAAATATTCTACGACATAATTTTGAGATATTTTCCAATTCATTAGAAAATAAATGATCTATTTCAAGCTGTTTGAATCAGTGGCGGATTAAGACTCTTTGGTTCCCCTGAGCACTGATACCTAGAGTGACCTAGAGATACCTGTCTGACGTCGGATGTTGACGTCAGTCTGACGTTAGGGTTGTGACATCAAACCAACTTTCATTTCCAACCAAAATCCAACATATATCCGACGTCGGATGTTGACGTCAGTTTGACGTTAGGTCCTGACGTCAACCCAACTTTCGGCACTGACACCTAGAGTGCTAGATGCACTGACACCAGTTCAGTTCATATAGAAGTTTAGCTTCACGCTCAGTTGCGAGCTTAAAGCTCAACTTCCATTGGAATTCATTGAAAACACTCGCTCTGCTCCGTGCCAGTGGACACGCTTGTGCAGTGATCTCAAACTCAATTCCTGGAGGGCCACAGCTCTGCACAGTTTTGCTCCAACCCTAATCAAACACACCTGATCCAGCTAATCAAGGTCTTCAGGATTACTAGAAACTTCCTTGCAGGTGTGAGTTGGAGCTGGTTGGAGCTAAACTGTGCAGAGCTGTGGCCCTCCAGGAATTGAGTTTGAGATCACTGTGCTAGTGTAATGGGCGTTGAAATGAAACGCGCATGCTCACGCAGAAGTGTGAATCTGGAGGTAGATCGTGCGTCCACAAAAAATAAAAATAATAAAAATGAAAATAATAAACTTTCAACTAAACATTCAGGGAATTTATAACGTTCTTATGAAAGGCCTAGGCTAGAAATACGTTTGAGAATGAATCGCTTGTTTTAAAAGAGAAAGAAATATTTGCGTGGTGCACCCCTGGGCACTTGCCCATATAGTTAATCCGCCTATGGTTCGAATTTTGTAGAATACAATAGGTGTCATTTAAAATATTTTACGACAATAAACATTAAACACAGAGTTCAAAATTAACTATCCTGCTTGGTCGATATAGACAACATTTAATATAAACAAACACTCGAGTTCTTACAGAGCTAAAATCTGTTTTATTGAATAATCAACCCTTTTCCTAAACATCTGGGCTTCATTATAGCTGGATCAGACTCAGGATTTTACATATAAAATTATGATAGTTCACGGATGCCCATCACCATTATCGCCTCTTCTCTAATATGACCTGATTAAATTTGCATTGCTCTGAGGCATCATAGAAAGCTTGAAATCGCAAACAGCTGAATTTAACTTTCAAAGCTAAACCCTGACTAAAAAAAGACAGACACATACAGTGGGGAGAACAAGTATTTGATACACTGCCGATTTTGCAGGTTTTCCTACTTACAAAGCATGTTGAGGTCTGTAATTTTTATCATAGGTACTCTTCAACTGTGAGTGATGGAATCTAAAACAAAAATCCAGAAAATCACATTGTATGAATAAATAATTAAATTAAATAATTAATTTGCATTTTATTGCATGACATAAATATTTGATCACCTACCAACCAGTAAGAATTCCGGCTCTCACAGACCTGTTGTTCTCCACTCATTACCTGTATTAACTGCACCTGTTTGAACTCGTTACCTGTATAAAAGACACCTGTCCACACACTCAATCAAACAGACTCCAACCTCTCCACAATGGCCAAGACCAGAGAGCTGTGTAAGGACATCAGGGATAAAATTGTAGACCTGCACAAGGCTGGGATGGGCTACAGGACAATAGGCAAGCAGCTTGGTGAGAAGGCAACAACTGTTGGAGCAATTATTAGAAAATGGAAGAGGTTCAAGATGACAGTCAATCTCTCTCGGTCTGGGGCACCATGCAAGATCTCACCTCGTGGGGCATCAATGATCATGAGAAAGGTGAGGGATCAGCCCAGAACTACATGGCAGGACCTAGTCAATGACCTGAAGAGAGCTGGGACCACAGTCTCAAAGAAAACCATTAGTAACACACTACGCCGCCATGGATTAAAATCCTGCAGCGCACGCAATCCCCTTGCTCAAGCCAGCGCATGTCCAGGCCCGTCTGAAGTTTGCCAATGACCATCTAGATGATCCAGAGGAGGAATGGGAGAAGGTCATGTGGTCTGATTAGACAAAAATAGAGCTTTTTGGTCTAAACTCCACTCGCCGTGTTTGGAGGAAGAAGAAGGATGAGTACAACCCCAAGAACACCATCCCAACCGTGAAGCATGGAGGTGGAAACATCATTCTTTGGGGATCCTTTGAAGATGGGTCGTGGCTGGGTCTTCCAGCATGACAACGACCCGAAACACACAGCCAGGGCAACTAAGGAGTGTCTCCGTAAGAAGCATCTCAAGGTCCTGGAGTGGCCTAGCCAGTCTCAGGACCTGAACCCAATAGAAAATCTTTGGAGGGAGCTGAAAGTCCGTATTGCCCAGTGACAGCTCCGAAACCTGAAGGATCTGGAGAAGGTCTGTATGGAGGAGTGGACCAAAATCCCTGCTGCAGTGTGTGCAAACCTGGTCAAGAACTACAGGAAATGTATGATCTCTGTAATTGCAAACAAAGGTTTCTGTACCAAATATTAAGTTCTGCTTTTCTGATGTATCAAATACTTATGTCATGCAATAAATTGCAAATTAATTACTTAAAAATCATACAATGTGATTTTCTGGAATTTTGGATTTTTAGATTCCGTCACTCACAGTTGAAGAGTAGCTATGATAAAAATTACAGACTTCTACATGCTTTGTAAGTGGGAAAACCTGCAAAATCGGCAGTGTATCAAATACTCGTTCTCCCCACTGTATATCCATCAATTTGATAGATATTTTATGAAGAATATGGAAACAAATACAGTGCTGATAAAATAATAATAGCCTATATTAGCATGCATTTGGCTCAGTAAGAGATCAAAATCAAAAGATTATATGTGATGGATCATGTAGCCTAATAAAGACCTATATTGCGCATCTGCTGGGTATTTTTTATATGCTACATTTCAGAATTTAGATTTAGGCTTAGTGTTGTGTTATGGGGTTGTGTAGCTATTCAACAACGTATCTCTTAGGCCGTGTGTCCACCAAAGCGTTTTTACTCGCGGCTGGCGTGTTTTTTCAATTGTTTTCAATGGGAGCGCCGCGTTTTTAAAACGCCATGAGCGCAGCGAGGCGCTAAGCGTTTTTTTCATGCTGAAGCGCCGATCGCTCGACGTTTTTTACAGGTCGCCGAAAGTTGAAGAATGTTCAACTTTGGGTAAAACGCAGCGCTCATCACTGTCACTTTTTACCCAACCATCCAATCACAGTGGAGGAGAGGCGGGACTAATACCACACTGACCAACCGCCACATTCTGCTTGTAGCCTACAACGTCAACAGATGACAACAAGCACAATAACGGAACAAAATCATTTAAAACAAGAGCCAGAGAAAATACATTATATTGTATCGACATTGTTATGTAGAATCAACACAGAAACAAAATATGTATGAAATGAGATACTAACACTTTCGCGGATATTCCGTATCATAACTAGCAACGTGTCTCAACTGAAAAAAACGCAACGCTGCCAAGACGCTCTCAAACGCCCACAGCTAGGCGTTTTCAGCTGGCTAAAAACGCTTTGGTGGACACACGGCCTTAGGGCCAACACGCCACCAAAAATACAATAAGTTGAAAATGATTTTGCAGGGCAGCCGTCACGCAATTGACACCGTTCTCACTCCACAGTGAAAAAACATCATGGAACAAAGACTATGCATGCGGCTCGCAGACAAGACAGAGAAGTTATATAGCCTATATAGATAGATATATTTTGATATAAAACAATCTCAGCTTTCAGAATGTTGATTACAAAATTAAAACAATATATAGGCCTAGGCTACCGTATCGTCTGTTTAGGGTCCTACTCTTCCTCTTTTCTACAAGTTACAGCACAAAATAAATATGCAAAAACATCAGAGGGTTGAACCAGTATAGGCTATACAACTTACTGAGATGTAGGATGTCTCATGTAATCGCTCAATCAGCTTCAACCTTGGATAAAACAACTTGTAAACAATTGCCTGTCATGTAACATTAGGCTATCAGAAAAGCCATTCAAGCACTTTATTACATAGTCATTATATTTTTACTCTAATACTATTAAAAATTATTATTATTATAGCATTATTAGGCTACAAACTGCCTTATAATTGTATAAATCACTTGTTAATTAACCTTTAATAAAAAAATTCTATGCTGAGTGACATGGTTCCCTGTAGCCTGGCTAACGTCAGACCTCGTCTCATTGAGTGAATAAAATCGCGCTGGCGCAAGGCAGCATGGGGAAACCCAGGCTAGCTTCCCTGTATAGTTTACAACATTTGAAAGTTGAAAGATCGAAAGATTTTTTTCTTTTAGAAAAAGTAACATTAGGCTGTAGGTTAGGCTATATATCCAAATAAATCAATATTGATTCAAGCTGAATCAAATTGTGAAATTTGTGTCAATTACACATAGGCTGTATAGCCTATAAGATATGTTAATTAGTTATTGTTCTACATTTTCTATTTGACAGCCATGCATACCACAAATGCATACCACAAACCCTGACACTCCTTTCGGCAACATTCAAGGAGCCGATCCATGAAACTTAAAGCCAAAGTATTTAGGTCTGAATGTTTTGGCAAGGTAACCTCTATAAGCCAATAAATCAAACAGAGGTAAAACTTGCAAAACGGCTGCACTGAAATCCAAGCTAAGTAAACGAATCAGAGTTACAATAATTATTTATGTGAGTATAGGAGAAAAATGTAAGACGAACAAATGCGTAAAACTTTAATGAACAGCAGGCTAATCACCTGCTGTTCATTAAAGTTTTACGCATTTGTTTGTCTTACATTTTTCTCCTATACTCACATAAAACTTCAAGTATGGAGTAAAATACAAATTTGCTGTAGGCTATTTGAAAATGTAACGTTTTGATATCTACTTAAATTAAATACTAATAGCTTTGCATGATATTTAAATATTTAGAGTAGGCCTATGCCCCATGTGTTTGACTTGTCTACTGTGTCTTTAAAATTCTTGTTCTAGCCATTAAAAAAATCAGCAGACTGATTACAAAATGTGGCCCTTTTAACCATTTTAACAAACAAGTCTCTATGTGTTGTAGGCCTACTACGGTTTTGCGTAGCCTACTATTATCAGTTATCCCAAGAGAGGCGATTTTTCCTCTTTCAAAAAGCCGTAGCTTTTCCCCTGGAACAAAGCCTTCAACGTGAAGAGCGAACACACCGCTCGTGGACACACTCCAGAGAAAACACCCAGCCTAAAAACAACAACTGGGCTCTTTTTAACTTCTTCAGACCACATCTCAATAAAAGCTGAACAAACACAACCTGCCACCGGCGCCCGCGCGGTGTCCAGCGCGCGGCACCATAACAGATCGCGCGGGGATGGGGGAGATCTCACTGAAAAGAAAAAAACACCACAGAACAGCAAATATAAAAAATGCACATCACGGGAACAGCGTGATCCTTTTTCGGTGATGGTAATTTAACAAGCTCCTTGGTCATCCGTAGTATAAACCTACTGAGAGAATAGAAAAACAGCCCAGGTGATTTTTATCAGTGCTGGCTGCACCATCTCACGCTTTTTTAAACGCGTTTAAAGATAGGCTAAAGCAGCATCAAAACATTTCAATCGCTAGACAGTATAAAATATTCTCAGGAGGAATTATAATAGCATCTAGGCCTAACTTTTATGTAGTTTCCCCTCAAATGAAAAGACAACGTGACCTGAACGTCGACATGATGGAACGGGTCTGTGAATGGTTACTATTCAATTTGTATTTCGTTCCCCGCTGGTCACGGAGGCAAGATCAGAGGAGAAAGTGAAAACACATGGCTAAGGTCAGTCGGATCGCAGGACCACCAAACTTGTACTGCAGAGACAGAGAGTAAGGGATAGAGAGAGAGAGTGAAGATGAAGAGAAGATGAAGAGAAGACAACAAAGAAGAGAAGCGAATAATTGGTGTGAAGAAATCGTCCGAATAAACATAGGCAATCATCGTCTCCTGGACTCGTTACATAGCTATAATTTACACTTTCCGACCATCAGGACAGCGTATATCTGAACCGTTTCGCTGAGCAGCCGCTTCGTGGCGTCAGTTACTCACGCCAATCAAGGCGCTCGTGCCTTATACTCTGAGACAAGTTTTGAATTCCTGGAGCCTAATGTGTTTATTTTAAATATCCCAGGGAAATTATTGCATCAGCGGCAAACTATGTCCACGGAAACGGCCTCTCCTTTGAAGTTTTCAGCAGAGAAACATGATTTTAATTTCATAATAACTTTTAAATTGTATTTGCACAATAAACGACGCGGATTAAGGAAGTATGTGAGGTAGGGCCTGGAAAGTCGACCATACCTCCCCAATCCTCTGAAGCAAAGCAGTTAGAAAGAGAGAGGAGTAGTGGGGGTTATGCAGATGCAACACATGCCTCAAAATGAATAATTAATCTGACGTTATTTCTCTTTCTCTTTTTTTTTGGCAGAGCTCGTTAGTGTTGGCCGCTGAATGGTCGCATGATAAATGACGGTGTGGCTCTCCCGGCTCTCTTTCACTAATTAGCGCTCTGTGAACTCCGTCGCCTCCGCGCGAACACAAACCAAATCCTATGAGCTCAACGAGAGTGAAAACATTTCTCTTGGTCTGCCCTTAGAAGGCTGTTGGCAGATCCATATATTTCCAGTGAACCCAGTCTGCCTGTTTCCACGTCATTTTACTCCAAATGTTACAGTGAGATAGGTCATTTATTTGATTCTGGACATGCGGCCAAGTACTGTATTGCAGACCAAAATACAAACTTAGATCTAAGTCATTATGTAATGTTAAGTGAATGACACAAATCTGTTTAAAGTGCAGGGTTGAACTTGCATAATAAAAAAAATTCTGTTAAATTTACAGTAAAAAAAAACAACTGGCAGCTGTGGTTGCCAGTAATTTACAATACAGTAGCAACATTTTAGGTTTTACAGACTTAAATTTACAGTAAAAAAAAGTATTTTATTATCTGATATAATGTTAATTTTCCGATCTATCGAAGTACTAATATCTGTTTTGTACCATTGTAATACACTGACAACCACCAATCACAGTGATGATGAGAGTCACATGATGAATCAAAGGTCATAAGCATCTTTTCCACAAGAAAGTTAGTAGTAATATATAGAAGCATGACATTTTAAAAATGCAATAAACATTAATTTAACAACATTAAATGTAACATAAAACCCTAATGTACATAACTGGTTAGAAAAAAACTATGAAGAAACATAGTAATTTCAACAAAAATACATCAAATGTAAAGTGTCACGCAGAGAAATGTGGGATTGTCAATTTACAGGTTTCCACTGTAAATTATACAATGACTTGTTCTTTTTCACTTCCAAAGACTGTACATTTACTTAAATTTGCCCCTGTTGGAAAACGCCAAAAAAAGCCAGTTTCTGTTGGCTATTCATGGTAAGTAGGCTACCCAAAGGCTGTGTTCATGCCATGTTGTACTTACCGTAATTTCGAGATGACAAACGTGATGTTCTATTTGGAGATATTCATATTCTTACCATAGATTCTTACCCTGGGAATTAGGCCTATATGTTTCTATGGCAACACTATCAACACCTAAATGAAAGTGGTCAGGTTGTACATGTAGGAGCTCTCAGAAAATTGCCAGCTTACAAAATCTCCTAATTACGACATGATGTGAACACACATTTATATCAAGTATTTTATTCATTTGTTTTTGCAAGCAATAGACAGGAAAAAAAGTTAATTTCACACTTTCAAAAGCCTTGGGTCATCTGATATATTCCCTTCGATTTATATATTATGGTGTAGCAAAATCATGGCATCTATCAGCAGGATAACTGGGCCATGCTAAACATTCTTGTGTTAACCAGCCAATTTTGAATAAGATGTAACGACAACCATAACATTGAAAACCATATAAACATTCACTATCTAGAATAGTCAGCTTGCTAATGATTCTGGAATTTTGGTCAAAAACATGCAATGTACATGCTGAATAGATGGTTATTAATTTATGTAAATATGCACTATTTTAACAACAAGGCTGATGACAAGATGTTAAATAAGAATACCAGTCACACAATCAATTATTCTCCCCTCCGCTGTATTTAAAGTTTATGACACGTCCAACTCGGAAACTCGAGTATCAAAATAATCTCAGAGTTACCCAGTAGTATATACAACTTGAGAGGAACTTGTTTATGTCCAATTTCCGACTACAAAACTCTTATTTACAATATTCCGATTGCACATGAAGGCAGCATTAATCTCGTGGAATAACAGCAATCAACATTAATGGGAATGCTAATGGACAGCTTACTGCAGGTAATACAAATCTTCTTGATGTATTATACCTCTGACTTTCTGTTTCATGCACCGCTTTTCAGCAATCTGTTGAATCTGTAGCGTTATGTACAGCAAAAGAATTCATATTATACCTGATTTATGAATATTTTCTGTAATATGTTGAACATTATAGGCTACTATGAAAAGACTGTGGTGTATACTGTATATCGTGCAATAATGGCAAAAGAAACAACTTTAAATTGAGTTTCAATGAAAACTTCTCCGGTTACGACTGTAACCATGGTTCCCTGACTACGTCTGAAGCATGTGTGCAACTAATACAATCCTGATTGGCGCAATGTCACCCTGTAATGCATGACAGCGTTCCACAGAAGATATAGAGACAGAGCGCAATGCGTCATAATCTGAAGACCACGCCCACCAAGGGGGAAAACAAACCAACCGTTTCCATTGACTTTGCATTGCGAGAGGCTGCCTCCTTGTCATTTCTTGCTTCTAAGAAAAGACAGAATAATGCCTAAAAGTTGCTATGTGACAAGGTGTACAGCAAACAAGCTAAGAAACCCAGAAATAAGTTTTCATAAGCTGTCGACCCCAAAAAACGAGTGTTTGAGGACATAAAAGTGGATACAGGCTGGAACAAATGGGTAAATTTTGGGATCCTGACACTCAGTATGCACTAAAAATACACTACGTGTGCAGTAAGTTAAACATTTGGTCACTGGTGAGTCAAATATCCAAATGTCAGTTTTATATATTATATTTCTGTAAGATAAACTATCCTGTGTTGCCGATTACGGTCTCCTCCAGCGGACGTACGTTAGTTCTCAGAGTAATGAGTCACGTGACGCTCTGTCGCAACTGCCTATATCCACTTTTATGTCCTAAACACTCGTTTTTTGGGGTCGAGAGCTAATAAAAACGTATTTCTGGGTTTTTTAGCTTATTTGCTGTACACCTTGTCACACAGCAGCTTTTAGGCATTTTTCTGTCTTTTGTTAGAAGCAAGAAATGACAAGGAGGCAACCTCTCGCAATGCAAAGTCAATGGGGACGGTTGGTTTGTCCCCCCCCCCCCCGGTGTGGGCGTGGCCTAAATGCGCTCTGTCTCTATAGGATACCCGGAACAATGCAGTGTTAGCTTCTGATTGGCTGAAGCAAGTCGCTCACAGGCATGCAGGAAGTGTGGCAGGGCGATGCAGTTTCTCGTTCCCTTCTCAGGGAACCATAGTTACAGTCGTAACCTGAGACTTTCCCTTTTGAGGGAACTCCATGATGCATCTGACTTCGACGCTATGGGGAAAGAAATTCTCACTGTGTCATACTGACAAATGCCTGTCCTGGTGGGAGGCTCTCCAGGCACAACTTAGGACGAGAGCATGGCTGGACTGGCCATTGGGCATACCGGGCATTTTCCCGGTGGGCCGACGTGCTTTTTGGGCCGATACATCTCATACTCATACATACTTTTTATTATTATTATTATTTTAATGGCCCATAAAATTTGTACATCGGCGGCCCATTCGTTTTGTTTTGTTTTGCTTAATTGGCGGTGCTGGGTTTGTGCCGGTGTAATGCATTGGTCAAAAAAAGTCAGTGTTAGTTTTTTTTTTTTGACAGACCAGCCCATGAAACACGTAGATCAGCGGCCCATTGGCTCTTTTCTTGATTGACACTGGGCTGGCCCAATCACATCTTTAAACGAGTGAGCGAGCGTGCAGCAGTGTCAGTGTGTATCTGTCAAAATAGTCAGCGAGATGGAGAAGAAACGCAAGGAATGTGCAGAGAAATAGCGTGAAAAAATAGAACCAGGCCCTTAAAGCAGACACTTTATGTGTCAAAATATATGTTTCCTGACCTTCATCAGCTCCAGCGGCAGATGATGATAGTGAGGAGGATCAGGAGAGAGATGAGAAAGTGTAGAGCCTGCGGTAAGCAGAACTACTTTCAAAACACTTAGGCCATGTCATGAGTGTAGGAACCCATAACCCAGTTACAGGTTATTTCCACATCTGCATAGTTGACGATTACCGCAATTCACTAGAAATTTAATGAGAGGCGTTTGTAAACCATGTTTTCCGCCAAAATAAAAGCTTGATGCAGTTTGCGTCAAAATAAAAGATCATGTGCTTATCTCTTTCAAGTATAGAAATTGGTACAACACTAATTATGAAAGTTTCCTTTATTTTTTAGTGCATTTGTTTTACAAAATATGGCTATTACTGTCATTGGATTAATATTATAACTATTATTATGTAGTGTAATGTAAATAGACACTGTAACTAAAAGAGGTTTGAATTTTTCTTTGTTTAATTTGCACACTGAATATGGGTTGGAGCTTTTAATTTTGAACTCTCAAAGTGCACCAGATTGATGAATTTAACATTAAAATGCACAAATTTTTCTCATGGGGGGCATGCCCCCGAACCCCCCTAGAAGGGCCGAGGTCGCACCACCACAGTTTTAACAAAAATTCTGTAAGAAACACGTGTATTGCTATGCCAATGCAGCTTATAGCTTGTTTCAGGATTCATCACTGTGTAGTATAGTTCAACTGTATTAATAAATGTACAATTTTTACTTATTTTATCTGTTAACTCTCACTCGTTCCTATACTCACCCATTACATAGCATTAATGGTTTTAATGAATAGGAGTTGGTATGCATAAGGGCGTGCAAAGATGGGTGGTGTTTATGATCATATAGTGGGCCGGTCTGGGCCAAAATGCCTGGGCCGATTTTTTGTCCCAGTCCAGCCCTGGACGAGAGCACTTGCAACCCTGAGGAATAGTCTAGGTCCAGAATATAAAACCTTATAAATATGTGTAAGGAAGACCAGCCTGCAGCATCACTCCTGACAATAAAACTTTAGAAGCTGCCATACTCCTGGTAGAATGGGCCCTCACAAGCAGAGGCAAGGGCAAGTCGCGTGCCTCGTAAGCTGCAGAGATAGCCTCGGCAATCTATTTTCTGATAGTCTGCTTGGAAGCTGGGGAACCCTGTCTGGGTGAACCGGAACAAACCAGCAGCTGTTCAGTCTTACGCCTCTAGGCAGTCCTGTGAATGTAAATCTGAAGGACCCTAACTGGGCAAAGCAGATTGAGCTTCTTTTGGTCTCCCGACATGAAAGGAGGAGGATGAACTCCTGCAGAACATGCTATATTCATGGGTACATTAGGCATGTAGCCCGGTCTAGCTGTAAGATGGCTTTGAACCTACCCAGGGCAAATTCCAGGCAGAAGCCTGCAAATCTCCTTCCCTCGTAAGGGACATAAAAGCCAACAGAAATGTCATTTTTAGTGTTAGGAATTTCTCTAAAATTCCTGACCAGGGGCTCGAAGGGTGCCAGGGAAAACCCTTCCAGAACCACAGCCAAATCCCAGGCCGGAACTCTCACATGAACTGCAGGACTTAACCTCAAAGTGCCACAAACAGGTTATTAAATGGTGTCTCCCCAAAGAGGGAGATAGACCAGCAGAAAAACAACCCTGAATGAACTCCATCACTGAAGCCACTGGGCAGTTAACTGGGTCCAACTGGTGTTCTCTGCACCATAAAATGAAGGCTCTCTACTTTAGTTTGTAAAGTTTCCACGTGAAGGGAGCTTTAGGATGGTCTCAACAACCTCGGCTGAGAGACCCTATAGTTCACGAGTTGGTCTCCCTCAGGGGCCAAACCCAAAGCTTCCACATCTCCAACCAGGAGTGGTAGATGGTGCCACTGGCCTGCGAACGAAGATCCCTCCTGATGGTAATCTCCCAAGGAGAGCTGTCTTGGTGAATCATCAAGTCCAAAAACCACACTCTGGTCGGCCAGAACGATCACAATCTAACATGATCTAAACTAATTTGCCATCTAAATTCTTCATTTGACCTATGGGACAAACAAACAATGAATATGGTGGGCTGAAACACAGAGCTCTTGCTTAAGACACAGAAGCTAACACTACATTGCTCCGGGTATCCTTTATAGCTTCTGCGGTACGTCATCCCACGTCACAGGGTGAAGTTGCGCCAATTAGGATTGGAATAGTTCCACACATGATTCAGACTCAGTCACGCTGAGGCATTCCCTCATAGCGTTGACGTCAAACGCAGCGTGGAATTCCTTCAAAAGGGAAACAACACATAGTGCAACTAGTCTGATTCTGACTGTCCAAATGACAATGTGTCGATAAAGATACACATTTGAGTTTTTTAAATAGTGAGACCCATAGTAAAGTAGACAGTCTTTTGTTCATCTGTGATTTACATTAACCAGTGTGAATAACTCCTCTTCCACACCTTTGGTCTGACTGTTTGTCACTCTGCCCCCTTTTAGGTTGAGCATTTTCCCCTTTTCAGATAAAATAGTTATTGTCATTATGGTCTGGTTTCACAGACAGGGCTTAGATTAAGCCAGGATTGGACCTTAGTTCGTTTAGGGCATTTAAGTAGCTTTTATAAACATGCCTTAGAACCAAAATGTACTTGTGTGCATCTTTAGACAAAACAACAACATATTTTAAGATATGTCAGTGCAAGTTACTTTTAGTTAAAACAGCTCAGTGCATTTTGCCAATACATTTTAGTCTGGGACTATACTTAAGCCTTGTCTGTGAAACTGAGGGTATATGTTTTAATGTTATTTTTTGTTTTTGAACGTTATTAAAAAAGAAATCTTCAAGATATCAGGTCATTTTTTTTATTTTATTAGTTTGTTCATTTTTGTCTTAGAGTATCTGATAAAGCAGTTATTTTTCTACTTTTATAAAACATTTTATATGTTGTAGATAAACAGACAATTATCTTTGTGTGTGAGAAAAAGCTGTTTTTGTTTGTGTGTGTCCTGAACATGAGTCTGCCTCTCTCTTTCTCTCTTTCTGTGGCATTAGTGAAAGTGAGGGTGTGTTGAAGAATCTTTCTCATAAATCACACTATGTGCTGTATGATTATAGGACTCCAAGAGTGGTCAGTATATGGCAGTTTGTCATCTCTGTGGTGACTGTGTGTGTGTGGTCCCCACAGTATAGTTCAATAGAGATCCATTTAGCCAACAGCACTACAAATACAGTTTCCAGTTCTTGGTTTATGATTAAAAGAGCAGTTTACCATACACAAATATATGCAGACAAATATGGCAAACTCTTTATATATCTTTGTTACATCTCCTGCATCTTTAATTTATCTGCATTCCATAGACACACTCATTCAGGGAGATAGTGGACTTTTATTTAGAGAGGGTGCATGTGTCTATGTTTTACTTCTTTAGAATAATCTGTTCTGTAGATGTCCTCAGCTAATTCATCTGATAGATGCATTTTGTATGTATGTGTCTGAGCAAGATATAAAAAATAAAAAGATCCAGTGTGTGTGTGTGTGTGTGTGTGTGTGTGTGTGTGTGTGTGTGTGTGTGTGTGTGTGTGTGTGTGTGTGTGTGTGTGTGTGTGTGTGTGTGTGTGTGTGTGTGTGTGTGTGTGTGTGTGTGTGTGTGTGTGTGTGTGTGTGTGTGTGTGTGTGTGTGTGTGTGTGTGTGTGTGTGTGTGTGTCTATGTGTGAGTCTATGTGTGTCTATGTGCACGCGTGCTTGGCTGGGTTACACTTAACTGAAAATTGCCACAAATGATTTGAGCTGTCATATTTTTTCTCACATTGACCAGACCACATGTGTTTTCCATAGACATCACATGACGCTGGCCATAAAGGATGTGTAACAAGGGCCCCCCGTCAGTGGTAGCCACTCCACCCCAACATGCACTCTTCCAGCTATTACTATGTCACCAAAGGACCACCAACGCTCACTGTTTCATAACTATATGTGTTTGTGTACATGCTTGGCGATTATAGTTGCAGGATGCATTTCATCCACCACATCATTAATCATAACACCCCATCAGTTACTGGAGTTGTGATAAATATATGCACATGGCCATGCGCACACATACAATACACCCTTCTCATTTAAAAGATATGGATCTTTCCTTCCCACACACACATAGAGTGTCACACCAGTCTTTTGAGCTATTTGGGAGGTTCCACTTTACCACCAACACAGAGAGTTGGAAACACCCAGACCCGCCCACCTGTCATTTTCTTCGGGTAGTCTTACATTACAGCATCTGTGAAGTTGCCTATACTATATCACCATTTTAACAGGATATTACGGTTATTACTGGTCTGTTTACTACAATTGTCTCGTTAATCAGATTAAAAAATATTTCAGTATGAATTGTGCATTATCAGTTAGGTTAAATTAAGTGCGTAGTCAAATTTTAATTGTGGAAAAATCTAGGGAGTGGGGGGATAGAATAGAGAAAATATAAGGTTCCAACTTGCATTTAATGTGATGAATTGGTTGCATTTGTTGTGTGATTTGATTACTGGACTGGTTTGTATGATTGTGAGGACTGGCAGACTTCCTCCGAACTGAGCGCTCTGTCCTCACGTCTCCTTCCTAAACTAGGCATACCCTGTTTTTGTGAGTGTGTGTTTTAAGTCTGGAGCCGATTAACTTGATCGTTTTTATGGCATTTTGCTACATGTGTGGCAGCTATGAAAATTTTTTGGATAGGAACTGAACCCAGTTCTATTCCCCCAGGCCAAATCTCTGTGTGGCATTCATACGTATCAAAGCCAATAATAAGGACCCTAACACACATTTGTACCAGAACATTCTGCCTGATAATATGCTTTGGATGCATAAATGCTTGCTTCTATTCTATTCTGTTCTGTTCTGTTCTATTCTATTCTATTCTATTCTATTCTATTCTATTCTATTCTATTCTATTATACTCTACTCTGAAAGCTCCACTTTTGCTTGCCAAAAAGTGTTGTGTAGTTCTTGGTGAGATGATGGGTTTGAATGATCATCGTTTGAAACATTGCCCCACAGGCTATATGATTTATTGCCTTCACAAAAACACTTTTCTGTTTGCACAACCATCCAATTCCTTAAATGCACAATACCTAGTTTTCTGAACATCCCTATGATATCTAGTTTCATCCAATCATAAATCATATTATGTTTGTTTGTGTGTGAGAAGGACAGGGACATAGGGAGTGTAGGAGATGCTGTATAGTTATCGGCCAACATGGATTCTACTTGAGGATGCCTGTTTTTGCACTAGCTTAAAGGGATATTGCTTGATATTTCACTTTTTAAGAGTACTATTTCTTGAAGAGTGCTTTATAGGGACTTTTTAGTTACACAGATTTAAGAAGCCATTGTGGCAACCTACATTCACAGAAACAGGGCAACCTGACTGATCTACCTATGGCATTCTACCAAAACCAGAGAGGCTGAGGGCAACCCAAGGCTTTTGTGTTCCCAGAGACAATAGAAGTGTGACAATGTGAGCATGATTGAGTGAGAGGGTGAAAGCAGTGTAGTCTCCCTCTCACTAAATGCAGCCTTGTGAAATTAGCTGCATAGTGCCGGTGCTGACCCTAGCAGAATTAATGACATATCTCTCATTATACACATTCATATGGAGTGAATATGTTTATAACAGACTAAACCTCAGTTTAGTATTACTTGGAGCTCAAGAAGTTTTATGTTATGACTTGTGGCCCACTTTACTCTCGGCATTAACAAGTCTAACGTGTATAAATGTTTATAATGGCTTATTTAATGTTATTAATATTTCATTTATCATACATTAAGTAATCTTTTTACAAATACGCTACCGTTCAAGGGTTTGGGGTTGTTAAGTTTTTTATGTTTTTGAAAGAAATCTTTTAGGCTGCTTTCAAAAATCAAACCAGTAATAGTGTGAAATGTGATTACAATTTAAAATGAATGTTTTCTTTTTTAAGATATTTAAAAAACTATTTTTCTCCTGTGATGGTAAAGCTGTATTTTCAGCATCATTACTCCAGCCTTCAGTGCCACTTTATTTATCGGAAACCATTCTAATATGCTGATTTGGTGCTCAAGAAACATTTATTTTTATAATCAGTAAACTGTTTAATATGGTTTATACCTCCAATATTTTCAATGAATGGAAAGAACAGCATTCATGTGAAATATAATAATATAATAATCTTTTGTAAATCTTTTTTAAATGTCTTTTCTTTAACATTTGATCAACTTAACATGTCTTTGCTGAATCTTAAAATCTTTGCTAAATCTTTAATGGTTGTGTAAATGATATTTAATAATATATTGTAATATGTAATATATGGGTATATTTAACCTGCACTTTGCAACTCATTAGTGATAGATGTATTTACCCATGTGGGGTTTAAATCTACAGTCCTACCAGCCCAAATCTTTAAAACAAATCTGCATATGTATGTTCATACGAGGGGAAATCACAGCCCAAACCCTACTATTAGTGGTGCATAATTTTTCCTTAATTGTTCTTTACATAATGAGTGTGGCTTGTGTAAATGCAACCCTAGACACACATTCAGGGTTTCACAGGGCAGATTCCCATGTGATTACGAGGGTTGTAATGATTGTCTCTAAAACCCAGTCATTCAGCTGCATTTGCATGCAGGCTCTCAGATTTGTTAAAAGATATACTGTATTTTCAGTCCCCTGCAAATGCTGTATTTAACATACAGACACCCACCATTTATCCCTGTCTATCTGTATATCTCTCTCTGCGGTAAGGGTTCACTGAGCGTCTGAGAAGACACAATCCGGTTCAGTGGTTCCAGACTAACAGTGAGTTGGTGGTCTGTTCTGTCTGATCACTGTGCTACACACAGATCTCAGGGTGCTGGTCTCTTGTTAGATGTTTTAGATTAAGCCTTATACCACAGATCTCAGGGCAGTGAAAACGCATTGTTTATCAGAAACCGATTACAACAGATTCAGGGTCACTGATCCCAGAACAGAGTTAAGCACTCCTTTGTGAATGCAGATAATGGTGTCAGTGAGCAAGGCCTGATCTCTGTACAGATTCAGCATGGTCACTGCACCTGCCACAAAGACTGACCAGCTTCTGTCTCTGTGAGCGCAAGTGTTAATGAGGAAATCTGTCCGTGTAGTGAGCGAGAAAGCGAGTGAGCCGGAGAGAGCGAGAGGGAATGTGTGTGGGTTTGTGTGTGGGGGGTAAACACTGAAAGGCGCTGACTGTCTGTGAATAGAAGGATTATCTCATTGCTCTTTAAAGTGGTTGACAAAGGGTTTGTGGTAAAACATTCACATCTCTTGTCAACACTTATTCATCCATCAGGTTATACTCTTCGATTAAAGGATTAACCTTGCTCCGAGGGTTCATATTCAGAAGATGAAGCACTTTATACAGCCACTGAGAGATTACAGTTAGAGTCAGTCACACACATAATTGAGGCATTTATCCAATTTTTAGTAATCAGATATTTTTTCCGATTTATTAGGGGGACGAAAAACGTGGTTGAAGTTTGAAATCATTGCCAAGAAAGGCTCACACAAGCTGCTCGACGTTTCCCTCAACTTTCCCACGCGGAGACGTCAGTGCACATTTGGGTGGCAGCCGTTCTCCTGTTCCTGTGTGTTCTCATCTTCTGACATGAATCGTGGCATCTTGTCGCACACATGTTGGCGTTGCTAAGTGAGCACCACCCAAACAGAGCTTGTGCTGCACACAGTTGGAGAGCCTATTGTTTGCAGCCCAGCTTCAGAGGGCATTCAACTGCCAAGACATGGAGTGTGTCTGTGTGTTCTGGGGTGTATATGCCACAAAACGTGCACACAAGTGTAAAACTCATTTTTTATGAATTCGTAAAATCTCTGAAAAGGCTAATTAGCTCAAGCCGTTGTAATTGGTTATCAGTGCTAGTAAACACAATGGGTGGTCAATGATTGACAACTACAGTGCACAGTCATTTATTGGCTATTATATGTGTTTTACACAGTCCGTCAGTTTGAAAAAAGACAAAGTACAAAATGTAGATATAGGTATTGATATATATTCATATCTATATCTCGTTTTTATTGATTCAAAAATACATACAATTAATTGTAGTTTTCATTTTATATATTTATATAAAGCAATTTATAAAGCACATATTATAGGGACACCGCTGTTAGCCCTAACTTTTAAAATTCCATAATTGCCGCTGTTGTAACAGGTTGCTGGAAGCACACGACACAGAAGATCACGAGAAACACAACCACGTCAAACATAAACAAGACCGAACAAAGAACTGAGATGAACTAAGGGCTTAAATACCAGGGAGAGCTAATGAACTGAACAGAAACAGGTGTGGTATTAATTAGAAACTATGGAAACTAATGAAAAGGAACACAGGCAAAACAGGAATAGGGAAAACAGAACCAAAACACACTAAGTGGCCATTTACCCGACACCAGTTTCAACTAAAAACGGAAAACTTATTAGTTTTGGCTGTTCATTTACATGACAACAGCGTTTTGGGGACCTGAGTTTTTGAGAACGATGCCGTTATCGTCTCCGTGTAATCAACAAAAACGCAAATTTGTGAAAACGGTGATGCCATGCGCATGCGTATGACGTGTTCAGTCCATACTAGGCGCATAGTGTTTCTTTACAAAGTGACTTTGCCAACTACTGGCCTGGCAGCATAACACAGCGTTTTTAATCATTTTCGAGGATCCATGTACGGGGATCGTTTTGACAACGTTGTTGTCTGTACGCGAAAAACACAAAGGAAAAACTTTTCCGTTGTAGTGCATCGTTGTCATATAAACGTAACCTAAAGATAAAAAGACATACACATAACCCTGACAGGGTTATCAGGTATGTAGCGCATAGCTATCTGGTGTTCTGGACCAGCTCTCTGTGCCCTCCTCAGTGGGGATTCGTTGGGTCTTTGTGTTCTTGTTTTCCCACAAAGGAGCTTCGGCACAAATCCCTCTGGCACGGAGGGGCTATAGCAAAGTAAACAGAGATTTATGTCTTTAACCTTTAGACTCACCAAGTGTTTTTGAGTGGTAATCACACACGTTTATGAGTTATGGGTCGAAAGGTTAAAAAATGCACAGCATTGTTGCTGTAGGACTAACTGGGAGCCTGTGATTGGATGATTGGTCTCCAATTACTCAGTGTGCCCTCGTGCTGTAGGAATACTGTCTGCAGGTTAATCCTCACTTCCTACTTAATGGAAAGAGTGCGTTAGGAATATTTTCTCCATAAGCAATAGCAAGAGTAGCTAAAGTATGGTCTATGTTTGATTGTAGCAGTTACGTTATGTTTTGTTTGTATGGTGAGCAATGATGACTCTCTGTTTGACGTTATCCAGAGAATCCTTTAACTCGTTTGAAAAGAGGCAGAAGTGGAAAAAGTGGGGGAAAAAAAGAAAACACAACAATTTCGAGACTACATCACTTCGGTCACAGAAGCCAGAGTCTCTTTGAAGTTCTCATGGTGTGTGTGTCCCATTCAACAAACCCCCTCCTCACTTCCCTTTCCACCCTCCTTGTGTCAGGAAGGTTACAGCGCATACGCTTGTTTTGTGAGACGAATGCATTTGTTCTCTATTGTAATATGAAACACTCCAGGCCCATCCCCTCCCTTGCTCCCTCTCTCCCTTTCCTTCTTCTCCTCTGAATGGAGAGACACAATTAAAAGCACATTAGATCTTTTCAAGTGCTTGTAATTTCATAAGTGAGGGTCCCCAGCTCTGCGCAGGGCTTAGACGAGGGAAAGCCGCGATATTTAGAGGGGCCCGGGGGAAAGATGGGAAAGAGATATTAACCTCGCCAGGGACAGCTCTCAAAGAGGCCACTGCTAGCCACACAGCAGCCCACCCACACCGACACCTGCAGCTTTAAAAGCGCTCACACACATAAAGACGCTCTCGCACATGTACACGTTCACACACACATCTTGATTATCCACCATGTCAATGGAAGCCGGTTTCCGCACAATGAATCAGTGAGATTTATAGTTATGTTGATGTTTAATGAAGGTTGATGAGTATTTGATTGATAGACCTCAACAGTAATAAACCAAAGAAACAGCACCACACAGACCTGTTGCATCGACTTAGTGCCTGACATTGAGCAGACGGCTTTCTGGAAACACATGAGGTTGAAAATAAATGGCAGTAGGTGATGATATATAGCTTTTATACAACATAAGTATTCTGAATGTCAGATTATTGTCTGGAAATAAGTGTGATGCATGTATAATTATGTTTTTGCCAGTATTCACCACACTTTTCCATTCACAACACAAGCAGATAATGTTATACTGAAAGGAGTTTCTTTGCTGAATAGGCACTGTTAAGTGATGCATATGTGTCTTGCAATATTAGACATGTAATTGTGAATTAATTACAGTTTAATTTAGATTAACTTCTATTGATCATTTAAAAGTTAATCTGCACATCACTGTATATATAACAAAAACAGGAAAACGAGAGAGAACCAATGGAGTATGCTTCTTCCTGTAAGCTTTTTGTTTTTTATGCATTTTTTTGTGTATAAAATAAAACCTGTAGCTGTAGTTTGCCTTTTTTTTTGCCAACAATTTTTTATCAGATAAATGCCTTATAACCACGTTTAGTGTTTTGTTCTTCCCTCATATTCGAAATATTTAAAAGTATAAAACATTTTCCCTTATATTTTGATGGTTCAATCAAAATTGTATAGGGTCATTAAAAACAAATACCCCCTCCAAACATCACTTTTGGCCTCTGCTGAATTGTATAAGTTGTACTTTATAAATATATATTTTACAAAATAGTAAAAAACAATAAATAATAATTATTGGCTTATCAATATCATACAGATTTTTAATACCGGTTCATACTGCTCAGCATGTATGTGCGCCTGTGTGTGTGTGTGTGTGTGTGTGTGTGTGTGTGTGTGTGTGTGTGTGTGTGTGTGTGTGTGTGTGTGTGTGTGTGTGTGTGTGTGTGTGTGTGTGTGTGTGTGTGTGTGTGTGTGTGTGTGTGTGTGTGTGTGTGTGTGTGTGTGTGTGTGTGTGTGTGTGTGTGTGTGTGTGTGTGTGTGTGTGTTGAGCAGGAGCAGAAAGAGCTTCCTCTCTTGATGTATGTAATTTCAGAAATTCCAACCATAACCCTTCTGTGTGTGTGTCTCTGTAACGGGATGATATATTGGCTTAATCAAATAGGAAAATATGAGTAATCCAGGTCCTGACTCAACGGCAGCTTGCTTTATTATTGTAGCTTAAGGTGCAGCGTGGTCCTGCCGTCTTTGATCCTGACTGTTTGAGTGTGTGAATATGTGTGTATGTGTATGTGTGTGTTTATTGTTTTAAGTGAGGGTGGTACTCAGTGCTATTGGCTTTGATTACAAAAGGTTGAACCTTCTGAGGAACAGAGGAAAGATATTTAGACTGTTTTCATCGAGAACATTAACCCTTTATGTGTTTCTCCAAAAAGGAGCGCTTAAGTCTGTGTGTGTGAAATCAGAGACAAGGGAGCCCATTACCAAGATCATTATAAACCCAGTGTTTCTCGGGACACAGAGTTCAATAAGACATAGTCCTAGTCATCAATCGTGTGTGTGAGAGAAAGTGTTCGAGCGAAGGAGAGCGTACCTTGTGTGCAGCCCCAGGCACAAGCTATGTCATGGCTGCCATTTGCTGCTGATGAAAAATGTAAAACATTTTAACCGGCCATTACCGAGATGCTTTGATGTGCTTTCAGTTTGACAAGACCCAGCTGTCATGATTGTTTTGTTTGTTAATAAACATGTAGCATACACTTTGAGGTCAAAAAGAGGGTTTTAAGTAAGGGTTAAAAAATATGTTTTTCCGATTTTTCCTTTATTGTGTAATTCTTCAGTCTTCTTTGTCATGTCAAACAATAATTATGATAATTATTTTAATATATATTAAAGTTTATGTACCCCCATTGACTTCCGTAGGAAAACAAAGACTAGTTTGGATTGCGCAAATGAGCCAGATTTTCCATTGATTTATTTGATGCTCTGTTCTCTCTTTGTAACTCTTTTTTAGTATGCATATTTGCCCCAATGTTCTGTCTCTAAACATAGCCTGTAATGTACTTTATGATCATAAAAAAGCACTGGAAGAATTGTTGAGAAGGAAAGTAAAAAGATGCTTATGTTGTCATTCCTTTCAACTTGTTGTACATATTCAGTGAGAGTGAATGCTCTACAGAACTTTGATCCCAATGTAATTTCATTTTCAAAAGCAAGGTACAACTGTGATTTACATTAGCCTGCGTATGTGGGGCTTGTGATGGTGTTAAAACTCTTCTTTTTTTTTTTTTGTCTTGAAGAACCTTTTACCCCCAAATTTGCTACACATTCACCCCTCTGTAAAAACATGATTATCACTGCAGCGTGAAGCTGCCCACCATCATTCACCCGGCTTAGGTTTTCTGAAGTTAGCAAATCACCAAGAAAATTGGAGAGGCCTGCAAAGCGTTCAGCACTTATGATTCCATCCCAGATCTCTTAAGTGTGTGTGTGGTTGGGGGAACCCCACACCAGAGAGCTGCGTTAGTTCTCCGACCGTAACATAAACCAATTTCCAAAAGCAGTTTTCTCCTTCATGGTGTAACTAGGAACAATAATGCATGTTTAAGAAACAAGACATTTATCAAGTTTTCTAAAAAAAAACACTTATCAAACAGATAAAAACACATTTAACACACGAGAGAGAGAGAGACCACAGTGTGAGGAAATGTTTGAATGCGTGTGGCGAACCATTTTTCGAAATTATATATTAAATATAATCACATGCACTGAAGGGGATGCAGACTTTTGAAGAGCATAAAAGATGATCTCTAAATGGCAAATAGCCAGGGTATAATGTGCCTGTCTGTCTTTGCATCTAAACAGCATATAGCACAATTTACACTGTTTAACACTGAATTTCCCTGGATAACAGTCATTATATTATTGATTTATTGAATTAAAATGAATGTAGAAATGAAGAATCTTGTCATGACAATGATTCAGTTAAAGGCTGCTCTGATGCTTCATTTCATTTACACAGAAGCAAAGCAGCATCAGAAGCACCTTTGATAAGGGACTGAGATGGGTCAGATTTGATGTGGCATTGCATCTTTAATTTGGAGCAGCACAAAGCCTTAAGTCGCCTGTGTAAAGAACCCTTAAAACCGCTTTTTAAAAAGCTATAATGAAGTGCAGTCTATTGTTTTTCAAAGTCCAGACTTTGAGGTTCCAACACAGAGAAACAATGTATTTGCATTGTGTGTATTAGTATGTGTGTTTTGTAGTGTTGTTATGAATGTGTGTATGATTCGGTTTATTGAAACATTTTCTCACTCAAAGCTATCCATGCAACTATTGACATTGTGAAGCCTTATTTAGTCTAAAATAAGTGGATATGCTGCTGTGTGGTTAAAACCAATGCCAATTGCCGGCAACGAACCACTAATTTGAACTTTTGTGTTTGAAGAAACTGATAGGTTTGTTACGACTTAAAGCAACAACATGGAACTTTTCCTCTGCTGTCGCCCTACAGGTTGGAAGCGGAATTGTCCATTACCGCTGTCGTAAAATGATTTACGGTTACTGTATATGAAGCATGCAGGTTTTTTTTCATATGGGCAATGATAAAATTATTAATCTTCCCCCTTTCATAATTTATACATGTTTAGTAGACTAAACATTTTAACTCAAACATTTGCGATTTGCATGTCGATTGCAATGCTCAAATCTGAACGAGAATGATAGCGATAGCATCCTAACCATCTAAAACTATCATGTTAGTGTTTACTAGCTACCAGATTGATAATTCGCTCATCTACTAGCTGATTCATGAAGATAAATAAATGGAGGACCAGATAGTTTCCATAACGTAGCCAGGCAGACAACAGATTAGAAAAACTAAAGATAGTATGCAAGCAATTTACAGTTACTTACTAGTTCAACAGCATGACGGCCAAGTCAGCATCGGTCTGGTAACTCTCCTCCTCCATAAGCTAACGCCAGCGAGCAAACGCTCGACCCATATTGATCCTCGTCCTGCCTTTCAGTTTATCACTCTCCCTTTTCCTCTTCCGACTCTACTCCGACAAAACCTTGGACTTCTTACGTTTCGCTGCTGCTTCAGCCATGACGAAAACAGACGGACGAAAACAGACGCGCTGGTTGGCCACATTTGAGGAAGTGGTGGGCAAAGTGACGTATGCCGTAAAGCAGTCGAATTTTGTAGTTCTTTTTGAGCTCTGGTTACTACCCGCACCCCGAAGTTACATAGTGCCAGTAAAAGCGATACAGACCCCGTCAGGCTCTGGCAGACGTCTCATTCAACCTATTGTAAGTCGATGTACTATCACAAGGGTCTTGGAAATATATTATGAAGGTTGAAAAGTTACATGTTGTTGCTTTAAAATATTTACCTATGTTTAAAGGTGGATTTTTGAATCCCTATACTGTTATTTTCCCTGAGTTTGCTAGAAAATAAGATAAGACCAACAAATCTGTTAGGCTGAGTAACCCCTCCCTTCCCAATTGGCCAGTATTTTACTGTTGTCTTCTGTTCTTATGTGTGTTATGCATTGCGTGTTAGCAAAATAATTGTGTATGCCTTCTCTGCATCCTTATGTCGTGGCTTTTTAGGTCTTTTGATGAGTGTTAGTCACTGTGCAAGTCTTCTCTTGTTGACTCACATCCTCATGAACACTGATGGTTTAGGGGTGTTTCATCTCTTTCCAAGTGTGTGTGTGTGTGTGTGTGTTTGACATGGACACAAGTAAAGATACATTGAAAGGAATTGAGTGTATGTATCCTGTTTTGTCTCGAGTGTTGGGATTCCTCTGTCACTGTTAGTGGTGGAATTTTCTCATGATTTGTGAAGCGTTTGCACGACTCCAGTCTTCTGCAGAAACCCATACGCACATCATCAGTATCTCCCCTCAATTACTGGGCAGATTATTCACAGATTGGCATAAGTCCTGAATCACTCGAGGTCTCGCGTGAGAAGGGAACAGTCTGATGTTGTTGTTTATCTGCACTTTGTGCTGTATATGTGTTTGCTGTGATGTAAGCACACGCACACAAACACACATTAGACCACTGTATCCAGGATTCTTTCCAGTTTCTGTATAATAATTTTAATCACTGTGGTTTTCCAGTAACACACAACATAGGCAATGAAAATGATTTACTTCAAGCGCAGAGATTTTTACAAAATTGTATCACGACTTTAGAAATCTTCACTGAAAACAAGAAACATATTATTTACCGCTCTCCCTCTTTTTCTGTTGTGGTACCAGCTGTCTTAGAGTGTGTGCGTGTGCATGATTATCATATCTGCTTTAGTTTTATGGTAACTGAGCACATTCTGTTCTCAAAACAACAGGTTAAAATCTGAAATGAAACTATGCCATTTAAGGCCTTTGTATTTGTATATGCTTACCAATGCTCAGAGAGATGCTGGTGTGCATGCTCTGGTAATTTGTTTTGTTCAAAATAGGTTTTTTTATGTACAGTATCATTTATTATTTTTGGTGTTTTCTGTTGTTACATTTACAGTGCAAAAGTCTAGGTGCCATTGTTGAGAATCCAAGAAATGTAAAAACATATGCAGTTATTTAAAGCACAGGTGTGGTCTATTAGTCTGCAGGGAAATCAAGACTGTAATGTAAAACATATGCAGCCATGACCGTTTACATATAGCTCATGCACCTTTCACACTACAGCTGCCTGATCACAGACTAAAATCCAGTTGACCACATTGTCATTTTCAAAAAACAAATGAATGAATGAATAAATAATTATTTAAGTATTTCCACCGTTGGATCCCACTCTAAAATAAAATATAAAACCACAGTAGGCCTAAAATATTGTGTAAGTAACCAACTCCAGAGTCCAGGCGTGGGCTACTGGCTAAAGTTTAGTTCAGCACCTTTGGGCCTGACAGCTCCCGTGAAGATGCACTGTAGGTTCTAGTAACGTAGGCTACGATTTATGTGCTGATGTTGGAAACAGGCACTAATCCATCGTAAAATACAGCACACGACGTTTGCTAAGATGATGAAATGATGAAAACCCAGTCAGGACTCGTCTCTGAAGCTGTAGGCTGTCTGTGTATGTGGGCTGTAGATGCAGGGTTGAAATGAAGCCTCAAATCGGCTCTCCTTTTACCTCTCAAGCATCCTCAGGGTCTTGGTTGAAGTGTTTTGGTTGAAGCCGCGTCAATAGAACCCATACGGCAAAGAACGCTGGTTTGAGGGCGGCCTCTTGAATGTTCGGACGCCTGAAAAGTTTTGGAGTGGAAGGTTCCTCTGTCTCATTAACGGTGGCCTAGGTGTTAATTGGCCATGGGTTGGCATGAAAGAATGAGTATGTGGACATAAGTGCTTTATTCGACAAGGAGAAAGCGAAGGAGGTGGAGGTGATATGATGACGGTTAGCTAATCAAAGCCCGGAGCTCGCCTTTTGAGAGCGCGAGAGGTTAATTACGCATGTGGAGAAAGTCTGACATCACCTTTCTGAAAGCTTATTCGCTGACTAGAAGTTCAAGTGGCTGCATTTCCTTTGCTCCAGTTTGCCTCTTGAGGGGATATATATAATATTAGCAGATTTCTGTTTCTTGTACAGTTTGCGCCACCATAGCTAGGCTATATATGTCCAATTATTCCATCTACAATAATGAATGCAGTTGCTTTTGTACGCATACACGTAAAGACGTAGCATATTTGGAATAGATTATTGTAAGTGATTTTAATTGGGATTTGTAGAACAACATTTCCGACTTTCTGTACAGCATTCGCGTTCTAAAAACACACATCATTCAAATCACCACTCTGGGATTTCGCCACGCAAATAGTTTCGATCTGTGTGCTACGAAAGCGCCTGGAAATCTGCAAGAAAAATATTATCATAACTCCATTGTGAGAAATATCGTTAAGAGGGGACCTGCTTTTGGTGGACGTTTGAAGAATTTTTCCGCTGGCAGGGTCGACTGGCCCTTCGGGTCAAACTCCTGCGCTTTATCCTTCAACTTAATCCTCAATAGTACATAAATAATACAGAGACCTTGTTTGCTCAGAAAACATGCCCCCGTCGGAAAGACTTCTATGGTATTTTAAGGGGACTGGCGGTATGCAATGTCAACCAAATTATCCCGAAAACCAGAGAAACAAAGATTCTCAAAGTTTATTGAGGAAGCAGGAAAAAAAGTCATTTCAATCAGCCAAAGTGCCTAGGTCTGTACATAGAAATATTACCGTAGCCTAGTTATAATTTGTCTTAATAATTATATTATATTATATTATATTATATTATATTATATTATATTATATTATATTATAGACTTGCAGGTTTGCACTGTAAAAAAATATATATATAGCCTATATCATTCAATTATTTATTCATGGCATTGCCATTTCTCTCCCTCTTTTTAAAACTCTACTCAAATTTGAATAAGGACAGTTACAGCCAGAATAGAACTTTGGACCACACGCAGTTTAAAAGGAACATTTCCAGTTTCATTTCCCCAGTTTCATTTCGGTTGCACGGCGGTCTCCCAACCAATGTATTCGTGGCCTATCATTTGGATCATTGTTCGGGTTTCCACGACAAAAGTTTAAGTGAATACGCGCTGTGAAATATAGTTAATATATACTATGTTGGCATCTGCTATTGACATTATCTAGTTACAGTTTACAACTACAATTAGACGACCTGAGATTTTATGGGAGTTATTTATGTCGTCGGATATAATTGGTTTCAGGAACTTATTTGCCATGTGCAGATCACATTTGCACCGAAACATCTGCTGCAAAAAGTGAAAAATGAAAAGGAAGGGTTAATCAAACTTTTCAGGCTTGCAATTTCACTTGGATGATAGAGTGAGGTAACTAACAGGGGGGTGGGGGGAAGCTTTGTGGAATTGAAAACGGGAGTTATTTAAGCTTTCGCCTAATGTTAATGAGAAGTGCTGGAAGTGATGTAAGGTTTTGGGCTTGTTTCCGATGTTATATGCATCCGCAGTTTTTATGGCGTTCTGGTGGGCATCTGAGGCGTAAGTGGCTGGCATAGCTAAATCACTCGCGCCTTTCATGTTGTTTAGAATATTTGCCAACCTCTTAGTAGGCTATATTTAGACAGTGCATAATACCACACAAGTTTTTTCAACCAAACTTTTGAGAGATTATAGCGACAGGTGGATTCCCTTAATAACGAGGGGATCACTCACTAACCTTGGAGTTTCATTTAAATTCTAATACACCGATTTTAATAAACTCTCCCAAAACACAGACACTCGTATACGTGCCAATAGGCACACCTCATCTGAAACACTGAAGTTTTGAATGGCATGGCTGCATTAATTCTGTTCTGTTTTGCATTGACTACTATGATAAGAAACCGACCGACTTAATCTTACACAAAATCCTTTATATTTTGGTGTAAAGCAAATAATAATAACAACAATACTAAATAATAGCATTGTGGAAATAATTCAAAGTAACTACTTGCTAAAAAAATATTGTCGTTATTCATCATTATGCACTCTCAGAAAATAAAGTAGGCTACATAATTGTACCTTTAGGGGTACAATGGCTTGTCACTGGGGCTGTACCCTCAAGGGTACAATATTGTACCTTAACCTTTAAAAGAAACGGTACATATACCTTTTAATGCTTTTTGACCCTCAAAAATGTACATACATGTACCTTGAGGTCCAATAATAAGCCCTATGGGGTACGTTAGTATAGATTGTACCTTGGGAGACAGAAATGGACTCCTACTGTACCCCTATTTCTGACAGCGTGTGTATCACTCTTCAACAATATCAATTTGCATAATACTCCACATCTGAATGACATTGTTTCTGGCCTCTGTGGTAGGCTATATATAGGCCTATATATATATATATATATTTTTTTTTTTTTCAGTTTTATTTTTTCATATTTTTTTGTTCAGTATATTATATACTTTATTTTATAGTTTATTGAGAAGGAATTCAGGGATGGAAAATTAAGATGCTTAGATGAATGGTAGGTTTTAAAATTAGTTTTTCCTATCATCTCTCCACCGTTGATCACTTGGCTTCTCGATATATTAATTTAAATCAAGACAGTCATGGTAGATTTTAGGACACGCAGGTGTTATTTATTATTTTACCAAAAGGCTGTTGTGAATTTCCCTGCACATTTAATTGCCGCCAAGATCTCGATGTTCTACAATTAAATTCGTTGGTTCTTTTTTAAATTAAGGTTCTTAGCGTGAGAAAAAAAAAATATGTGGAGCCTAAAAATGAGTTGAATAGCAGATTCTGAAACGTTTAGCTTTTATGTATTTCTGAAAGCAATTTTAACCACCTCATATCAACGAACTTGGTGACGTGCTATTTTGTAAACTGTACTATTTTACGTTATTTTAAGTGTAGCCTATTTAATACTGTATATCTGAAATTAATTCAAGACAATCATTTCAGCGTTATAGAAAAAAAAATATTCTAAATGTGAAGACTAAACAGTTTATTCATACGCCACCGAAACAGCAAGTTTTAATGACATTTGAGCCCTATAATGAACTATATGTTTAGAATACAAAAGGCCTAAATGTTAATTTATCGGCAGTCTAAATTAAAGTAAATGTATTTTTGCAAATATTGTAGCCCTGTATAATTTATAATCTCAAAGAATTTGCCTAATGACATTGGTGAGACAATTCGTCAGAGGCGCATTTCGAAAAAATCTGCTAAAATTCCACGTTAACTTTAAAGTGCGAAAAACAACCTGGGCTGGTAGCAGAAGCCTCGTTCCTTATTGCAGATATAATTTCTCTCTACATTATCTCTGCAAGCGGTTCGAATTTGCTGTCATATTTGGAGTTGCTTGCTCTCGGGTATCGGGATACTGTGTGCTCGAAACCAGATGTTAAATCATGTCTCTTTCTCTTTTTGATGCTCAGAGTTCAAATGATTGGAGAGAAGTTTGTGACACGGGCATTCTTCTCATATTTCAGCTCGCAGAAGAAGCTTATTATGATATCGATTATATGATCTCACCCTCACAGACGCAAAGTGTTATAATGAAAGCCGGGTCTGCAAGAGATTCGAAAAGCTCTCTGAACACATGTGCACAAGTGATGATGGTGTGAGTTGTCTATGTATGTTGTCAGTGTGTGCGGCTGTCAGTAACAGAGAGACCCGTGTATGGTTGTGTGAGCATTGTTGAGTTAAAGGTCGCTCTCAGTGGTCACGACTCCATAATCTTAAGTCTTGTCACAAGGCTACTCACTTGTTTGGTCCGTGCAGACTTGTTACAAAACGCATTAAATATTTCCTTGAATCGGTATAATAGACTAACTTAACCAGATCAACGAAAGATAAACAAATATTCAAATATAAATAAAAAAATTGACAATCGAAGTTGTATGCATTTCTAGCTAATTTCGATCTGATATAATTATTAAATGTATTGTAAAATATTAACCAGGTATGGCGAATCGGGTATCTTATAAAACATAAACGTTTCTTTAAAAAGGCATAAATAAATATTTTCAGTTAAATATCCTTTATCCTACAATCTCCCTCGGTCCTACTGGTGATTGTCATTTGTTTCTCGCCGGTTGTTTCTAAAAAGTTCAATACAGCTGTGTCGGTCTGTACTCCATGCTGTGAAAATCCAGAGCGCGTAACCCTGATTGTGACAGCCTACAGCGCGTGAGCGGCGTCATCCTGAAATGGCAAAAACTAGAGGCATCTCATTCACACTTTAACTAGGGTGGGAGAAAGCAGAAAGTATGTCCTTGTGCTGCAGGCAAAATAGAATTTCCACAACTCCCCATGCAGTTAAAAAGCTCGCCTCTACTTTTTTGCCCTTTATGGCAAATAAAGCAATTTAACCAAAGCCTATACTTTTCATGTCAACTACAGTAATATTTTATTTTTAGCTGTAAATCTGCACGACTTCCTTTTCAAATAACACGTTTTAAGAATAAATTGCAAAATGGAACTCAGTGGAAAATTGTAGCTACACACTTAAGTAGCCTACCAACGTGGGGGAAAGCTATGCCATATATTCGGACTAACATATAAAAGTGCTCCGAATTAAGATATCTTTGTTCAAAATTACACACAATATACAAATCGTAGTTTACGCATACATCTGCTCAAGAGAACCAAAAATACAGCGCACCCCCCATGCCCTTAATCGCGACCAGATGTGAAGACCGAGTAATTGATTTACCGCCATTCAGCGGCCCTAATGCAGACTGAGATGGATAATTGTGTATTTATTCATTTCTTCGGGGGAGTAGGTAGGCGGCAGGCCCATCTTGACACATGGATAATTCTCTTGGTGAATTACAGGAACTTTTACCATGGTGTACCGTGATATCGTAGCTCTGTCTATCCCTCTCCCTCTCCCCAGGGTACCTGTCACTAACATCTGAGCGCCACATGCTAGCCTCCTTATCCGTCTCCTTGCGCGAGCAATCTCCCTCGCTTCCTTTGCCCCTCCAGGTTCCCTTCCCAACGGATGCTGCGTTCCAGGGACCCCATGCGCTCTCTTTCACACACCGTCCACTCTTTCTATCTATCTATCTATCTATCTATCTATCTATCTATCTATCTATCTATCTATCTATCTATCTATCTATCTATCTATCTATCTATCTATCGCAATTTTTTTTAAGTATAGCCTATTTTGATATCACACACTGGTGGCCTAATTTTATCTCTCTTTTATGTCACTGTATTTTACTAAAATTGAAATTTAAAAAAAGCACCGGAAGTGTAGACTAACATCTGCGCGCGCCTTTAAACGGAGTTCCCTCTTCTGTACTTTGACAAACCCACAGCAAGGCTTGATAAACTGAGAGGAAATTCCAGACCGTTCCTCTGGGATACCATCGGGAGAGTATCCCAGTAATTCTCCTTTCGTATACAAAAGGGAAAAATTCTCTAGATTGTAATCGTCAAAATAGGTCGCTATGCTGCTTTGGCTAACGCAGATGGCAGTCCAGATATCAGATGAAGTTCAGTAATGTTGTATCTTTACGCTTTGCCTACAGATAAGTCCCCGTTGGTGAAATGTTTGCTTCTGTGTAAATTATCGTGACACCCATAATAAATATAGCCATTATAGTGCACAAAGCTTTTTCAATTGAGCGCAATAGTTCAAGGGAATACTTTGGTGTCACGTTGCAAATCCTGCCAAAAAATAAACTAATTTCCCCTGCCGGACTGTAAACACTAGACTAGCCAGGGCGGCAGCATCAATAGAAGAAGTGCGCATGGTATATCACAAACATTTTCCCAAACTGCTGCAGACTTCCAGACCAATTAGGGGCATTTTGCTTTGCATGGTGGAGGAAATAGCTCTCCACGCTGCAAAATGTCACAGAAAAGTTCCCGGGGCAATGTGAGTGTAAGCGTCTCCCACAAGTTCTAGTTTCCCATAAAACAGGCACAGAGAGGGTTTGAATGGTCATATGTTTTCACTGCCTTTGCTTTGAACAGGTTCACAAGTCTGAATATGAGCTGTAGAGGAATGAAATGTGCTGATTGTATGCATCACACGGTCCTTAAAGCAAGACTTAGCAAAGACACCTGATGAAAGCCTTGTCATTTCAGGGAGACGCCAAACACAAATGGTAACTGGCAGTTCCCTGACCTTATCTCCAGCTCTTTACTCTGCAATTTGAACTTGTGGATTTGTGCACAATTTGAAACACATATTGGAACATCTGGAGACATTCCTGGCAATTTAACGCCATGTCACGCTTTATTTGTTTTGACTTTAATTGTTATTTAAGTTTGTTTACGTGCATTTATCTATCTACTTATGTAGCCCCATCTTGGCTGCTTGGCTGTGAGTGAATCCGTGAGAAAGTGCAGGATTAACCAGATGGGACGTCAAAAATGGTAATGAAGTAAGATCCGATCTCTCTCGTTCTTCATTACAACGATTTAAAGAGTGACATTAAGGAAAGTGTGGTGCATCTGTTTAGCACAAGAAAAGAAAACGTTTGAGAAATTCGGTTATCCAGGGCCAGCGACTGCAGCATGTATCATTTTCACTTTTTGCTGTCAGAAAAGTCTTATCGTTACAACATTTCAAATACATCATATGTTAGATTTATCTACTCTTCACCTGCCCAAAACACATGTTTTGTCTTCTTAAAAATGAATGTTCCATTTAGAACAAGTAGGAGTTTCATTCTGATGTCATAGGATCATTTTTTGTGTGTGCTGCAAAGAGCTTTTTATTGTCAATTTTTTTAACGAACTAGTGCTTTAAAATACAGAAAGAAAATACAATACTGATCTAATCAGCCTATAATGTATCAATCACTTTTTTAATTATTGGCATGAGAAAGTGCAGCAAAGAACTTGAAAAACAATGCAATCACAATCTACTTGTATCACAAGGGCAGACATGTTAATACAAGTTCTAGAAAATGGGACATCTTCAATGTCTCATATTTAAAAATAGATTTAAATGAATTAAACCCCTCTATAATTCTATAATTGCTCTATAATTTTTAAAATCGTATACAAACAATCTCTCAGATTATGTCATTTCAATATTTTAAGCCAGGACAGCTGTTTGATTTCTCATTAATCCGATGCTGTATTCAATACTTACATCTACTTTTTACGTTTTCTAGACTGCATACAATTCCATACACTAAGATAAAATGAATATGGCAAAAATAGTTGTTCTAATATCCAGAAATGTAGTAAAAAGGTGTAAATTGCTATCATTAAGAACACAAACATGCCTAAAATGTGAACAAGTACTCATTATCGGCAGCATTATCTTGTGTTTATCTTGTTGAGATTTAGCTTTAAGGTTGTGAACATATGATGAATATCAATTTGAAACAGATTCTTGGTCCAAGAATAGATCTTAGGGCTTAATTGTGACTTAAAAAAAAAAAAAAAAAAAAACAGCTGTTAAGATTTAGGATAACCGTGTGCCAGGCCGCGCTGCCATCGCACTATTGAAACAATTTGCCTGAGGTTAGCTGCTAACTCTGCCGGGGGGGGGGTTCCATTCTTTACACCCCAGCCATTTAGTTAATGAACGCAATGTTAGATTTTCTCGTGTTGTTTCTTTCCGCTTTAGAACATCCGCTCACCTTTCTGTGCTGAGTTGTGAGTCCTCCAAGAGGCTGGGGGTCAGATGTGTATTGATAATGTTGTGTGACTCATGCCAGCTTCAATGTGCACACATGAGCAGATCTTTTGCAAGAAAGTCCGCATTTTAAGTGCGATCTCTGTCCAAGTCAATCACCATCCACAAGGCTATCTCACTTCAAACGCCTGGGCCTACACTTTAATTTAACAGACAGAGTCTATGTGTGTTTGAAGGCAGAGAGAGAGAGAGAGAGAGAGAGAGAGAGAGAGAGAAAAGACTACGAGTGATGAAAAGTGAAATAAGCCTTTGAGCGAACGTGTGCTTTTACATGTGTTATTTGTAGCTAATGTGTGCACTGAAGGTCTCCAGTGTTTGCCCATATACAGCTGTGTTGTCGCCCCAACCCCGTACCCCTGCCGCTCACAGTCTTAGTGCTCCATGGAGAAGTTCATCAATATTTTGGCCGACCTTTGACATAACCTCTACAATTCAAACAATGGGATTCTGGGTACACTAAATGGCCATGTGGTTGGCAGGGCGGCGGGACTAATGAGGGAATGTCGTCTCGGTTTTACAGTTCAGGCCGAAAGCGGTCAAGTGGAAAAACGGCCCTGGACTGCCTCACGCAAACTTTCAAAGAAGGGGAGCACACAATCCCCACAAGGGCTTTTCTTTCAGTCCATCACTTCAGTAGCTCACTCTCTCTTCCCCACTCTCTGATCTCTCTATGGTGTCCTATTCATTTTCATTTCTATCTACTCAGCCTGTCGAGGTCTCTTTTTTTCTGCTTCTCTCACATCTCTCTCTCTCTCTCACTCACGATCACACAGTCTCCGCATTCTCTCTCTCTCCTTGGCTCTTTTTTTATATTTGGCCAATTATCAGATTAAAGAACACCCAACTCAGTCTTTTTTGATATAATGAGTGTTCACCCTCCCTTGTGAATCCATCATTAAAGAGACAGTTCACAGTGAGTCTGTCATCAGCCCTCCTGCTGTCTGTCTGTTGTGACTGAAGTTTTGTTGGGTGTTTGCAAATGATGCTTTTGTTTTGCTTTATTTTATTAAATAGTTCCAAACAATGGCTGCACATCTTTCTCAAATGAGATTATCTTTTTGATTTTTTTGAATGTTCCACAAATTGTCAGTTCCTTTTTGCTCTCATGCATTTATAGACACACACACACACACACACACACACACACACACACACACACACACACACACACACACACAGACTCTCATAAATGGAAGATGACAAGATGATTGTAGATCATCATTTACAACAATATTCTTTCTAACCCACCACCCAAATTCCAGATTCAAACCCTTTGTTCATTCATTCATTCATTTCACTTGCTTGTATCCAATATATGCATATCGATCATCAATGGATTTCTAAGAGTTTACATTAAGATTTTTTGTCCAGGAAAAAGTATTTCAAATTATAATTCTTACATCAGATAAATGTATTTTTTTTATTAATATTTTGTATTTGTTTTATTTATTTATTTATTTTTAGTGTGTACATATTGCATGCAAAAGGTCTGCCGTGTTTGGAGTTTTCTGTGGACAACATAAATGTTTTGAATGAATGATTGTGTTGCTTGATTATGCCTTCATTTGTTAACATAGCCAATAGCTTTGCAAAATCGGTGGTGCTGATTAAGTGATTTACAATGCTTTGAAATTTGCCTTCATGCTCAATCATTAAAACAGAGAAAGAGAGAGAGAGAGAAAAGACAGATCCTCTAAAACTGCCCTTGGAGTTTTCTTGTCAAGGAAATCCTACAGGGAGGAGATGATATTCCTCTCGCTCCAGTAAACCCTCACATGAACATTGTGTGTCCTTATGAGTGTGTGCTTTTCTTTTGAGGGAAATTAAGAGATTTGGAAAGTGTCCTGTAGCCTGTCATTATGTTTGTTCACAAGTATCCTTTTCCAGTTGTCTGTTTGGCCTTGACTGATTTGGCGATTGCAGCCTAATAATTTCTAATGCTTATGAATGGCAGGGTTGCACAAGACAGCAGTGTTTTCAATGGGGCCGTGGCTCTCAGCTATAGTCACGCAAGCTCTGTGTATGTGTGTATTTATATGTGCTCTTGCACTAAAGTCTGCGCTTTCTTTTTCTTTTGTGTGTGGGTGTAGTTCTTGTAAACTCTACATTGAGGGAACAATGTTTTTTGGTCCCCCCAATTTTTTTTTATTTTTATTTTTTTTTTTTTTTGGAAATGAGGAAAACAGATTATAAATCATACCAAATTATGTTTTTTTTTTTTTTTTTAAATGTAAAAATGCAAAAAGTTTTCAGGGTAGATTTATGGTCAGGGGGTTGAATATACAGTTTGTGAAGTATAAAAATAATTATGTTCACGGAAAGTCCCCATAAAACACAACACGTGTGTGTGTGTGTGTGTGTGTGTGTGTGTGTGTGTGTGTGTGTGTGTGTGTGTGTGTGTGTGTGTGTGTGTGTGTGTGTGTGTGTGTGTGTGTGTGTGTGTGTGTGTGTGTGTGTGTGTGTGTGTGTGTGTGTGTGTGTGTGTGTACTACATTCGACCACAATGCTTATGTGGGCTTGACCCCAAGAAATGCTGATTCTGTCAGAACTCCTGCTTTACAGTTTGAGTTTGGGTAATTATAAGTTCTTGTAAAGCATGCATTAAAAAATTAAATATTCCAGAGTGTTCTCTCTTTTGACAAATATATGCAGTGCTCCTAAAACATTTGCACACTTAAGTGACATTTAAAAATATCTGAATTTATTTGCACTTAATGAACACAAATGATACAAGAGCTTTTAACAAAATTCGCTTTTTGTCTTAATTTTGAACAGGATTTCTATTGCTTCATATTTTGAAACCTGGCAAATTTATTTTTGTGAAATCTTATTAGAAAATAAATGCAAGGTTTTGATATTGTTGTGATATGTGTGTGTGTGATATTCATGATATGCAGAAAACCTCACTTCAGTGCCTATCTGTGTCCATTTATATGTGTGTGCGGGGGGGGGGGAGTCAGATATTGAGCTGCTTGTCCTCCCACTAGGTTAAACAGATGTGGAAATGGACACACACACACAATAATCCATCATTAATTAAAACACTCCAGTTCAGTTATAGAAAACTGTGACTTAATTGATTCATGTCTGCAAGATGTCAGTGTGGCAAATGCAACATTTGAAGCTCTTGTCGTGTTAGAAATCCAATTTCCTGTTTTACTTCAGGATGTCTGCTGTTGACTGAGCTCTGAGTCGGTGAATCATCATATACCCCAGTATTTGGGAGAATTGTGTAAGCTTTGCAAGTTCTTCACTGTAAACCTTCAAACCGACATCTGTGTGGAGCAAAGACTTATTAGCAGAGACTGTTTACCTCTTTCTCCCGCAGAATTTTATTAACAACTGCACAAACCGTCTCTGCTTGTTTCCGGGTCTTGCTACAGAAAATTTGTGGGTGAGGTGAAAGCTGCTGGGCTTTTTTTTCTTCCTCCATCTGTGTGTGTAAGACCTTGGGGGGATAGCAGAGGTGTAACTCATCCAGATGTTTGTGGAAGTTGGAGCACATTTAAGGAAGTCATACACCCTTCAGGCTCAACAGGTTAAATGTCACAGGACGCACAGCAGCACCTTTGAAAAAACTGACACATTGTGTGTGTGTGTGTGTGTGTGCAGCAGGAACGAGAGCCTCGCTCTCTGTTTTGGCGAAACCCTCCGTTTCACAGTGTGAGCTTTATTATACATGTGGCCGTTTACTTTGAATCTTTTCGGACAAACTGTGGTTGCGCAGAGTTAGTCTCTCTGAACTCCGTTTCACTACGTCCACTCTAAAGTTTTATGACCGTGTGCGAGGGAGAGAGTAAACGGGTCACAACCCGGAGCGGTACTTTTTCTTTCAGAGGAGAAGATGGAAGACTTTGAGGGTCACAGAAAGCAAATGATCTGCTCATGACTGTGGAGAATGTGCATGTAATCTGCCACTGTGGAGATGAGGCAGACACGGTCTCTCTCTCTCTAACACACTCCTTCTCTCACTCGTCCTTCTTTCTGCAGGTCCATAAAGCTTCGGTGGGATGTAATTCGTCCCAGTAGAGAATGCCTTGGAAAAACAAAGTATGAATGTCTCACATTGATTTGGGTCAGGAATGTGTGTGTGTATGTGTGTTCTTCTGCCAGACACTGAAAGTCTGTTAGGTCATATTGGCAGTATATCATAAAATCAGCACAGACAATATAGAAAACTATTTGGTGTTCAGCTAGTAAAAGTCTCAGTACGTGAAAAAGGAAAACAACAGGTTTTATTGAAATAACTGACATCAAAATTTGATAGGATGCCATATGGAAAGATAATCAAATGATATCACCATATTGTGGGAGTGTGAGTCACATATTGCACCCGCGACGTTGTGGTGTGTGAATGAGATAAGGCTGCATGATTTTTCATTGACCGTCTCTCATAATTGCATGATTGCAAGTAATAGGCTGTTTTTTTAGTCTTTCAGTAAGTCAAATGACTGCAATTAAAAGTATTTTACTTATGTTTCATCTATACAGATATACACAGTTTAAAGGGACAGTTAAAAAACAATTTTTGCACCCCATTAACTTTCATTGCATGGCGAAAAAACACTGAGACATTGTGTTTCACAGAAGAAAGAAAGTACAGGTTTGGGGCAACATGAGGGTGAGAAAATGTTTGAACTATCCTTTTAACAACTGTTCCTCAGCACGTGTATAGGTGTAACACAAACTTTCCATGAACTATATATATGAATTCATTTTTTACAATTCCCAAAAACAGGCAATATTGCACTGAAAAACGTTTGACCCGATGCTGCTCTGTGTGTGTTAGATATGCTTTTGTGCTCATGTTACGTGCTTGTGTGCACATTTTGTTTTTGGTCATTTATCCAGTGTAAATAGATCATTCATACATCAATAACAGAGAAATGTAAATGCAATTTAATGACTTCAAAAACTGCATGTTCACTGCATGTGTTTCCTTTGGCACAACAGCAATTTATGTGTGTGCGTGTTTGTATGTAAATGTGTATGGACTGACTGTGCGTACATGTGTCTGCGTGTACAGCTCTATGTCATGCCTATAATGAAGGATTTTCTTGCGCTTTCTCAGCCTAGATGAGTTCTTGGATAAAACAACAAACACTCTGGTAAAACAAAGCTGAGAATGTTGTCTTAGGCTCTGGTGTACTGAACTATTAGTGAGGGACAAGCATATGTTTTGTGGAACCTGTCAGAAACGCTGTGCAAATATTATTTCAATGCGAAGATGAATAGAGGCATGTGCACTGGTAAATAACAGAGGTCCAAACCTCCTAATAAAGAATTATAGATGAATTATCAAAAACAAACACAGGATAGTGGATATAATCTGCACACAAACAACTGTCGGAAAAGGAACAACTTGCTTGGGGAAAGACACATTTTTTATACGGTAGCCAAGAAACAAACACAAACATGTAGAAAAAGGATATTTAATAAGGATATTTATAACTGTTAAAAATGATTTAGCATTATTATTATATATTTTGCTGTCATTATTCATAATTACAGCCTTGTGACAAACAACTTAACCAGGTTGACCTTGTCTACAGCCCAATATATAACCAATAAACACTTATTTTATTGGGGTGTGTAAGTTAATCCAGGTATAGGTTAAGTGTGCACAGATTGTGTTTTTATGTGCTGTCTTTAATAGTCTCTCTTTACACACTGTAAAAGTGAAAGCATACTTTAAGGGGGTATTTCTTCCTGGTGTGACTCTAAACTTTTATATCATGTAACTACATTAGGTACATTTTTGTTAAAATACAAAACATCCTCTAGTACTGTATATTGACGTTATTATTATTATTATTATCCATTTACAAGAGAACATGCTGTGGCTTCAAAATTTTGCAGTGTGTTTTTTTAATTTAGAAAGCATGTTTAATTCGGTCTCCATATATATTTCAGAAACATGCAGAGATCAGAAACCAAGTGATTCGTGAATGAAAATGTGACCAAAAAAAAAAATTGTCATTAGAACGAGGGCTGTGAAACGATTAATCGCATCCAAAATAAAAGTTTGTGTTTACATAATATATGTGTGTGTGCTCCTGTAATTGTTTAGTATATATAAATACACACTCATGCATGTATATATTTAACAAATATTTGCATGTATATACTGTATATATATTTATATATAATTTATATTATATATAAATAGCAGGGTTTTTTTAAACACATGCATGTGTATATTTTTATATTGATATATACAAAATAATTATACACAGTACACACACATATTACTTTATCACAAACTTTTATTTTGGACGCGATTAATCGCGATTAATCGTTTCACAGCCCTAGAACACATAATTTTACAGATGGGATAGATTCTGGTTAGCTTTTTCTGGATGTTTCAGTGATCGAGAGAGAAAGGGGAGGAATAAAAATGGAATGAAAATGTGAGAGTAGCGGGTCTCTCATAGAGAGCTGTGGGTTAAAGAGCAGTGCATTACACTGGGCAGCCGGTTTAATTAATGCTCACCACCCACCCATAGAGCCCTCCAGCCAAAACACTGCAGAGAGTGGACTAAATCACAACCGTGTGTTTCTCTGTCTTTATATGTGTGTGTGTGTCTGTACATTGAAGTGACAGTTGCTTTACCTTTTGTTCTTTGATCTCACTATTGAAAATCAAGACACGTGTTGTTAAAAGTGTGTGTATATAGTGTTTATTGGTTAACCTAGTCTACCATTTCATTTAATAAAATTGTTAATAAAATTATGCAAAAATACAGTAACAACAATTGTGAAAACGGTGAAATATTACTGAAATGTAAAATAGTTTTTTTTATTATATAATTTTAAAATGGAATGTATTCCTGTCCATCACAATAATAAAGTACATTTTTAAATATTACTATAACAATCAAATGTTCAGCATCATAACTCCAGTCTTCAGTGTCACATGATCTTGTGTGTGTGTGTGTGTGTGTGTGTGTGGTTCAGGTATACCCTACATGTGTGTGTGTGTGTGTGTGTGTGTGTGTGTGTGTGTGTGTGTGTGTGTGTGTGTGTGTGTGTGTGTGTGTGTGTGTGTGTGTGTGTGTGTGTGTGTGTGTGTGTGTGTGTGTGTGTGTGTGTGTGTGTGTTGTTCAGGTATACCCTATGCATGTGTGTGTGTGGTTCAGGTATACCTTACATATGTGTGTGTGTGGTTCAGGTATACCCTACGTGTGTGTGTGTGTGTGTGTGTGTGTGTCCCCGGCCTGGTAAACCCTACATTATGGGGACAAAATCTCCCCACAAATCTGGCCATATCCGAAATCCATGTCCTTGTGTGGACATTTTTTGGTCCCCATGAGGAAAACAGCTCAGTAATATTTTTTAAAAGTGTGAAAATGCAAAAACTTTTCTGTGATGGGTAGCCTACAGGTTTAGGTGTAGATTTAGGATTAGGGGATTAAATATACATTTTGTTTACATTATGATATGGAAAGTCTTCATAAAACATGGTAACCCAACGTGTGTGTGTGTGTGTGTATGTACGTATGTATTTTTATAGTTTAAAAAAAAATAAAAAAATTGTTTCAGTGTCTGATAGTGTGACAAAAGCAAATCAAATGGTAGATTGATGACACATAAAACAATGTGTTAGTGAGAGCGGTGGAGAGGGAGAATGGGGGTCTTCTATAGCCAAGATATAATTTAAGAGTTAAACTGTAGATCTGGCAGCGGGTTTGTTTGGGAAGAAAAATAGATTTACAGGACACTGAGAGAGAGCAACAGTTAGGGAAATCTACAGGCCTTCAGCCACTCAGCATCTCACATATATATATATATATCCAGTTACGCCCCCCACCACACACACACACAGACTCCACTGCGATCCATTCAAAATCAACACTCCTCAAGAACACATCCAAAGACATGCACACACACTCTGACCACCCCGAAGCGTCAACCTTCAGTCGTCTTGCAGACCTCAAGGACCGGCTCAGTTCCAGCTATGTTGTGACAGGACACAGGAAGCATGTGCTGCCTTGGGAGGAAGTATCAAATCAAACGGCATCTTTTTCTACTTTAGGAGGAGATTCCGCTCCGGTCAGAGGTGCTTTACACAGACGTTTAAAACGGGCCCATTCGAAGAGGGGATAAGCAAAAACAAAAGCCTGCATTCATCTGGCCCACATCGGGAAACATAATGTTATTGCACAGGCTCACTTTTTACCTGAGGGAGAGAGAGAGAGAGAGAGAGGCCGCAGCCACAGTGAGAGAAAGAGATTGACATTGAGCACAAAAGTGAGAGAAATCTTTAATCTTTTCATCAATTTATGAACAGAACAATACACGGAAAACTGAAGAAAGATACTTTCAGTAGACTTGGGACCACAAAGTCACAAACCAAGAAAGGCAGGAATTTATTAGAAACTAGAAAATGCAACCAAAATTCAAGCAAATTCAGATTTCTCTCCCAAGATGTCTCCCCAAAATATTCTAATTTGAGCCACTTTTGCTGATCCCATGGCTGTTTTAAACTCCATTAAAATTGCATTTTTTTGTTCATGCAATGAAAGTCAATGGGGTCCAAAACAACACTGACTTTCATTGAATGGACAAAAACATTTTTCAAAACCTCTCCTGGCTATTTTTGTGTTCCAAAAGTCATATGGTTTTGAAATGACACAAGGGTGGGTGAACGATGACAGGATTTTCATTTACATTTCCTTTATATCAAACACAGCAAGTGCAGATTTAAAGAATGTGCGTGTCATGATGTAACACAATAGCTTCCAGTCAAGGGCAGCTGTAACTCGGTGTGTGCTTTGGCGTTTGGCTAATGCTGAACATGTTTCAGTAGACCACATAACCGTGGAAATGCTTCAAGAAGGCTTTGCACACTTCTTCCCTATCTCATGCTCCATCGTACTACATGAGCCACTCTGACACGGAGGTGCAGGCCTTTACCTTGAACCTCTTAATGCTCTTACTCACTGTTTAGTTTTTGATCACTATCTCAAAGGCCTATTGAACACCAATCTGTTTCAGGGCATGTAGGGATGTTTCAGTGCTGTTCAGAGGGGTTTCCCTTCTTAATAGCTAAATGGAACAAAGTGTGGCAGTGAAAGAGCTGCTGTTGTCAGATTGTGATAGTGTGAGTATATAGTTTGCATGTGCTCCTCTGTTAGGGTGAGCCTCAGCCTTGTGTTACACTGAAACTTGGAGAAAACCGTCAATGACTGATGAAATTACAACGTCATGCTCATTCCAGAAGTGGGAAGAGGAAAAGGGAGGAAACCTATTGAGAAACAGAGTGAGACGCAGGCTGAAAGAGCAAGTCTTCATGGGTGGTTCCCTCTGTTGTCTTTGGTTTAGTTGAATGACTGACAAGGGCGTCATGCAAATGCGAAGTTCAGAGAGCAAGCGGGAACTCTAAATGTCTGCTTTCACTGGCCACACACGTGCACGTGCGCTTTCTCTCATACATACATACGCATTTTTGACAGACATCCTCAAAATGCTTATTTTACCAACAATGCCTACGATTGTTGAATTTCGTTTCGTAAAATAATAAAAATGATTGATAGCCTGTGAAACAGATATTGGACAACTTTAGCCTGGCCAACAAAGACTGTAAAAATGTTTTGTCAGTTAACCTAAAAATATACTTCATGTGGTATATTTTTATGTAAAAAAAAAAAATACATTAGATTACATCAACAAAAATCACTTTTAAGAGTCAGATCACGTTAGCTCCTTGAGCAAACAGATGCCCATATTCAGTTACAGTGACTTTGTCACAGAAATGGACTTTATGACTCAATGTTTAGCATAGGCTATTAAAGAGAGAGAGAGAGAGAGAGAGAGAGAGAGAGAGAGAGAAAAGTCATGAGCCTCTGGTTAACGTCCAGTGCAGTGCACGGTGTAGATTACCTATGGGTGTCACTGTGATGAATGGCCCGGCGTAGCGTGCTAAAATGTTTATGCTCTAGTGGCGTTATTGCGTGTAACTGGCGTCCACAATCAGGCTGTTTGGGGAAATACGATTGAGTCAGTCATTATAGGAGACATGAAAGGTAGGGAAGAGTGACTGTATAGCGAGATTTTTCATATGAACAGAAAAAAAAACAGTAGCACGTACATAAAAACAGTGTAGCCAACAACATTTGACCCACTGTTAAGTAAGAATGTTTTATTGCACCTTCTGTACCATGTGCAATTTTGTAATTAACTTAAGTAATAATTTACTCATTTAAAGGAAATAAAGACTAATTAGGTGTTCCAAATCAAAGCTGATGAAATAATAGCTATGCTTATGCAATATTGTAGCGTTGCTGTTTTGCTTTTCCAGCTTGATCATGTGTGTAGTGGCTGACTCTCTTCCAGGTGCTTTAAACCCATCATCTCTGACAAAAGCAGCAGGTTTTCTCTGTTGTGCATGTCACAATAGCCGTGGAAGTTTGTACACACTTGAAATAAGACATGCTTATTTCAAATGAAAAGCTACAGTGGGTTAAGGTGAGGATTTTATATGTTGTCAATTCTATTTTTAAGCATCATCATTTGAAAAAATGCGTGAGCATAAAAACAGTTTTGAGCAAAGCAAATGGATTTATTTTCATAACCTCTCCACAGGAATCCATTCAATGCAATGACAACACAGGCAACGGGCAGATAGGAAGATGGGATTGTGCAAATATAGCAATGGGCAGCATTTAAAAGTAAGTACAGAAAATAAAGAAAGTAGATAATGGTGAAACCGAAAAGAGACCAAGAGATAAAGCAGAATTGACAAAAGACAGAAAGAAAGAGAAGGAGAAAAGAGAAAGCATGAAAGGAAGAGAGAAGTAATTGACTGAAGTTGGGTGGCAGAGAGACTAGTGTGTTAGTGGGCTCTCTCACTCTCTCTAATTGGAGCTGTATTCAGACCTGCCTTTAGTTCTCCAACTTGCTAATGGAGCGTAAAACTCACACACACATACACACAAACACACTGTTCGTCTCTATACAGCTACAGAGGATAAGTGTTGCTGGGCTACAATGTGAATGGATCAGAAAGGGATTCAACACCTCCCATGGAGGGCATTCACTGCCTTATTACATCTCTCCTCGTAACACCTCTCTTGCTTATGTGAATGTGTGTGTGTGTGTGTGTGTGTGTGTGTGTGTGTGTGTGTGTGTGTGTGTGTGTGTGTGTGTGTGTGTGTGTGTGTGTGTGGGTGGGTGCAACTATCAACTGTTGCTTTTGAAATGGAACAAGCTTGTGAAACTTATTTGCAAAGCTTTTTTTTCTATATTTTATTTTGTCATATTTTAACAAGTAATTCTAAAGCATTAAGTTCCTTCACGTGAAAAGTGATCAGTTGACTGAACTTTAAAAAAGTGAGGAAACCTGTTGCCTTAAAATTATTAAGTAAATGTAATGTAAATATTATGTGTTTTGTGCAATTGTCAAGTTCACATGTCTCCTAGGTGAAGTCAACTGATCACTTTTTACAGTGTTTGATTTTAACAGTTAACCATGCTATTGTTTACTATTGTTTGCCCTGGCTTCTTCACTAAAACAGATCACACTGTAAAAACTTTTGCCAGGTAACATTCATATGGTAACATTTAAATTAAATATTATATGACAGAATTTTGTTACACCAACAGTCGTTGTTGAGGGTCAGATCAGATATATCTCCTTATGGTAACTAATAAAAATGAATAAAACCCTAATTAATTAGTCTTAGTTTTGGGGTTTATATTTGCATCATGGCCAATCATCCAATCAAATTGTAAAATTAAATTGTCTGTAAGTGCTGTTACTGTACCAAAATCTCAATGGAGTTTACTCATACTGTGGATATTATCAGCATAAACTGTTGTGTCAGTATTATTGCTCTTTGGGCTTTACCTGCCACTTTGTGACGGCTCTATGGCCCTGTTCTCTTAAACCATGCTTGATAAACTTCTAACTGGGGATACTGGGTCAAACTCAGCATTGCCACATGACCCTAAACACTTGAAAACAAAGAACATTTCCAGGACTTTGATTGTTTCCAGTTTTGCAAACTGCAGTTTGTTTAGGTTTTGTATAGTCTTAGTGTGGTTTACTGGTCCTGCTCACTCACTTTTCTGTTCTTTATATTTAAATTGGGTTAGAATTGTGGATGTAACAACATAAATGATGACCACCAATGTTTGTGTATTGTTCTTTGGTCTGGTGCTGGCCACAAAGACATTCACTCACTGTGTAGTCCACTCAATCTTTAACTTCCTGCCTTTTTTTCTTGTTATGCTTTGTCGCTTGTCGAAAGAACAATACAATTTGTTAACAGTGTTAAAAATCTTATATGAATTTATAGAGGTATATTTGGACGCTTTAAACACTGTGTCTTCATGTTTATAAGAGCTGTTTCCCTCCGTATCTGTGCCGTTTCCGTTATCCGTAATTTAAGTTCTGCATTCTGAAGCAATTATTATATTAGTTTAGAGCACATATGGCGAAACACGCTGATTTTCATAATTTTATGAGCAAGCAAACAACAGCAAAATATAATAATAATAATAATAATAATAATACAAATAATAAGAATTATTAGTAGCCTATTATTATTATTATTATAACTACTTTAGTAGTAGACCTAGTGTCGTTGATATTAGGCTATTGTTATTTCACTGTAATTTGTGTTATTTGATTTTACTATAGCCATTTATCTAAGCTGCAGAACTGATCTCCTGTTTAAATTACCTATTTTAAAAGCACGTGCGTTTGAGGCCATACTATGTTTTTTTATTTTATTATTATTTTTATTTTTTAATCGCACATAATTGCAGTGGTTTTCGTCAAGATCAGTCTATCAAAGGCGTATATCTAAAGTAAAACCAATGCAATTATTGCCTAGATTTCGACAACAATTGTAGCCTATAGGCTGCTGGTCTTTGGTACTAGAAAAAAAAAAAAAAAAAAAAAAACCTTTCAAAGGATGAGCTACAGGCACCATTAGATAGGTCTATAGTAAATCGTTGTGAAAACATATAGGCCTAAATCTAAATTTAATTTACATAATGAAAGGTTTAATAGAATTATTAAAAATGGAAACAGATTGTGGGCTGATTTCAAAGCTATATATATATATATATATATATATATATATATATATATATATATATATATATATATATATATATATATATATATATATATATATATATATATATATATATAATGTAGGCTACAGCCACGGCAGAATGTGCCATTATCTGCTATACTGAATACATGTTTTGCAGTGTTCGATTACTTTGGCCAATCACGTATAAACCGTCCTATCGACTTTTTTATATATAAGCTAGCCTAAATAAAAAAATAAATATTGTGACCTCGTCTGTGCGTTACGCGCATGCATGTGTAATTGCTGAATCTCTTTATCGTCGAGGAAGAATGAGGACAGAATTAAGAGATGATATGCCTCTCCCTATCTCTCTCCCTCCTCCAACGCTCATGGTGAGTGTGTGCGCGCGCATTAAAGGTGAAGTATTATCCTATTATTTAAATCTATCTATCTATCTATCTATCTATCTATTTATATATAGGCCTATATATATATATATATATATATATATATATATATATATATATATATATATATATATATATATATATATATATATATATATATCATACAACAGCTACTAACTCTTGGAATTAATTAGCTTATTTGAAAGGGTGTCTTGAAGCCAGGATTTTATTTTGGTCGGGTGAGTTCTACTCGGGATAGCATCCCTTAGCTTGTCCGCTAACATTCTGCACACACCCAACACAAGGACGCTCGCATAGTAACCATCTATAATTTATGAACCTGGCAAGGTTAGAACACTATAGTAGAGTTTAGCACGCGAACAGTCCTTGACTTTGCACGAGCTATAGGATGTCTGATGCGCAATATTTAAGCAGCCCAAAAATACAATGGGGGAATTATGAGTGATGCAACATAAGTGTTCGTTTACAAAAACTGCATCTGTTTATGCGTGTACATTTGCTTTATCGCATAATTTTACTGTGGAATATTTCACCAACAATAGACTATTTAGAATGTGCTTTTTCAAGCATTTTATGACACAAGTTGTCTGCTTGTAAAATTCATGACACAAATAAATAAAGTTGAATAAATTCAATAAAAAAATAGAATAGAGCGTATTTAACTTTATCACGTTTATCCCCAGCCAATAGTAGCATAGTTACATCATAGTGGCACTACAGTATTTGTGTGCATGTAAGCGTGCGCGCGTTTGGATGCTCCATTGGCCTACTGAACTATATGTCTCTGTTTCCTCGTACACTCTAGGCTACTCCAGATTTCCACTAGTCACCAAACACACACTGTGTTGCATTGAATACAGTTTAGAAATAAGTCATTTGGTTTTATTTTATTTATGATCGTGGCTCATTTTAAACCGCGTCCGTGATGCACTTTGATTGCCTAAAATATTTTTCAGCTGGGTTGGTCTCAAACATTTTCTATTGTGGTCTTAATTGTCGTCCCTTTGAAGAAGTTTATCTATAATTATAGACCATTATCCCGTAGTAAGCATCCCAACAGCAGTTAATTATGATGGCTATGGCATTTGCTGAAGTTCAGCGAACTAGCCTCGACATCTACACACACACACACACGCGCGCGCGCGCACGCGCCCTCTGTGAAACTGACCGATTTCTTTTATTATCTCTGACCCACTGTGTACATTTGAATACTGTTCCTTACAAATGACACCAGATGACAAAAAGAAAAAGTGTTAGAGCAGCGTACTCCCATGGACAGGGCCAGCTGGATCAGATCACGCCGATTATCATCGACCTAAGGGCAGGGAAACACCACGTTTCTCACCCCAGTGACACTGTGCTGTCTCAGAGTAGCAATTACGCAGATAAATGTGGGAAACAGCGTATAGCGATATCATGAGGAACCGACATCGCCGCTTCTGTTATCTGTTATGAGAAGTGAATATAGGGCTAACAAGAATGTTGGAAATACGGGATGAGAAAAATCATATTAGGCTATCTTCTTAAAATTAGGCCCTTGGCCTTCTTAATGTATCGCATTTATCGAGTAGAAATTCGGTTGATATAGGGTACAGTTTAATACGAATATTCAAAAGAACATCACCTCAATCGTAGTCTGAAAGAAAAAACGTTCAATCCTTTAGTGTCATTTTACAACCACGTTAAGAAGCATTTCGTTTTATAACAGGCAGAAATATTTATTCTGACTGCTAATATTTTTTTTGTGATTTAATAGCGGCCTATCTTGGATGATTCATAATTTAACCTAGCTATATAAACTATCTCTCCTCTCCATCTTTTAATCAAGCACATCTCTCTCGACCTTCAAAGCACATGTCAAATTTACAGGGTTTGGATAGGCAAAATTAACATTGCAATTTCATCGAAAATAAGCAACAAATATGCACGAGTGTCGGAGCACTGAAACCTCTTAGTTTGTATTCTGAAGGGGGGAAAGGATGACCATAACCATTCTGCCAAAGGCCTCAGTTGAACTGGACAGCCAGGCTACATCTTTTTCCAAAATGCATCGTGGAACAGTAGTAAAAGTCTTTACTGACCATGTTTATCTCGTCACATGGCTGATACAAAATACTCATGATGCTGCTTGTCATTTCAAAACTCCAATATAACCTTTACATTAGGGTTCAACTGGCCCTCCACTATCTCGCCTCTCTCTCTCTCTCTCTCACTCTCTCTCTCTCTCTCTCTCTCTCTCTCGTTCCGCTCTTAGACACAGTCGTTTTTCTTCAAGCAATGCATGACGCCATCAAATGCTGCACCAGCAAAAAACTTAAATCCCCTTCATGAATAGTAAAAACAGCTCCTTCTTTATAAATAAAAATGTTATTAGTAGTAGTAGTAGTAGTAGTAGGCTAGTAACAATAATATTACATAAATATAATTTTTACTATGCAGTTAATTTAGTCGTCATTGACCTTTTTTGTTTTGGCTAAATTCCTTAAATAAATGGATTAAATGGCTGGAAGTTGCAGTGGTTAGTTGATAATTAATTGTTAGAAGTGGCTTTATATTTTAATCCTGTGCTTGTCGATTTATTTTCAGGATGCTTAAAAGGATCAAGACAATATGAACACCTTTCATGATGTAAGAGTGATATCCTATTAAAGCACAATTAAAGCTATTATCAATGAGGTCATTTCCACTCCAACTTATTTTTGCAAAACAATATTTATTATTAATGAAAAACACCGTGTAAAAAATAGCACACTCCGAATATACAGTACCAAAGAATGTACATTGTTTATTAGGCTACTGAGAAGTACACGTTGTATAAAAATGCTCGATTTTCACCATTGTGAATTTTCATTACAAAGTACAAATAATAAAATCAATTTGCCAAACTAGAAAACATCTGTGCTTTCACACAAAATATATCATTGTTGTAGACATCTGACAATTTATTTTATAGCCTGTTAAAAATGTTGTCCTGAGACGCCCTATGCAGTGATTACCACAATCACACTGACAACGAAAAGTTCGTGGGGGCGAAAATTAGATTGAACTAAAATGTTAACATAAATATATATTTATATTTCACAGCTTGAATATAGGCACGAACGTGTAAATGTTCACCATTCAGCTGTGTGAAACAAAACAGTACAAAAATAATCCTACCTTAAGGAGTGTATCGCTTTAAAAATGTGACGTTTAGTTAAAAAAAAAAAAAAAATTAACAGCCGCTAGTGCCACTCACAATCCGGTTTGCGTAGCTTTCTTGTAAAGACGTCGGTCCGTGCAAGACTCCCGGTAGTTGGTTTGGGGAGTGCTGAGACGCGAGGGTCGGCGGCAGCACCGGGACCACCGTGGAAGTCCGTGAGGCACAATGCGAGAGCGTAGGGCTTAAAGAGCTCCCGATAATGCTGTCTATGGAAAAGGGTGAGCGGTGAACCGGGGACTTGGCCGCTGTCTGTAAGGGGGAAGAAAGCCCAGGACTAAGGGGAGGATAGAAGCGGGAACGGGTGAGCTCCGTTGTGGTTGGCATGAGGGAAGGCGCGGGGATGAGAGTTCCGGTGTGAGGATGCCGGGACGGGGGCGGCTGATGCTGCTGGAAGGCGAGGAGCGCGGAATGTGCATGATAAGACTGAAGCTGCAGACCGTATCCACAACCGTAAGGGCCGTAGCCGTAGGCAGCGGCCGCGGGGAGAAAGCCTCCGTGCTCGCGGAGAAGTTCAGGTGCCTGCTGGCGCTTAAAGCGTTTCCGGCGGCGTAGAAAGCTCCCGTTATCAAACATGTCGGCGGACTCTGGGTCCAGTGTCCAGTAGTTGCCTTTACCGGGGTTCCCGGGCTCCCGTGGTATCTTGACGAAGCAGTCGTTAAGGGACAGGTTGTGCCGGATAGAGTTCTGCCAAGCTGGGAACTTTTCCCTGTAGTACGGAAATCTGTTACTGATGAAGTCACAGATCTCGCTGAGCGTCAGGCGCTTCTTGGGACTCTGGAGGATTGCCATGGTGATGAGTGCGATGTAGGAGTATGGGGGCTTCACCAGGGTGTTTTTACTTGCTGGCTTGTAGGGGTCCCGTGCAGCGGAGCCATCCACACCAGACGGCGAGCCGCTGAGCAGGATCTCGTCGTGCATCTGAGCTACCTCGTCCACGTAGGAGCGCGTATGACCGTCACCATCATCTCCCTCCCCAACCACGTCGATGTCGGTCTCCTCCGAGAGCACGGACGCATCCGACATCTCGGAGCTCAAAGTCATGGCTCTCTCGGGTCCCTGATGGGCTACGGCGGAAGAGCGCTGGGCGAGCTGAGCCTGCGTGTTACCTGCGCTCTCCAATCGAGGGAACTCATAAGACGCGCCGAGCAGATGCAGAGAGGACGTGCCAGTGTGTCACCAGTGCCATAGGGTTTTAATGGATTACTGTCGGCATGGAATCAAGAGGTTGCCCAGATCCCCACATCCACACGTTTACTCTGTCTGGGGAGACCCTCCTAAAGGCCAGACCAGGATTCCAAAGAGGGCGGACCTTCCCTTGCGCTTTATACCAGCTCGCTGATCACATGACAACAAAGCGTCACCGTTGCTGTTGAAGAGATAAAAAAAAAAAATATCAGTCTTTGAAAATAATCTAAAGAACGGTGAGGTTCTATCTTTGGCGGTCATCGCGCCGCTTAATCCACTGGTTTTGTGGGATATTCCTGGGTCTTCTTTTATAGCCTTTAATGACTCGAAGAAGTAAGAAGCTTAGCGAATTAAGCACATCGTTATGGTAGGACCCTCCCTGCTATTGTTATATATTTATCATAATAGCCTATTAGCCTATAATAGCATATTTAGGTCTGTTCAGGTGCTGAGCATGACGTTTAATGTGGACATGATGGAATTGTAGATGATTTTCAGAAATGCTTCAAAACATCCTCTCGGTTCCATGTCTGCCTCACTACGCATCGCAGTTTGCGTGACACGGGAGTGCACTAGATCATCCGCGAGCCACTGGTAATGGAAAAAAGTCAGCTGTTAACTCGCATCAGTCACGCGGATCACGAAAGAGCATTCTAGCTCGCGAAAAAGCAGGGCACATGCGCATGTGCCCTATCCCGAGAGGCCAACATTGTCATATTCATAATTAATTTTAGCAACTGGTCTGGCAAGAGTCATTTTTAAAAATGTTAAAGAAGTAGGATATTTGTAAGTAAAGGCTACTTGCATATTGGACGCTTCTGTCAGGATTTTACACATTAAGAAAAAAATAAGAAAAAGGGCCTGTGTGTATCATTTGTGACAAAGCGCATCCATAATAATATGCGTCCAACGGGAAAACAGGCCTTAATCGAAACAAGAGTTTAGTACATGACAATAATTAAAGCATTAAAAAGTCCATGAAAAGCTTATGCTGCTTGAAAATACAAAACCAAAAGTAGACTACCCTATCCTTGCACGGCTCATCATAATTAGCCTAAACATAACTAGGATTAAAAATCTTTTTGTATAAAAAAAAACAAAAAATTCAGCTGTAGTGTGTGATATTTTCCCTTTAAAGGGGAGTGTGTCTTTTTGTTTTTACACAGTGAGCCTAAAGCCGAATGTTAGTATTCTCGACAGCTGAATATTAAATAAAGACTATCAAGTGTTTGTTGTGGTTAACAAAACACTTACAAACACTGCATTAAAATATTTAAAGGCGTAATGTTTTCATTCATTTGTTTGTTTGAATAAACAATTATCAAATATAGTAGGCTATATTCACGTCATAAAATCTTAACTTAAATTTAAATTATTATTATTATTAATATTACTGTAATAACCTAATAATATTAGACCTAATAACAATCATAAAATGTTTTAGTAATAATTTAGTAGCCTAGGCCTAAAAAAAAAAAAAAATACAGTCAAGAAGCTCGCTTTAAATTTTTAAAAGAAAAAAAGGAAAAGAAAGAAAGAAAAAAATTGTATATAAAGTTGGCTACTAAAACAACTTGTGGTTAGGAGTGATGAAAACACTTGTCCAAAAGACACACACCGCTGACCCATAGAAACTCGTGTCCCCGACATAAAAAAAGGTATTTTCAAACTCCTCAAAATGAATTATCTTTTCCTTCTTTATTACAGTTTCATGTTGGTTCTGGAGGATGCAATGGGTATAAGGGGTATTTTTGTATGATTGCAAAAACATCTGGTCCGGTTTGATGGCCGTTTTATGGTAACTCATGTGGTCAGGCTTGTGTATTAACATATATTTACTTCAGCCAGCAGTTATTAAGGGCTGTGAGAGTGCCATCTCGCGGCAGTTCAGATCACACTGTATAGCCATTAACCCTTCTTTCCAGGTTTATCTCAATTTTAGCTAAGCTATTCTGTTTTGGTTCCACGGGAAAGCAAAAACTTTCAAAAATTCTGTTATTTTGGCTAACTGATGGAATCAATTGAAATTCATTTAAGGTTAATTCGTTTCATAGGCTAACTCAGTAATATTTATATTTAAATATATATTCAGTATTAAAAACATTTTCATAATCAAAACTTTAATTTAGTCGTTAATTAGTTTAACTTAATCTTCGGGCTAATTAAGTCTTTTTAAATCAGTCTTTAAATAATAGCGTTGGCCCATTTTTTACTTGCTATTTTTTGCTATTTGACTTGTGGAAAAAAGGGTAGGCTGTAGGGACCATAATCATGGTTGTAGCTATAGCTAATATATTTAATTCACACAGTTAGCTAAACGTGATTCGTGCTGCAAAATGAGGAGGAATTATTAGCCTATAGAAAATCGTCAAGTCAAAATGCAATCATAAGCTGTTTAAACTATTTAGTGAAACCAAAACGAAAGTGACTTAACTCTGATATATGCTGTTTGTTTACATCAGAAACTGATCAGAAACAATTTTGGCAGTAGAATACATTTTAACTACCAACCTTAGCTGTTTCATCGTTGCGGCACAATTTAAAAGAAGCACTCTTTAAATTCTGAAGATTGGTCAGAAAGCGCGTGCTGTGCCTGTGCGGCAAAATAAACTTTCAGCAGGACATTAGCCTATATTAATCCTAAAACTAGTAGGCCAATGCAGTTATGAACACTGGTAAAGAATAAATTGTTTAAAAAATAAATCTAGGTTAGTTCTTTAAATAGGTAGCCTATTATTTAAAAATGAACACTTGGTTGGATAGTAGGCTATTGCTATAGGCCATTTTTTGGGGGGGAAGACGGTGATGTCCTGATGATCTGGATTGTGGCTAACACGCACAATCCAGATCATCAGGACATCACAATAACTGACAGTGATGTTCCTATTGGCTGTGGCTTAATTATTCTGCGCGTGCGAGTGAATGAAATCGAGTTTTGAGAACCGGGGCGCCGTGAGACGGGTCAGGGCTTGTGTGTGTGGTTAAACCACATCTAAAGTGTTTCTAAAGTCCCGCAGGGGTGACGCTTTCCGTGCCACAGGGTAGGCTGCCCATGAAAGCACTTCCCTGCCAGGCTGCTCTGGGTGACAAGTCCCGTGAACGCACCGGTAATCAGAATTGTAACAACTAAAACATCTGCAGAGATTCACACGTGCTCTACAATTAATGTCATGCACGGCATAAAACATGTTTAATGTTATAACGTGTGCGTTTCAGAAGTGCTTGCGAGGATTTCTATATGACACAGTAGCCGTCTATACCAATCACATGCAGTCTTTCTCCTGTTGCGTGTTCTAATGTTTCGAGTCGCCTAAAAGTGGAAAATCACTGTGGAACGCTTAGTTACTTTTATAGTTCAGTATTTTCTGGAAGAAAAAAAAATATGTATATATATATATATATTTTATGGAAATTTCGATTAGTCTATACATTGGCAGGATATCAAAAATGGTGCGAGAGCTAAAAAAAAGAAGCTTTTTTTTTTTTTTTTTTAATTATTAGGCTATATTATTATTATTATTATTCTGCATTTAGTTAGGTTTCTGGCTTGTCTTCCAGCTCAGAAAGTTAACAGCTCAGCGATTCTAGCTCGTATAACCACTCGTAATTTACTCTCTGAGGATTTCTGACATGGGCAAATCCAGACTTCATAATTTCATGCAATGTGATTATTTATTCTGATATAAATTCACATTTTCATAGGCTACATTTCTTTATTCAGCTCTTTTTCATATTTTTTTTATCATTTGTTATATGCAGCAGAATACACAATTTTTCTAGGGCTACAAATTGTGTAGGCTTAATATTGTTTCATAGCTGTAAATACTCTTTAATATACGGTTTCCTAGCAGTAGCTGGTCTTACAATTTTAAATACATAGGCTAGCCTACTACTAACATTAATGGTTATAAAAATGCATATTCATTTGAGATTGTATATGGATCTGAGACAAAGTCATCATATATAACTCAACAAAGTTATTAAACATGCTGCCCACCATACTTGAGGGCAGGACTTCAATAACAAGTGTTCAAGTAAAGAACAGATTGGGACGACATCCTTTCTGGTTGATATTGTGTAATTTAAACTCACTTTTATCTTTTATCTTATAACATTACACCAATATCGCACAAAAGGGACCCGACAATGCTGGCCGATTCTATTCTTGGCCCAGAGTTGTGCAGGGCAGGCTGGTTTCTGGATCCAGCCCACTGCGTCGCATTTCAGCCCTGTCGTCACTTCCGTCTTCCTCTCTCGCTTCCATCTTGCTCTCCTCGTGTGTTTGCTGCTAGCGTGCAGGTCAGTGAGGAGCTCTAAAATACTCTATTTCCTGCACAACCACTCCTGGTTCCGAGGCTCAAGGTAAACAAGTACCTCATTAACCAAAAGCGGCTGCTGTTTTGTAAGAATCACCCGCGGAAAGATGGCTGAATTGGTTCGGGTGAGACTCGGCCCTGCCGGGGAGACCCGGGCCTGAGAGCGCGTGAAAATAGCACCGCTGCTAGCGCACTGCAAACAAACTCCACGAGTCTTCGCACGCGACAGATTGATCTAATGCGTTTTACGTTTATATTTACAAACAGAATGCTAATAGCGTTTTTATTTACGACTTTTTCTTCATCGTTTTCGTGTAATAAATTGGCTAACGTTTTTCTTTGTGGACTAGTAACATCTGTTCAATCAGAGTTTTGTGTTGAGAACTTTGAAGAGTTAAATAGCATTGTCGGTCTGGAAGTGTTATTTTGCGGTGTAACAACCACATGACTTTTGCTACTTTAGTTAAGCGGTCGCTCTTTCTCAACAGGCCTTGACAGCAAGCTTCGATCTTTTGCTCTTAACTGTCCGCTGCTCCTAAAAGAAAATAGTCGTCTTCTGATTTAAGTGTGTTTGAAAATGATTAAAGACTTAATTTGGCCGTTTTATGAATGGCTGTGCACGTGTGTGTTGAAGTTTTGTAGGCTAAAGATAAGTTTGTCTGCTGAATTTGTCATTCAGACCGCACCCCGAAACACATTCGTGTTGTAACTTCATTTTGTTCTCCACACTATCATTGACATCCTTCTGTCTTTCAGATGAAAGAAACGATAATGAACCAGGAGAAATTAGCCAAGTTGCAGGCACAAGTCCGCATCGGTGGAAAGGTAAGGGCTGATAACAAAACATACAAACATTAAAACCTTGGTAATGTATATCTAATTAATAAATATCAGGCCAAATAAGAGTGGTTCCTCACATATTGATGCCGTTTTGATAGGGCACCGCTCGCAGAAAGAAGAAGGTGGTCCACAGAACGGCTACTGCCGATGACAAAAAGCTCCAGTTCTCCCTGAAGAAATTGGGAGTAAATAACATCTCTGGCATTGAGGAGGTAAGGATTGGCTCAGCTAAATACAAGTTTACATTTACGAATAAAAAATGAAATCTTTCTATTTTGGTCTTTCAATTGTCATGCTGTTGCTTTGCAGGTCAACATGTTTACAAACCAGGGCACGGTGATCCACTTCAACAATCCCAAAGTGCAGGCCTCACTGGCAGCCAATACCTTCACCATCACAGGCCACGCCGAGACCAAGCAGCTGACAGAGATGCTGCCCTCTATCCTCAACCAGTTGGGCGCTGACAGCCTGACCAGTCTGCGCAGACTCGCAGAGGCCCTGCCTAAACAAGGTGTGTTCTGTTCTCAAAATGGGTCAGATCGCACGAGTCAGACAGAGGCAGTGTGTCATGTTTCTTTGTTTCTTTCATTTTATGCAGATAGCAGCATAGTGAACTAACTAAACCCACAAAGTAGTGTGTGTTGCCAACAGGTGTAAGCGTATTTTTGGGGGAGGGGTGTGTCATTGCTGCTGGTCTGTTCCTAGAGAGTAGGCTATACTTTAAAATAGACTTTTAGTTGGTTATTTATGTATAGACTCAAGCAGGAGTACCACAACTTTTGTCAGGTGAACCCATTTGACCTAAACATTTCTTTGAAGTACCTCTAAAGATTTTAAGCTAACATTTCAATTTAGCAGTTATTATCAGTTCTTTGATGGTTAAAGGGATAGTTCACCTAAAAGTGAAAGAACGGTCATTTACTTGCCCTCATGTCATTCCAAATCTGTAAGACACTTGTTCATCTTCGAAACAAATGAAGACATTTTAAGGAAATCTGACAGATTGACAGTTCACACAACTACAAATTTGATGCTTCAAAAAGTTCATAAAGAATTAGGCTAGTAAAACTAATCCTTATGAATTGAGTGGTTTTGTCTAAAATTCTGAAGAGACTTGATCGCTTTATGATGCATAAATTGAATTTAGGCCTTTTATTCTCTTAAACATTGATCATTAACAGAAGCTCAACAGTACTTGCTTGACGTGCGAGAACCAACCGAGAATTAAATGCGAGAATTAAGCATGCTTGAGCTTCCGTTAACCTTAACTTAAGTGTGCATTGAAGAACTTTTATATGTGAATAAAAGCCTAAATTCAATCTGTTCATCACATAAAGCAATTTGAAGCCTTAAAGTGGTAGTTTCGTAGCTGTCAATGGGGAGAAAGAAATCTCTCAGATTTCATTCAAATATCTTCATCTGTGCTTTGAAGATGAACAAAAGTCTCACGAGTTGGGAACGACATGAGGGCAAGTGATGACAGAATTTTCATTTTTGGGTGAACTATCCATTTAATGGGCAAATCGCGGTCAGGTTTTTTTTGTATTTTAATTTAAATATTTTGAATTAACTCTCAAACCCCAGTTTGGAAAACCTTGGTCTAAAGGAAGACTAAAATACATATTTATCTTGGAAATACAAAATTGGATGATTTCTCTCTCTCTCTCTCTCTCTCTCTCTCTCTCTCTCTCTCTCGTTCTAATGTATGTCTGAAGGCTTTTAATTCTGTTCATTATTAAGTAATATCTTGTTAGGGCTTATGGTTAATCTGAGCTGAAGCATCCCATATCAGATGCATGTTTAGCCATGCTATTATGGAAAGATCTATTTTGACAGTATTATAAACGATCACTGTAAATGCTCCAATCTCCAACTAACAATGTTGTTTAAAATGGTGAATGTTTGGACATTTTACATTTTTCTCCTAATTTTTTCCAGCTGGTGATGGAAAGGCACCGGTAGCTGGTGGAGAGGAAGATGATGACGAAGTTCCAGGTCAGTATGTTGCGCTGAAACTCCCCCCCCTCCCCCCTTTAACCATATCTTAAGTTGCAATGCGCATTAACCATAAGATTGTTTTTTTGTTTTTATTATTCCTTGTGTATTTTAAATGCCTCCTAGTTTGAGCTTCACAATCATTACCATATGGGTTTCTGTGCGTGTGGTAATGTAAGCAAAGCATAGTTGCTTGTGTTGTGGAAATGTCCAAAAAAGGAGGGTTTCAGCAGGTTGTCTAGGCTGTTACATTGTCAACATATACAAGTGTTTAAAATCTCCTCTATTGTTTATGAGCACTGAAAGCTCGGTTTGCTTTTCTTTTTAAAGAGGGGGGCAAACACATACGGTTGCCATTACAATTCCCCAGTTCTCCTTCCTGAGCAAACTCCAGTTAGTAACTCAAGTCTTGCACATGTACAGTATGATTACATCTCCGACACTGCAAAATTAGCTCACCCGTGCGATGACAAAAAGGGTTAACAGCTTGTGCCATTGTGCCCATTACAGAGATTCAACCTTTTCTGTCCCCTCTGAAAACAAAGTCCAGCCTTCTGTTAGTGATTCCCTTTCCGATGCCCTGGAGCAGAAAAGTTGATATTCCATTTATCAGTTTTCATCTCCTAAAAGGCAACCTGCTTTGATCCTCTGCGGTTTCATTTTTACAGCTGTGGACTTTTCAGTCTCCCAGTGCTCGTTTATGTTCTCTATGGAAATTACTTGCACACGTGGGCCCACTCAAGTGAAAGAAAAGCACAGAAATTGCTCTTTCAGATCGCGTCTATAAACACTCGGACAGCGAGTGTTCATAAAGATGAGATTTAAGGGTACGTTTACATGACAACGATGTACTAAAAATAGAAAAGTTTTTCCATTTGAATTTTTTCATAAAAACAAACAAACAAAAAATCGTTTAAAATCGCTGTATAATGCATTCCAGGCCAGTAGTTGTAAAGAAAAGCTATGCACTTATAGACTGAACGCGTAATATGCATGCGCATCATGCATTTTCACAAATTTGTGTTTTTTTGTTTTTTTTTATACAAAGACAATAACAGTTTTAAAAAATGGCCATATTCCACGAATGGCCAAAATGCAGAAGTTTTTAGTTGAAAATGGTGTTGAGTAAACAGCCCCTTTGTCATCAATCTCACATTGATTAAATGTTTCTTCATAAATCCTGTATTACCTATAAATGGTAAAGGGTTAGTTCACCCAAAAATGAAAGTTCTGTCATTAATTACTCACCCTCATGTTGTTCCAAACAAGACTTCGGTGCTAAGTTGGTACTGAAATTTTAAAAATGTGACTCTTTGAGTGGAATCAAACACCTGATTGCCCATTGTGCTCATGCGCTTATCAAATATGTCTGTGATTGGCTATAATGATCAGCGCTTCAAAAACATGTAAATATACATCAATGACGCTCTTCACCGAGCGCTTGCGCAGATGCACACGGGAGCGTTGAAAATAATTTATTTTTGGGTGAATTAACCCTTTGTAAGCCCTTTGAGTTGCCTACAGGTAGACATTATATTGTTTTAATGAATGCACATTTTTTTCTCTTTGCAGATCTTGTGGAGAATTTCGATGAGGCTTCAAAGAATGAGGCAAATTAACATCATGGGAAGGAAAGGCGTGTGAGATCTCTGGTCTCAGCGGAGACTTGTGGGACTTTTTTCCCCTATTCTTTTATAAATGTATTGCATCCCTGAATCTACTATATCTTTTTCGTGCACTGCTGTGGCCCTCATGTGTCCATGCTGAGAGTGTGAGATTGATTGAACCACACAAGTTCATGCACAGTTTTACTGGCATGTGTGTTTGCTTGTGCGGTCCAAGAGGCATCTTTGCCTCCACCTTCCCTGTTACTGAGGCTCACTCATTTGGAGCTTGTCTGAATCAACATCTGGAAATAAACATTTGCTATTGACAAAAAGATTATTAAACACTGTTGTTGCGTTTAATTGGGGATGAGGACACTCCATGCTGTTAACAAACGATTACGATTCTTTAGGGATTGGTACAAAAAAAAACATTACCAAAACTTATGTTAGAAATGCAGTGCACATTTTAAATAATAGTTGTTTTTCAGACATCAATCAGATAAATCCTTTAGTACAAGTAAAAGTTTATTTACAGTTTTGTAGAACAAAATTTGCCATAAAAAGAGGGCAATCCAAAGAGTAAACCTGAACACATTCTTTCTGGGAGCAACGGCAAAAAGTGACAGTTGAATTAGTACTTGGACATCTCTCACTGTAAACTGTTGCTGTAAATCTGTTTTGCACTCTGTTGATTCCAAATTACCTGATTTAGATTCTTCATTTTATGAACCATTCTTAATACCAGTCAAGCTTAATGTGAAACTGCTTCGTTTTCAAGTGCACGTTGCAAACCGGCAAAGATCATTTGCCTAAAACACACATCACATTGACTAAACACAAACACACATATACTGTATAATATATTAAATTCAAAAATCTATTTCTGATGTCAGCAATTGTCATGTGTTTATGGATCAGTACATTTATTTTATGTTCATTCAATGGTGGATTCAAAAATGACAGTTCACTTCATCAGTTGGCAGATATTGAACACCCGTAACACTTAAATATTCACTCCAATTTGTCTTGTACATGCCATGGTTATTCTTTGATACCTTGCAGTAGCTTCAGAAGATGAGCCTCCAAGACCTGTTGGACTGGGAAACATGAAGAATTACAATTACAATGTTTAAACAGTAAGACCAACACAAAACATGACAAGGTTAATGATCTCAGCTTCATCAGATATTCATATTTTAAGAAAGCTAAGCTTTATGGTATTATTTAACACTGATGGGAATCTTGTTAGTGTTACCATTTCTATGGCCCATCGCCACAGCCATGTCCATAGCGTTGAACCCAGAGTCCGACTCCATGGTTGGGTCAGCTCCACTCTCTGTTCAGTGATCAGAAGTCATATTCATTACATTACAGTGAACCAAACCTTTGAAGAAAACTAAACACTGGAATGCATTGGAGTGAAATGAACTGAATTCAAAGTAAGCCTTTTACCTAAGAGGATTTCCACACAGCGAACATGATTACCATGCACTGCATAGAGTAACGGAGCACCACCATTCTGAAAATGCATAAGCACTGCTTTAAGTGCAGATCATTTTTTTGCTTAAACATTGATTCTGACTTCTACACCTCATAACAAGAAGTATATTCACACCATATAACAATACTAGGAAAAACTATTTGACTATCTCACTATTTACCCCCACCCAACAAACCCGTCAAATCCATTTACATTACTGTTAAACTACCAGCATATTTAGCAAAGTATTATATTGCACTACAGTCACCGACACGATTTTCATTTACAGAACTTATATTATTAGATGTCTTCAGAAATCAACAATGTGACCACTTACCCAATCATACTCATTGACGTCAACTCCACAGTCGATAAGCATTCTGACAATATCTGTGTACCCTTTACTGCAGGCCAATGACAATGCACTCTCTCTCCCTTTGGCCAAGAGATGAGGATCTGCACCCTGAAAGCAAAGGATTGTGAGTATCTAAATATTCAGCCATTCAATTTGACTTCTGCTTTGTGTCCCAGGTGGCTCCGACCTACTGAGGCTTTTAGAAAGTATAAAGAATAACAAACTGCTTTGTGAAGGTATATTTGATCACAGTGATCAGTTAAAGATAACTTTGAAGAACTGAAGTAGTGGAAGTTACAGTATTTTGCACTCACACTCTGTAACAGGAACTCCACCACAGCAATCTGTCCATGAGCTGCTGCCCACATCAGTGGGGTGAATCCTTCCTCATCCTGCAGGTTTATCACAGACTCTAATTTAAAGAGAAAAAGGAAGATAATTGTCAGCTCCTCATTTATCACAAGTTTAGACATAATTGACCTAAAAGATAATAATTACACCACTTTTCAAGTTTGGGGTCAGTGTGTATGTATATATATATATATATATATATATATATTCATTCATTAATACATTTATTCAGCAAGGACACATTAAATTAAATAAAAGTGACAGTAAAGACATTTATAATGTTGCAAAAGCTGTCCAAATAAACGCAGTCTTGATGAGCATAATAAACTTTCAAAAACTTACAAACGTTTGAACAATATTTAAGACCAAACTGCACTGTTGCTTCACATCAAATTTACAAACTTGCCTTGTTCTATTCGACTTGCAAGGAACACCATCTCTCCTTGTGCCGCCAACTGATGTATAGACAGTGCTAGAAAAGAGGGAAAAAAGGTGAACATGAAGTTATAGTCATGGTTTTAGCTGGAGGGCCAACGTCCTGCAGAGTTTAGCTCCATCTTGTCCCAATATACCTGCCTGAAAGGTTTTAGTAATCCTTGATTGCCTCGGTTCAGGGGTGTTTATTGGGGTTGGAGCTAAACTCTGCTGGACAGTGGCATTCCTGAAGCAGGATTTGACAACACCGGAGTAGATTGACAAATATCAGTGGATAGTTTTGCCAAATGAAATGAGAAATGAGAAGACTTACAGTGAACAAGCAACGGTGTGGATGAGACCTCGTTCCCACGGTGTTTGTTGGTGAGTGTAGTGGACTGCTTAATGGGAGAGAAGTGTTTGGTGGTCGATGGCGTGTACACATGCCTAACCTGAATACCAGGTGAGGGAGATGTTTGGATATTACATTCCGCTGTAGAGAGAGAAACAGAAACACAACATCTTAAAGACTTCCCTGACAATGATATTCACCAAAAAGGTGGTGATTTTCCTCCATTCATTTGCTTTACCTTTAAATAACACAGAGGCCACCTCCAGATCAGAGTTCACCTGGTCCTGGATGTTTTTACTGTCTTCCTCGTTCAGCGACTTCACGAAGCGTGAGCATACGTTCATGTCAAAGCGATTGGGTAATATAAACTTTATCCCCATGGCGTTCTGTGAGTTGGCATCCTCCACTGAGCCAATGCTGACTGATGGCTCGACCTTGATGCCCGTCACCTCTGGTAATGGGCACAAACCTTCCATCTCCTCCGATGCCATTGTCCACACAGGATCTGTTATATTCCACAGAAGCTACAGATGATCTTGAGCTTGTTCCATAAATAGAATCAAACCCTTATGGTTGGGGGATGATGTCTGCCTCCCATACAGAATAAAGCTTTTGTACCTGGGATATTTAGATAGAGATATGGAAATATGTGAACGATCAACTGCCAGTCGTATGGCAACATTGTAAACGTAACCGCAAAGGCTAACGTTACCGTGTTGGTGACATTAGTGCCACAGTTTGAGTTCATAACAGCAATACTATAAACCCACAACTGACGAATCATCAAGGTTATTATGATGGTATTATAATAACAGATTTCATTGTGGAATTTTAGCCGTGCACGTTTGATCCTGGACAAAAATACATAATACATGCCCGACAAATGAGCGTGCTAAATGTCAGTGTGAACAAAACAAGGTTAGCAACCAGCTAACTACCTTCGCATAAACACTCTGTTAATCAGTAAAGAGGTATTGTTTACTGTACAAATACCTCTTAATTCCAGATTGTACATTCTATCAGTTAAAATACAGACGGGATACGAGAGAGCACACCGGGTTACGTTAGTTCATTGTGCAGCATAGCTTGATTTCTAATGCAGGATTAACGGGCTACGGCTGCTGTCGGATTATTTCAGCAATAAATACAACGAATGTACACGTGTATGGAACATTTTATCGCAAAAGTAAACCTTAGTTTATATTACATAATGTAATCATAAATACCTACCGAGTTTATTAATATCGTGTGTTTCGAAATGACGGGTTGTTCTTGAGGTTGATTGTAAATAAAGTTTTTTCAAAAGCTGAGAGGGTGGAGTCAGGCTGAATCCGAAATCGCTATTCCATACGTTAGTCCACTAATAATGTTCACTTGAAGGAGTGAATGGATAGGAGTCAGTGAATTGTACACTTTCAATGTTGAATGAGTGCACTCAGTAATGGTTTCGGACACCACTGGAGGCGATTTCGGATTCAGCCAGTGTGTTCATCGACATGTTGAAATGCAGAGAATAATACATTGTAATTACATTGTACCTTACCCATGGTCCCATGGTAACCATGTTTGCCAAGTTTCCTCAAATTATTTACAATATTTCATTTTCATTTCATTTCATTTCACCCCTATCTTAGCCTAATAGTATGACCTAGGACTACCTAATATTATACCTAATACTAACACTGTCAGTTTGACAAGTCAGAAAAGAGCTGTGATTATGTCATCAATATAATACACTCCTACATTTTTGATCTCACAGAAGTTGCATGTGACATACGTGAGCAACACTTTACCAACCAATAATCAAGATTAGTTTTACCTTGCAATCATTGTATTGTAAATTAGCCTACAATTATTTGACTTGCATAACCCAAAGTAGCCGTTATAATATAATCTATAGGTAAAATACATTTGAAAAGTAGTATGAAAAAAAAGTTTCCAATGTGACCTTCGTAGAAAGTTTAGGAAACACCTACTGCAGTTACTGTAACAAAATTGTCCAACTTCCAAAACATAAAGCTTATTCACTGTTATGACAAGAATAGGCTCTATAAATTACTTATTTTCTGCTTATACAGATATTTTATTTATTTGTTTGTTTGAATTAAATGAATGTGCTAACATATAGTAATGTGTTTGTTTGGAGTCAAGCAAAGCTTGCATGACATCTTCGGTGATGTTTTTGAGTATGTGTCCTCATGAGCTCTTTTCATTTGTTTATTACAATCTATTTGTGTAATTTTGGAATTAGTGGTCACTGCATGTAATCCTCTATCAAAGCCATTCTCAGAACCGAGTGGAGCGATGCCTAAATATTTATGTAAAATCTGGTCCAAACAACTGAGTGAAAAGGAAAGTAGACTAGAGTCTGGCCCACTGCAAACCACTGAATATCCATAATAACATTTCCATTCTCTGCCTGGGTACAGTTGAAATGTTCAGTGCAATCTGAACAGGCAGCTGCATTTCTCACTGTAGTATAAGGGATGTCACTGCTTGATGGAAGTTGTGATTGGAAAACGTTTATTTTTTGTGAGATGCATGTTTTATTTATTCAGAAATGCTTTGCAGTGTTTTTATTATTTGTCATGCATCAAGAAAACAAATGAACTCCATTGTTTTATCCTCACCATCCAGTGCTTTTGAAGTTTTTCATGATTTCCTATTCCGCTATTGACTGACTCTGCAATCGTGCATTTTCAAGGCTGTAGTTTTTCCGTCTGGTTGCACAATGCCAACCTGATTAGATGGGATATACTCAAACCTGTCAAAGTTCTGCTTTAGCAGCAGGCCCCATTCACTTTTGTGTTCTCACTTGCTCTCTAGTGCCCTGATAGACCCCTCTATGGCTAACCCTAAATCTTTAGCCATACACGGCAACTGAAAATGCTTTTTAAGTCTAATAATCATAGTTCTTCGTCAAAGTACTTTGCAGAAAGTAAATTATTGAATAAAATGCTCTTTCTATTTTTCTGTCTTTTATCATCCTAGATCTAATGTTTAATGTTTCTGTGCATAATTGGAGAATTGAATTGTAAACCATGGCAGAACACTTTGGGTCACATTTTGAAAGAGCAGCGCCCCTCTTTGGTAGTGCTTACCCAGATCCCATACCATTAAAAATAACTGTAACAACTGTGGAAGTGTTCGTGTTGTTGCTAGGCCGATTATTTTTTTATTTTTTTTTTACATTGTAATGGACTTTCTTAGCCAAAGCTTTAAGATAATGTAACACTTTCACTGGCTCTCCTTGAACTTTGAGCTCTCTTTGAGCTTTTCTGGGATTGCTGATCTGAGGGATCTTAATTCAGCAGCTTGCGGTTCTTGCTTGACTTTGACCCCTCGTGTTTCATGGCTTTAACTCTGTTTGTTTTGAGTTGACTGTGAGACTAATTCACACACATGCCTCCAAAGCTCCAAAGTGGAGATTTCCTAACTCCGTGATTAGGGACTTTTCGGGATGAGGCAGCATTTTAAGCTCTTGTTTAGGACTTAGCCAGTTTATGCTCCACTAATCTTTTTTTTTTTTGGCACTAGAAGGCCTGCTTCTGTCAAAACTAAGTTTCATCCCAATTCTTATACTGAATCATAATTTTAATGTTACAAATGATAATCATATAGGCCCTTTTCAGTTACTGAACCACACTCTTGCAAACCTTGTTGTTTTACCACCTTGAAAAAGACAAGGGCAAGTGCAGAGAGGATGCACTTGCCCCATGAAAATAAAAAAGCATAATTATACACATTTGACCTGTTTCTGTAATTACCAAGAACAAAATAATAATGCTGATTGAGCCAATGGATTACAAATTCTTCGGTATTAATGACTTTGGACAAATACGAAAGGGTGAATTTGCATTGTTTGAGTTACAGTACTTAACAGAATAATCAGAACTCTGTTTTGTGTGCTAGGTAGAATTAAAAGTGATTTGAATAAATGGATTAATCCAAGTAAAAAAAAAAAACACAATTGTATAATCTGTTCCAACACAAACACACATAATGCAGTATTTCTTGTAAACCTATGCTGAACTTTTGAGGAGATTAACAGCTAAAAGGTTTGGCTATATATGCACTGACAAAATAAATGGAGTGTGGTTTGAAAATATGCAAAGACTTTGCAGGTGAGCTGCCCATTAAGTGTCATGACCAGGAACAAAAAGCATACTAAAAAATATGAATATCCTGTTGTTTCTGGTGTCTTGCCTATATTTTTTCATCTTGTCATCTTTTGTTTCAATGCATAAATCATTATATATCAGCATATGGAAAAGGCTTTAAGACAAAAATTACATCTTGATAGTAACACCATGCAAATTTAGATTTATTTTTTTATGTGTCACAAAAATTAAAATTTGGTTTTATTTTTTATCTATCAGAGTTTTTACTTTAATAAGAAAAAAATCTTTGGTTTGGTAAATCATAATTTTGACATAAAAAGTCAAAATTATGAGGTAAACAATCATAATTATGGTGTAAAAGCTCAAATTCTGACATTAATAAAATCATTATTACGAGATAAAATAGTTGAAATTATGACATGAGGCAAAAGTATGAGATAAAGTTTTGCTGAGCGTGAAACAGTTAAAGACGGAATGGCTTTCCCTGTGGAAACGCAAGGTGTAAGTCATAAAATGAGATGGATTACACAGCAATACTGGCCCTATTTATTTCAATTGTTTTTGTTGTTGTTTTTACATTTGGTACAACAAAAATGGCATCATATGCTAAAATTACTGTATAAATGAATCAAATAATAATACAAAAATAATGTTAGCAAATGTTTGATATGTGAAAGTGTTACATATTCAAAAAGCAAAAGTGATTTCCTCAAATGACATTTCATGTGTCATCATAATAGAAAATGATCTCTTATTATCATTGATCCAGGGATTTCTTCTTTTTGCAATTCTCCAGTGACCTCAAGTGGAGTTCGGTATAGTTGAAAAGTTTCAAGGAGGTTTTGTGAAATGTAGCTTTGTAAATGTGCTCCCTGCTGTGCCGATGGAGGGCTCCGGCCAGCGAGAGCCAAAGATCGTTACCTGACTGGGCCACCGGGAGTGCAGTTTTGGTTACATGGAATGAGGGGGATCTTGTGTTATTCCCAGACATGCTGTTTTTGCTTTGGAAACACAGAAAACTTTCAAACACACATCTATAGTAAACAACACCCAAAATTGTATTTTAGCATATACAATATAATGTTAAGAAAAAGGTCTGGCTGTGCACTTGCCAGATTGGTCTGATTATTATCATTTTTTTGTTTTTTTACCATAGTAAATTGTCATTTTGTCTTGTATATTGTCAATTGTAAATAAGAACTGATTGACTCACACACCGTTTGTTGGCCAGCTCCCTTCGTCTCGGTGTATTCTGGGATGTGAGAGTGTGTTACACTGTAAAAAATGATATGATCAATAATTTATGACAACATATTACTTTAACTCATCTAAATAAGCTAAAGGTTATGCAAAAGTTATACAAGATTCAACTCATATAAAGTCAGTTCAACACAAATATCCAAAAATGTTTTTTATATATATATATATATTTTTATATACAGTGTAGAGGGGCTGATGGGAGATTGGGGATCCGTCATTCAGGGCTGATGGTGTGACTAAACCCGGAGCCAAAGGAGGCAGCAGTGGGAGAGTTGCCTGATGAATAGGCTGATAACGTGAGACCCTACTGGACACCCTTGCATGTTCTTCCGGTCAATAGGATTTCTCCTTTATTCAGAATTCGTGCTAAAGCTTTTGAGGCCAATCTTTTCTCGGGTCCCCTGCTGTTCTTCACAGCAAGGATGTGGACCATGACGTAATCTCACCTCTCTCATAGAGTGAGGGAGTCAAACAGAAAGACATTGTGACGGAGGGGGGCATGGGTTGTTGATGTTTTTGTTTGTTTGTTTGTTTGTTTGTTTGGTGTCGTTTGTGCATTTGCTAATGAGAGAGATCAGAGGGTTAAAGGCACTTTTTGGGTCACGGCCCAGCTTCAGTCCACAGGAAGGATGGGGGTTAGCTCTGTGGGAGATTTCTTCCCTTCTACCTCATGCAGTGACTGTCCGGTTACATTAATTTTGACTATTAATATCCATGTGAGCCCAAAATCGTATCGCAAATCAGAGTACGGTTCTTGGAAACTGTTTTTTTTTTTTTTTTTCGTTTTTGAAAGAAGTCTCTTATGCTTACCAAGGCTGTATTTACAGTAAAAACAGTAATATTATGAAATATTACAATTTAAAATGTATTTTTTTATTTTAATACATTTTAAAATGTAATTTTTCGTATGATGCAAAGCAGAATTTTCAACTTCATTACTCCAGTCTTCAGTGTCACATGATCCTTCAGAAATCATTCTGATGATTTGATGCTGAAGAATTTTTTTTTTTTTTATCAATTTTTTATTAATTGCTGCTTAACATTTTTGTGGAAACAATACCATTCAAACATTAGTGGTAAGATTAAAAAAGAGGAAAATAATCAATTTATTAATTAAAGATGCATTAAATCAAAAGTGACAGTTATTTCTATTTAATAAATATGAATAAATAGATGTAATAAATGTTAATAAATGTTTTTCGTTTAATTTTCTATTCATCAAAGAATCCTGAAAAAAGTATCACCATTTCCACAAAAATAAAGCAGCACAACTGTTTTCACCATTGATAATTGTAATGTTTCTTGAGCATCAGCATTAGAATGTTTTCTGAAGGATCATGTGACACTGAAGACTGGAGTAATGATGCAGAAAATTCAGCTTTGCATCACAGGAATAAATTACATTTTAAAATTCAAATATAAAACAGGTATTTTAAATTTTAATATTTCACAATCCTGTTTTTACTGTATTTTTGACCAAATAAATGCAGCATGGTGTACATAATCCTGTATTTGCAGCATGGTGTACATAAGAGGTCCTTGTATTTGAATGATTTTTGCATGATTGTATGTACAGTGCTATGCATAAGTTTAGACACCCATGCTAAAGTTGACTAAAAAGAGGAATAAAAAATCATCTTTTTGAAATTGAACTTAATGCCTTAATTTAAAAAATGAGGAAAAATCCAACCTTTAAGGACATCAATTTTCTTTGTGAATGAATAATGTATCGTAAATAAATAAATGTTCTTCCTTAAAATACAGGGTGCATAAGTTTGGACACCCCTATGTTAAATTCCCATAGAGGCAGGCAGATTTTTATTTTTAAAGGCCAGTTACTTCATGGATCCAGGATACTATGCATCCTGATAAAGTTCCCTTGGCCTTTGGAATTAAAATAGCCCCACATCATCACATAGCCTTCACCATACCAAGAGATTGGCATGGTTTTATTTCAGTTAGCCTAATAGCTAGTTTGATTTGCATTGAGAGATGATCTTATGGAAAGTACTCCATGCCAATCTCTAGGTATGGTGAAGGCTATGTGATGATGTGGGGCTATTTTAATTCCAAAGGCCAAGGGAACTTTATCAGGATGCATAGTATCCTAAAATAAAATAATAAAAAAAAATACTTAAAAATAAAAATCTGCCTGCCTCTATGGGAATTTAACATAGGGGTGTCCAAACTTATGCACCCTGTATTTTAAGGAAGAACATTTATTTATTTACGATACATTATTCATTCACAAAGAAAATTGGTGTCCTTAAAGGTTGGATTTTTCCTCATTTTTTAAATTAAGGCATTAAGTTCAATTTCCAAAAGATGATTTTTTATTCCTCTTTTTATTCAACTTTAGCATGGGTGTCTAAACTTATGCATAGCATGTATGTAGTATGTATGTAGTTTTTTTTTTTTTAACTATGTTGTGTTTATGTATGCTGCTACCTTGTAGCCTATGTAACACTTTAATATGTTGTTTATGTATGGCTGCTACCTTGGCCAGGTCTCTCTTGTAAAAGAGATTTTCGAAAAAAAAAAAAATAAAAAAAAAATAAATAATAATAATAATAATAATAATAATAATAATATATATATATATATATATATATATATATATATATATATATATATATATATATATATATATATATATATATATATATATATATATATATATATATATATATATATAAAATAAGTGACTTCTTTCAAACATTAAGAAATTAAAAATTTTCAAAATTTTTGACAGGTAGTCAACCCATAAATTCTCACTAAATTCACTTGCTTTTATCCAAGGTCACATTATATATGTCAACAGTGATTTTGAACAAACATCTCTCTGCAGCTTCAGATAATTCCAAATAACGTCTGACTACGGTTAATTATCTAGGCTTAATTAACTGAGATTTGTGAGATGTTTGTCTGTATTAGTATAGTTCGTTCAAACAAAGCTGTTTGAGTAAATAAATGCAAGAATGGGTTATTAAGACATGATTTGTGGAATAAAATTTCCCCCTTGCTGCGTTATATATTTCAAACAAATTGTGTTGCTTCATCATTATTTATTAAAAAGATTTCCACCCTTCGTTACAATTGTTATATGGGCTAAAAAAGGCTAGGGTCTTCTCGTCTCAAATGGTTCCACTCAGATGCATTGTGTAGTGATGTCCAGAAGGTGGCGATGTAAACTCACATTCTATTCAGTGCCTGCAATCATAACAGGAGGTTAAAGTCCCCTTGCCTGTAGTCAAAAATGTTATCCCTTAAAACTCATCTTTGATCACCAAAATTCCATATTTAAACGTTTTTTTCCTTGAAAAAAAATCTTCATGCCTTAAAATAGCTTGAATGTTACTCTACACCCTTGCCTCGTTTAGTATACGTGGTTCTATAAATATACAAATTAGCCCCGCGTCCACAAAGATCCACTCGTTGAGGATCACATGTTGACATGATTTTGTCAACAGGCAACTTTTGTTGCCTGTTGCCTTGGCTTTTGGCTTGCTTAGTTGGGGACATTTTATATTCAACAGTAGCCTAGCCTATATTGATCTGCCTTACTTCAGGCAGACGATGACGCAAATTTCTTCTAGAAACAAACTTTGTCGTAGGCTATTATTTTCATGTTATCACTGTGAAGCTGCTTTGATACAATCTGTATTGTAAAAAGCGCTATATAAATAAAGGTGACTTGACTTGACTTGACTTGATTGGTTACAAGGTAGTTTGTGACGTCAGAAACACCAGCGATTTCGAACCGCGTTTTTGGTCACTGCAGTTTTAAGGAGAAAATACTCAGCAATGGTGTTGACTTATGAATTTGTACATGGTTTGTCTGAAAGCATATTAAAAACGCCACATAAAAATAAACAACACTATAAGCTTGATTTTCACCACTTTAACTGGAGCAATCTGTTTTAAAATAAATAAAAACAACTTTCAGTAGGCCTACAACAAATAGGCTGACATTTTCTACGACAAATTACTTTTTTGTTATTTTATTCTGTCTTTTTGTTTGCCTTGAAAAAAATCAAGGCATTGAATGAGAATCAAATAGCCTAACAACTGTGACTGACACAGAAATCAACCTGTGGTTCACAGAGAAGCAGAAAAATGAACACGCTTCGGACAGACACAATTGTCCTCCTTTTACTTACTTAGCCTATTTATTTAAGGCATACACATTTGAAGGCTTTTTAATAAATATTAGGGAGCACCACATTGTCCTCCTGTATTTTGACTTATTAATGGTCAAATATTACTCGGTTACAAGTAAAAGTTGTAAAGACCAATTTTTACTTAAAGCTACAATATGATTTTTTTTTTCGCCGCTATGGGTAGCTAACCTCTTACAATAACAAAGGCATAGATTGATGACGCAGTGAATAAGCGGAATCATGGAACTTGTCGTCATGCCGATGGATCTAATAATGTTTATGGGAAATAATGTTTATGGATGAGAGAATACATTCATGTTTTTTAACATGACTGATATGAAGCAGGTCACGATTCCTAATGAGAGACAGATATCAGCGCCACACGCGAGTCCCGTGGATAAAGGAATGAGGACATTTCGTTCTACTGAACTACCCGCAAGTGCTGAATTAATACTCAAACTGGTCAGTTTATAGTTACCAGTTGCCAGTTACTGTGTTACCACAGCGCACTTGGCCTACACTATCATACTAAACTGCATTTGAGTGAGTTGAAAGTTATAATGTTATTCTATGTGTTAGTTTGTTGGCTGTATGAGACTAGCAGTAAGCTAGATCAACATTAGAATAACATACTGATCATATTCTAACATTTCATCATGTTGAGCTGTATAACATTGATTCGTTTTATGTACATTTGCTCACCTGTCTAATAAAGTACATGCAAGAGCGGCGTCTCTGTCAAGTCGAAGTTTGTCACGGACGTGGAGCTCTCGGCATCTCAAAAACGCCACGCTGATATTGATGCTCGTTTTAGTTCTCCTTTTGTCCCAAAGTCTGCTTGCCATGGTCCATAATGTTTGAATGAAACAACAACAGCGTGTGCGTGCCGCTAGACGTAACGCAGTTGTCCACGTCTGTCGCCATGATTACTATGGCAGTACAAGCGGAAACCAGTGATAACACGGATATTATGTCATTGACAGGCGACAAGTGACAAGGGACGGGCACTATTTAAAATTGTGAATTTCTCTGAATTTACAAATTCTTGGAAACATTTAGGATAATGTAAGTACACAATTGAAAGAAATATATAACACTGTGCAAGTGGTTTTTGAATATTTTGATACACAATTCTTACATATTGTACCTTTAATTAATGTTAACAAATGAGACATTATTGTAAAGTGTTACTGTATTTCACTATATTGCTTCTATTTTCAGGATCATTTAACATCTTCCAGCTTGTCACTGATAGACCACTAGGTGGTATTCTACTTGTAAATAGTTGAAGCACACAGACTCTTAACCTCTGCTGGGTTTTTCTGGTAAAATTCTGTCTGTGATCCTTGGACTCAGTCCAGCCTGTTGAAGAACAGACAGGAAGGGTGGGCACACTGATTGACTTCCTCTCCATTTCCTGTTCAATTGCCAGGGGCACTTTAGGTAAACCAATCCCTTGACTTTAGGAGTGACGCTTCTTGACGTGTCCTTTTTTTATCAATACCAACCAGGAAGAGTAGGTGTTAGATGATTTAGGATTTACTTGTGATATCTGTTTCACAAGTGTGTTAACAGGATTTTTGTTATTTAACATAGATCATATCTGGCTTAAACAAAGAGGTTACTTTTAACTGTGGTCTCCATCACTGGCTTGGTCCTAAAAACAGCATGTAGGCTAATAGAAGGGAACAACCTTTATGTTCTTTACCTACTATTTGATGCGTGACACCTTTTTGCTTCACCAATTTTGTGTTTTAAAAGGCATTACAAATGTACATATATCATATGCCATGTGATTGCCAAAACATGTTAATAAGGACAAGGAGCATACTTTTAAAAACATTGTTATTAATACTGTTGGCACATTTACACATGTTTATTCATGAATAATAATGACATACAAAGCCTACTGCGTAAATTTAGTTTGTAGCCTACTATAATTATACAAAATGTGATTGTAACATTGTATCAAAAAATCTTAGGTAAACCAGCCAGAGACAATGTATGGTCCCTAAACACGTGAGTGTTCTGTTGCAATTTTCTCGCGGTCCTATTTGAATGAACGAGTCCTACTATGACAAAGGTTTATCTCTTTATACTGACGTTGCTTGGTTACATTTCAGCAGGGTCCAGTCAAGTGTCCTACTTAATATTCATGAGCCAACCCCTCGTCGTAGTAGGATTAGTTAATGTGCTCTTTGGTGGGCAAGGCCATCATCACACACGGCGGGTGTTGAAGAGTGTGAGCACCGGTGGCGCATCCACAACCGCTCTGTGCCCATTCAAAACATTCGGCACTGTACAAGTGCAAGTCACGCACACGGATGTACCGGCCGTGAAAGCGTTTGAAAGCGTTACCTTGTGCAGTTGAAGATAATACACTCGTATGGAGTGAGGTAAGAGTTCTCGCATGTCTTGTAGTTCAGGTGCGGACGCGTTTACATTAAAGCACAGGGAAGTCGTTTCCCCGCGGCTTTAAAAACAGATCTTCTTTCTTTTTTGCCTTCGAATATTTATGTAAACGTTTTGGAGTTGCTGTGAAGTTTTGTCCGGAAAAAGAAGCGCCAGTGAAAGCTGTCATTGTTTGTAGTCAGTTGACTGGGAACTGGAGCGCACTGTAAAATGCTTTCAGCATTAGGCTATATCAACATCTTTGTTTACATCCATTTAACTTGTCAATAATTTCTGCCATTTTATTTCTAGTTTTTTAATGCGGTGGTTAAAGGTGCAACGAATTTTTCACCACAGGTTGTAACTTTAAGTTTTCAATTGTAGGCTACTTGTTTTTTAGTGTATTTTTTTTTTTTTTTAAATGACCATTTTTAGGCAACAGTGTGTTTGCTATTCATATTACTGCAATAATGACAATAGCGGTAGCAATGACTCTGTTTACATGGACAAAATGTTCTGGTGTTATTATGATTATTGAAACGTCATGTAAATTATCTGATAGACTGCCAATATACTGATTTAGAAATTTAATTAGACAACTGGTATATGTATGTATGTATTAATTTCGTGTAAATTATCGAATAACCACCCTAATTAGACTTTAATTTATCTGTTCATGTCCACACAAAGATTTTTGTGAAAGGTTGATCGAGCACTTTTTTGAAGCAAGTAGACTCAGTAGTTTTTTAAGTAACATTTTACTAAAAAAAATGCAATCTCATAACAGTGGAAACTATTGGGAGATCAAGGGAGGCAGTGGATAACTAACTAGATGGTAACCCTTGTTCTGCAAAACATCTTGTGATATTTAAATGCAATATTCATATCCTGTTTATATTTGGAGCCCTGCAGTGATTCTAACCCAAACCCTACTTAGGCTATATCTCTTGCCCTAACCTTTGGCAGCGTTAAATGTGAATTAGTTGGTACAATATACTAACATAAATTGTGACCCCAAGTATTGTGGCCATGTAGCAAGCAGAGCTGTCATCAAAAGTGTTTTAAGCACTTGATTGTACAATGTTGGGGTTGCAGCCATTATTATGTTTACAGAAATCTCCTTGAGGCTAGTGGATGTAGAGCCAAACTGCAGGACGCAGAGAGAAAAGGGGACAAGGGCATTGTGTCCTGGTAATCAGGAGGAGTGATTTTGACTTCCTCCTTCCCCTGTTGTATCCTGGATGAATGACATGGCCAGAGAGTCCCAGCCCTCACTTTCAGGCCAGAGAAAGAGAAATAGGAGGGTCTGGCATGAAAGGCACTTTGAAGTGCGCTCCTCATCAGTCTTTGTCTCTCTTCTTTGCTCTGTTGAATACTGAGCAAACAGGGGCAACAAAAGAATGCTTCACGGGCCTACAGGGTAGCTAGCGAATATCCCACAAGACTAATGTTAGTCTAGTCACATTTAGGTTGTTTAATAGAAAATCTAATTTTACATGAATTTTCCCAGTTGAGCTGAGTCAAGCTCAGTCAACAGTGTTTGTGTGGCATAATGTTGATTACCATAAATAATTTCATTTGTTGCCTAATTTTCTTAAAAATCGAGGTTATGGTGTGGCACTTACAATGAAAGTGAATTGGACTTCTTGGGATTTTGGGAAGGATTTAAAAGCATAAATGTTAAGCTTGCAGTTTTGTAAAAGCACTTGCATTAAGGCCGGTTTCACAGACAGGGCTTAGATTAAGCCAGGATTTGGCCTTCGTTCAATTAGGGCATTTGAGTAGCTTTTATAAACGTGCCTTGGAAAAAACAACAAAAACATTACTAGTGTGCATCTTGCAAGATGCTTTCAGTTAAAACAGCTCAAACATGCGTTTTAGTCTTGGCTAAAGCCTCGTCTGAAACTGGGGAAAATCTTCTTAAAACTTATCGATATTTTAAAATAGCTTTTTTTATATTTTCAGTTAAATTTTAGTCTAAGTTTTATTAAAAAAAGTTTATTAGTTTCAAAAAAATCTATGTAGCTTTTTTTTTGTTAAAAAAACAGTTTTAGTTAAAGATAACAACACTGTTCTGAACTTGAAAAGTCAGATCTAAAATGCACTCACTGATTCATTCATTGGTGCTGGGAACCAAACTTTTAAAAGTTTTTGTGTACGTTTCACTCCATCACCACTTTAGTTAAATTTTGAAAACCTCATATTTTTCTTTGCCACCATTTCGACCTGATAAGGGTTGTAATTGTGATGGATTCAATGTTACACAGAGTGATACAGAAGACATCTGGCATGTGTCAGTAGACTGCAGGTGGAATCTGAGCACGTCTGGCTGAAGGCAGCTTGATTTCACCCAGAGAAACTGAAGCAGACAAGGGTCACTCAGGGCACCTCCCTCTCTCTCTCTCCCTCTCTCTCTCTCTCTCTCTCTCTCTCTCTCTCTCTCTCTCTCTCTCTCTCTCTCTCTCTCTCTCTCTCTCTCTCTCTCTCTCTCTCTCTCTCTCTCTCTCTCTCTCTCTCTCTCCCTCCCCCTCTCCCTCCCCTTGTCTCTCTCCCCTTGTCTCTCTGTCTGTCTTTCTCTTGCTCACTCACTCTGTTTGTGTTTTGTCTCTCTGCTGTCTTGTTTATTCGGTTTGTCTCTTATTTTTTAGAGATAGATAGTTTCGTGAAATCTATTTCTTGGGTGTGTGTGTGTGTGTGTGTGTGTGTGTGTGTGTATGTTTGTTTTAAAAGCAGTCTGTTTAGCTAGTACTGTAAAGTCGACCTTTAATTCATACTTAGGGTGTGGCAATTATACCATAAAAGCCCTGATAACACTCCAAACCCCTTTAATACCTTCCAGGTAAAACTGAATCTGCCAGTGCATGCTAGAGAGAGATCATGATAATACGGTATCATTGTTTTTCCTACTAAAATGAAGAAAAACACATATGAGTAACTAGTAAGCCTCAAAGACTTCACGAAGCATAATTTTACATAGTGGACTTCAGTGCACCTGTTGGATAACTGCTGTTTAGACACAGAAAAGATATTCATTCACAGCAGTGTTTAAGGCCTGACTGGTTGGGATTGTGTAACAGAAGCTCAGTCTCTATCTAATGGTTGATCAGAGTCGATGAGTCTCTGAGCTTCAGACAAAACCATTGGACAACCATCTCTGTTTCTCTCTTGGCCTTATGATTTCCTTATGTACTCATTCATTATTGAACAAATATACGACATACATTTGGGAAATGTCCACCAGGGATGTTGGTCTCTGTCTAACTATGCAGTATGCATGGTTTCTGTCTCGCAGTGTGTTTGTGTGTGTGTATGCGTTATTGGATCAGTAGGCTGTATTGAGTTACAGGTGACGCCATCGTCCCATGAAAAGTCACCCACTAAGCCAGCGTTTGTGTGAAACAACAAACAGGAATCTTGTTTTTAAATGTCTCACACATACACTTTCCTTTGAGATTCGCACCAAATTATGTGACGCACCAAATTATGTGACGTAGAAAGAACTAATGTCTGAAAATATTGTGACCTTGACCAAACAAAAACCCTACCATTAACTCCCAAAAATAAAGACTGTTGGTAGAAACTAGTAGGGCTTGGTAGCCTCCCTGATGCTATTAGAGGAACATTGTCATAAACAATCTTATTGTTTTGTTTTTTACTTTAGAACTACATCTGTGCATAGAAACACATGAGTCCTAAAACCTGGAAAAGAGTATTTTTGAACTTCCAGTTCTATCTTTACAAAGTCACTGGGTTTTTGAATGAGTTTTTAGTTAAATGCTTGAAATAAGGTCTGTTGTTAGCTAGGGGTGGGACAAAATATCGATAGGGCAATATATCGTTGTACTTCTCAAGAATTGATACGTTGGTGCCAAAAATCTATATTTGAATTAAAAAAATAAGGCGCTCTAAATAGATTTTCCTGCTCCTAGCGTCTTCGTGGCTCCTCGAGGTGGCGCTCAACACCTGAATGAGGGAAACGTGAACATAAGTTAACTAGCCTAAGAAAAACACAATACAAACAGACAAATATCATGATGTATCATCAAAGGATTGTCTAGCAATATATTGATTATCGCAGAATTGCTGTATCGTGATATTATCGGTATCGTGAGCCATGTATCGTATCGCATCGTGAGGTACCCTGTGATGTTAGCACAAAATCAAAAAATGTTGCACTTCTGCTTTTACAGCCTTGTAGTGTTTATACTTGTGTAACTCAAACTTTGCAAATTATTCTAACTCAGATTTTTAAATGAAGATTGAATGAATTGAATGAAACTGATGTTGAAGTCACTAAAGAGATTTTTAAAATATAAAAAATTAAAGGGATATTTAATTGAAAAAAAAAACTCATTCCAAGTTTCATTTTTAACATGTTCACAGCTTACTCAATGGATAAAAGAACAATTTCACCAATTTTAGTTAAAGCACGTTGACGTATCGCCTATCAGCTCGGCTCTCCAACCTGTTGACTGCTAGAGAGAACATGGCAGCAGTGCTCGGGCCGAGAGTGAGCTAGACAGAGAGAGGGCTGCGTTTTGATGGAAGCTGTGTTCTGACATTTGGAGGATCAAAAGATTAAGCCCTCTGTTGTCTGCACAGCCATGTGAACATGTCCCAATTAAAAGGCAAGGTATTTGTTCCCATCCTTCTCTGAGGATTTGGCCTAATTAAAAGAGAAGTCAGGTGACTCAATGAGTCAGCGAAATAAAATCATTGTGATTGTCCTTCTTTTTCATATTTGCTTGATTGTTTATGACTCGCCATAATGGACAGTGCAAGCAATGTCAAATACTCTTCTCTTGGCCTTTTTGTTCCTTGTGTACTTTATTCTCTTTCTCTGTGCCAATGTTCAGTTAAATGCCATGTTTTGTTTTTGTGATGAATAGATGAACTGGTCTCGTGCAGCACTCACATTTGAGGGGCTGTTCTGCTCATTTGTGCTTATTTCTACAGCTGTGTTTGGTTTAAGGTGGCGTTTGTATGTGTGTGTGTCTTTGCTGTGTATTATACATGTTCTTTCTCCTTTCAGGTGCTGCTGCTATAATGGAGCTCAGCAGGGGAGAGGTGCCACTTTATGTGAGTCTGACAGAACAATTTTCATTTTATTCCATATATCTTTCTCTCACCCTCTTATTCTCTGGTTTTCCTGATGTCCTGTTTCTTTCTTTTTAACTTAACTCTTTAAACATTAATTTTACCCTTTCATTCCTTGATTCCTTGTTCTTTCAGGATCTGTCATGTTCTTAGTCTGGGTGCCAAATGACAAAACTCATTTACTAAAGACTTTACCTGTGCGTATGACTGGGCATGAGAGAGAAACTATTCTGCTCATTGTATAGACAGTGTCACTCATAATCATGTTTGCACTATGTTTAAAACATCAGAGAGAACAGGAATGAAAGTTTAACAAATTAGGCTATATGGTACAGTTTAGGCTATGTTGTTCATTACCTTAGTCTAATGAATGTGCCTTTCTATTTTAAAATAAGTACAGCTGTCATGTCTTAAAGGGATGGTTCACCCAAAAATTAACATTCTGTCATCGATGTTCATTATATCAAAAAAAGAAAAGAAAAGTAATATCAATTTTGATATTCCATCATTTACTCACCCTTACCCCTTTAGTAAATTATGTCAGACTGTTCATTTTTGGGTTAACTATCCCTTTAAATGATACCTTTCCCCTGATTAAAAACTCTGGGTGTCCTCCAGTAGCCTTCGTGGCTGAGACCATGAAATCAAAATGGAAGTTTTTTTGGCTTTTAGAATGAATATGTTAGCCTTACTGCTATTTATAAGCTAGCGTGTCCAAAGCAACAACAAAATTTGTTGAAGATATAAGAATTCAAAACTTAATCTCTCACTCCCGCCAATATGGATCAGTGATTTTGATGACATCACGTTGCACTTTAACTTCTCATCAGATGTTCTGTCCAATCAAATGCTTTCTAGAATCGAAAGCGTCCCGCCCCCCACTTTAAAAATAGATACTGATGCTGCGGCTAAAATCTGTCACTTGTTCACACATTTACTATTTTTTACATGGTGAATGGCACATAGTGCACTATATATTATTTAGGGGATAGGGAACAATTCAGACAATATAATTATGCTTTCCATTGGGGCGAATGAAGTCTGATTTCACGTTAGTGTCACGTGAACCGCCAGAGTGCATACACAGTCTGCTCCGGTCCAGAGACATGATAACACAGAGCGGGTCAAATGCGCGAGTCGGCGCAGACCTCAAAACAAATCGGACCCATCTGAATTATGCACAGAATGCTTTATTTCAAAGCGATATGGAGGATATTAGGAGAAGAAACAGTTAGAGATTATAGGAAACTGTGGCTTCATCGAGCTCAACGGCTCTGGCCGTGCTGTGATAAACTAAACGCTATTGGCTTTTTTTTTCAAAGGGGGAGGAGCTCTTTGATATGTCCCGCCCTGTCTTCCTGTTTACTTCAACGCATTGAACAATGCTGCTCGTTTCAAGGCACTTCAGTGGGTCTTTAAGGTTTATTCCCTTCATTAACTTTCTTAGATTATTCCTAAGAAAACATTACACTACTGTAACAGTCTTTTTCCACTAATTATTTACAGCTCCCTCAGCCTGAATTTCCAGTCAAGTTGCTTCAATGACATTTACATTTATGCATTTGGCAACTATACAAAGCCACTTATAGTGCAACCAAGCTGTACGTTTTATCGGTATGTGCATGTTTTGGAATCAAACCCATGACTTTGGCCCATGAAACCATAATCTTTCTTATCTACATGTCTTTTTTTCTATACTACTTTACTGAATCGTTTTAGCTGACACATTTATCCAAACTGACTGGAGCAATGCTGCTGTAAAAAGTAAAAACCTTGATCACTTCTTGCAAGGTTTAAACCTCTAACCTTTTTATTACAAGCCCAAATCATTAATCCCAAGACTACAGGAAAGCTGTTGTGAATTCTGAAGCTTCATCATTTGCTGGCTCAGCTGTAATCACAGTGTGTGGGGTGCAAGAGAGTGTCGCACAATCATTCTCTGTGACATCATTATGAAAGAGGGGCACTATGTGTTAGTTGTGTAAGCTTTTTAAGGTGTGTGTGTGACTGCAATGAGGATAATGTGTTATTGTAAGGGGATATTTTGAGAGTTATAGCAGACTTGCATAGTGTCAACTCTCAAATCCCAGTACGGCGCTGCACACAAACAGTCTCATTCACTCGGAACTAAAAGCAATTAGTGTATGTGAATGTGTGTGTGTGTTAAATGCTTTCAGGTGTTTCTGGCCCCCTGTAGCTAAGTGGTACCTAGTGTTTGAGAGAGTGTGTTTTTTTACTTTCAAAAATATGTGCTCTTTGATCAGCTGGTCATACCGAACAAAGGGGTTGTATATGTTTCAGAAGAACTGATTTGACTGTGAGGAGCAGTGTCCTGTATTTGCTCAATGTATTCGCAGATTGCTTCAGTCAGAGGTCAACCAAACAGATATGGAGTGATGTGATTGATATTTTCAACACACAGTTTTATTTGATGTTTGAACTGAAAGCAAAACTTTAGTAGTTGAATTGCTGCTGTTGAGTTTTTATTAACAGATCAGTTACAAAGTCACTCATGCAGCACCGGCCATAGACAGTATAAATTCTTGTTCACATAAAGATGGATGCAACTTAACAACACAAATGTATGTTTAACACCAAAAATGTGTCTAATGTCGAATTTTGAATCGAGTGCACTACTGTTCAAAAGTTTGGGGTCAGTAGATTTTGAAAATGTGTTTTGAAGTCTTTTCCACTCTCTAAGGCTCCTTTTATTTGATCATAAATCCAGTAAAAACTAGCCTAGAAATCTAGACGCACCCTAGCGGCAGCTAAATGTATTTTGCAGCCAGGGTAGTCTAGCAACTCTCCATTGACTTTCGAGCTGCAAAAACCTAAATTGGGTCAGGCCAATCACGTCATGTATAAAGTAGGCGGGGCAGGCTTAACATAATGACGACAGAGTTGCGACGGTTCGCTGCCACTTGAAAACAAAGAATGGCGGCTGCTGCTGGAGAACAGTCTTTCGAATCGGCTTTGGCCGCGACTCTGGAGGACTTGGAGTTAGGTTTTTCTTTGAGAAAAGAGCATAGATAGAACAGCACTTAAGTCATTCTTAAAAAAAGGAAGATATGTTCGTAGTTTTGCCGGCCAGATATGGCAAAAGTTGAATCTATCAACTAACGTTAGCTCCGCTGTTGGGAAAACGCTCTGGTTGGTTGAAGCGCTGTCCTATTGCGTGCAGAGGGAATTTGAAAGACAGCCGTTTATCCCGCCCCTTGGATTGAGCCGTGTCTATGGTGAGTTGCCAGACCCAACATCTTGATGTAGGTCTGGCTTGCCAGGCTAAGTAAAAACAGTAATATTGTAAAATATTATTATATTAAAATAAAGTAAACAATTTAAATATACTTTACTTAAAAAATATACTATACTATACTATACACTATACTATACTTTTTTTAAGTAGGAAATAAAAACCTTTTAGGAGTGAAAGGGTCTCCACTTTCTGACTATATATTAATACTTAAGACTGTGACAGAATTCATAGAGATACATTGTTTCATTGTAAAATCTAGTTTTTCATGTCAGATTTTTTGCCTTTGTAGTCAAAGTCTGTCGTCCTAAAACCTGGTAGAAAATGAGCATTTTCAAGCCATGGATTCATGGCATGAGCAACTGGTTTTTAGAATAAGGTGGTTAACATTACTTCAAGGGTGTGAGTTAGGAAACTGACAAACATTGTAGTCTATATGGTTTAACTTCTCTGTTGCCATGAAGCGAGTGGGTGTGGACTATTAAATGCAGTCATCATTAACATGTGTGCTCCTTCAGTAGATCTGAGTGTGTTCAGTTTGTGTGTGTGTGTGTGTGTGTGTTAGTGTTTGTGTTTGTGTGTGTGTGTGTGTGTGTGTGTGTGTGTGTGTGTGTGTGTGTGTGTGTGTGTGTGTGTGTGTGTGTGTGTGTGTGTGTGTGTGTGTGTGTGTGTGTGTGTGTGTGTGTGTGTGTGTGTGCTAGCATGGCCCTGTGTGCCAGGGTGTGTCTGGATATTGTCGGCCCGACCCGAGTCTCACCTGGTGTGTGGAGACATGAGAGGAATGTTTAACGAGTCACAGTCAAGGAGAGCACGTTTCAAATCACCTGGTAAAGAAAACAACCCAGAGTGTTTTTCCAACCATATTAGAGCTGTAGCAACTTTTCATAAAGAAGGTTTTTTCCTACTGCATTAGAGCCATAGTAACTTTTCATCGATACTTTGTTTAAATTACATCACTACAGTAGATCTATAATGTCCATGGTTTATTTTTAGACATACTTTGACACTTAAGTTAGCATGTTTTCATTTTTGCTTTTATTTGATTTTGACTAAAATGTTTTATATAAAATATAAGTAAAAAATATAAGTGTTTACAGCTAAATTACATAAGTTTCATTTAAAAGAAAAGCGTTTCATCTTTTCTTGTCTAAACTATGAATACCATATCCCATCCTACTAGAACACACTAGAGTTGGTTTGTCTAAACTGTTAGAATGCAGGGATTATATAAACGTGTCTTCTTGACTAGTTATGAATGATAAGAAGTACTTACTGTATGTTGCGCACAGCAGAGATATGGGGACATGTTTTGTTTCCCAAACATCATTACAGAGATAGTAAAGTCTGGCTCTGTGTGCAGTTTCCTCTGTGAAGTGAGGAGAGCTCTGTTGATGTTTGACTGGAGCAAACCGAATTTAGGAAAATGCCTCTGTGTTTATCTGTCAGTATTTTGCCTGATAACACTGAATAAACTGCAGCTAGGGAACCACAGAGTGCTGATAGTATATGATCAAATAGAGGGAGTTTAGGTTAACCATATTTATTGCTGGGCATTTCAAACTTGTTTAATCAAATCCTTGTTTAATATTGGCCAACCAACATTTAATTCAAATGTTCACTTAATCTTTAATATTTGGCCACTTCTTTACAATAGAATTGTTACAGCCACTGTAATTTCTTGAGCAAGAGTATGTGGACATCAAAACATGCAAACTTTTATATTGATATCGCGATGAACAGTTTGCATATTTAGGAACATATTGATGTATTCTCCTGTGTTAGCGTAGGTTTGTATATGATCTAGGCCTACCTTACAAATCTGATGGAATGGTGCACATTACGTTCCTAGATGAGATGTTATAAGCAAACTCACGGCATATGCAGAGACACTCTCCATGATATAAGTTCGTGTGGAACAGCAATTTACTGTGAACTGAGCCACTCTGAGACGCAACCTACGCTCATGCAAATAATTAAAGTGCATATATATTAAACCTGCAGGGAATATATTTATTTGATTGAATCGCAGCCTGTGTGAATTCACAATAGCACTATGCTATATAGTATGTTATAGATCTTGCAACCTTAGAAAACTGTCTAATGATGCGGTTTATGGATTCTAAACTCACCACTTCCGGTATTTTGCCGGTTAGATATAGGTAATTTGCAATCTAGGATTTTTTTTTAAATCGAGTACTTGAATTTAATCAATGAATTGTGACAGCCCTAATTAGAATGATTTCTGAAGGATCATGTGACACTGAAGACTGGAGTAAGGATGCTGAAAAAAATAAAGCTTTACCAAAGAACAATAAATTACATTTTTAAATACATTATACATATTTCACAATATTACAGTTTTTTTACTGTATTTATAATCAAATAAATGTGCCCTGGTGAGCATGAGACTTTTTCAAAAAACATTAAAAAAAAATCGTACCCCAAACTTTTGAATGTTATAGTGTGAAGACAAGTACATTATGTGCACTGGACAATACTGATAGCAGATGCCAGCAGATGGTAGATGTTTACATCAGGTGAAGTGTTAAGTCATGTGGGTCATTTGCCTGCTGGAATGACTCGCTCAGTTTTGTCATAAAGCATATAGAACTGTGACGCTTCATTCTTGGACGTCTTTGGAAAACTGCAATCTTGTGAGTCATGTGGAGGCCTTGGGGAACTATTTGGACAACCCTCTCACGTGGCACTATGAGTTTGGAAAGATTTCTGTGCACTGTGTTCTTCCTATTCCTGTGTACTGCTTTGGATATCAGTTGGAATCGCATGGAAGGCATTTCCTCAATGAACACACGATACTCTGTTCTGGTTAAATACTTGCCTACTAAACATGGCTATGAAATTTAGCCAACATCATGTAGATGCATTGAACTGCTCAGATAAAAGCAAAATGATTTTTTTTTTTTTTGCTGGTGTCGACCTAAATAAACCTGCCCACTTTTGTATAAACCTTATGTAAGCAGACGTAATAGGAATTTATACTCCCCACGACTGAGTGCTGAGATGTTAATCTTAATCATAATGTCATCAATATCAAACAGTTGCTAGCTGACCAAATGGCACTTATCGATCAGCTCTGACTGCACTTGTGGCAGGCTTTAATTGACTTGTATTTGACAATATTTTTCTAATGTGATGGCCACCAAGTCCAATAAGCTTGTTTATCCAGAAATGTTCAGTTGAACAACTGAGATTTGATCATATTTATCTCTCTATAATATCAAAAATATTATCAGTTGTTTGCCTTATCAGATGATTTAATTTCATATTATTAAATTTGTGAAATCCTTCATACTATTTTTATCCTCCTTTGGATCCCACAAAGATATTCTAAGATATCACATTCTTTGAGATTCCTTCCCTGTTTTGTTTGGACAGGACCAGTATGATCAAAGAAAATCCAACAGGTGATTAACTTAATAAAGACGACATTTCTAGAAATACTTTTTCAGCTCCCTAAGAAGATTATGCTTGGCACAGACTGCATATTTCATAGCAAGTCAGTAAAGCTTGAGCTATTTTGTCAGGTGGCTTGTCTTTTTGAAAACCATCACATATATACTGTATATATGGCAGCGGCTATTTGCATTAAGTGAAAATAGCATATTTTGTTAGTGATAGCTGCTATTCACGCAGTGTAAATAGAATTTATTGCTAAAGTGAAAATAGCAGCATTTTCTTAGCGATATGCACCCACACTAAGTAAAAATAACGAAAGATTCTATTAACACTATGTAAAAATAGCCATATTTTCTTTGCAACAAGTGTAAATAGTAGTTAGATGCTATTTATACTTATAAATAATGGCAGATACTATTGGCACCTCTGTGTTGTTGCACATTAAACGGTATGCAATAACATAGTGTAAATGATTATATTTATTAAAATGATTAAATGGATGCTGCCTTATTGGGACAATAAAGCCCTCCCTACACCTAACCCTAAGTGATAAACACTTTATTAAACACACGTTAGACACTTTATTTCCACTTTTCAAATATTTTTTTTTATTTCCACTTTTCGAACATCTTGATTTTCATTGAAAGTAAATGTCTTTCTGATTGGAGTAGAGCGAGTTCGGTAGAAGACGGATTCGAAATCTGTTTGATTTGCGTCATCATTTTCTGCCATGCGCCTTACCCCTATTGCTACTGTTGGCAATCCAGCGTAATCCTTCCGTAATTTTGTCTGGCCCAACTAGACGTCAGTGGGAGGAGTTGGTGTAAATAGCCTCTGCCAGCAAGGTACTTAGGTACTTGCACTTAGTGTAAATAGACACTCCATATTGAACGGTTGATGTCAATGACATAAATATTTATGGTTAACATGTAAAGGCAAAATAATGTTTATTTGTCAGTTTAACTTAATGTAGGATGTATTCTAGCGTCAAATTACAGCAAAAAATGTGATCTTAAAATATTGTTTCTGTCAGTACTAATTAGGGGTGTGTGATCTCCCCAAAATGTCATATCACGATCTTATAACAAACAATCACAATCCACGATCTGAATGGTCCCAATTTCCCAATTTTGAGATGTATTATCGAGAATATCCAGACTGGAACAATCCTATGGATTTATATTTGCACAAGTTAAAAAAAAACAACAACACAGTATTGCTTTAAACAATCAGTTGTCAAAATAGTCAGTAAACCCTGTGAGTTAAACTTTAAAACACTGGTTAGTCTTCACTGTATGAATTTAAATGTAGATTGATTCTTATTAAAACTACTAAAGTTGTGATTTTGTCTTTTCTTTTAAGACTGCATGATCTAATATAATGACACACATCTGATTTCTTTCCCAACTGTTTATTCACTTAAAGGAGTAGTTCACTTTTAAATGAAAATTCTGTCATCATATACTCACCCTCATGTTGTTTCAAACCTGTATGAATTTCTTTCTTCTGCTGAACAGAAAGGAAGATATTTAGAAGAATATCAGTAACCAGACAGTTTCTGGGTCCCATTGACTTCCATAGTATATTTTTTTCCTACTATGGAAGTCAATGGGACCCAGAAACTGCCTGGTTACTGATATTCTTCTAAATATCTTCCTTTCTGTTCAGCAGAAGAAAGAAATTCATACAGGTTTGAAACAACATGAGGGTGAGTATATGATGACAGAATTTTCATTTAAAAGTGAACTACTCCTTTAAGACATAACTGACATGTAAATACTCACCAAGACGGACATTTTGACACATGTATTTGTGTATATTTGACCGTTTGGGTGTGCGCCTGAAACGCTGAGTATACTTTGCTCGTCCGTGTTCCACTCAGTCTCGCAGCGCACATACAAGAAGCTGAGGGGGATCAGTCTCTTTCTCAGTTTAATGCGCTTTTAATAACTCTTTGAACTCTTAAAGCATGTCCCGCAGTAGACTGCATTTTACAACAGTCATGTGACATGATTTCACTGATTTGGACGTTTTGGAGGGGCAAAAGGACACCGCTTTAAAGGAAAGGAATGGCATGTGGCACAATGATAATTTTATCTGGATTATCAAATTTACATAATCGTTGGAAGCCAAAATTGAAACCGTAACTAAAATTTGCTTCATCGCACAGCACTCCTGCTGTTGAATTGTTCTTCAAGTGTGTCAGCACGCATGAAAGACACATAATTTGGTCAGTCAGCACAGCCATCTAGTTGGCAGTCATTGCTGTATTTTAATAGCCTGACTTCGTCATACTCATATTCTAGGCAGAATGTGAAGAAGAAACTTCCCGACCAAAAAATGTTGTGGGCGGGGTTCGGGCTGGCACCCAGGCTAGTATTTGAACATTATTACGAGGACATAAAAGATCGCAATATCTACGATTTGCTTGAAAAGTAGATTGTGGACATTTCAAGATCGATTATGATATAAAATCATCAGATCGCCCACCCATGTTGATTGATTGAGAGGAACAATCCCTACATAACATCGATCCTGAGAGTTTTTATCATTTATTTAACATAAAATGTATCCATATCACAATCCATAAAACAAACTGTTAGCAAATAGTAGAGTAGGAGAGGAACTATTTCCTTATCTGCAAATCTTAACACACAGAAAAATGCTGAGACACACAAGCGGTCAGTCACAAACAGCATTCGCCCAGTAGACAGCCCACTATACAAGAGTTCAGAGGTCATAGCATGATATTTATTTCACATTAAATAAAAACACTTGCATTGCGCTTGGCACTGCATTGCGCCGGGTGTAAGATTTTGTTTTGTTAAAGCGTGTTATACATTAATTTATTGTATGCATTTTATTTCATTCATATAAATTTATATTGAAAGGTTTTAAGACATTTGATCATATTCTGCAAAGGCTGTTGATAAACAAAACAGACATTTTTATAATTTGGAGTTTAGAATGTTAGAATTATGATCGTAAATTGTTTAATGGATGTACACTTATTATGGTGTATAATAATAACCCATCCCTGTGCCATGTAAATAATACAATACGATTATAATATGCTTTAATCATTAAATGTCACATTTATATTTGTCATTATTTAATGTCAGCTTTACTGACTAGCTGTGAAATAGCATAATCTTCTTAGGGAGCTCAAATAGTATTTCTAGAAATGTCCTCTTTATTAGAGATGATCACCTATGGGATTTTCTTTGATCATGATTTATGGTGTTCCTGTCTGAACAGAACAGGGAAGGAATTATAAGGAGTTGTTTCATTTTAAAAGAAAACATGCAATTGACCGAACCTTCAGTAAATAAGTGACCATTAATATGTTCATGTTAGTTTCAAAGCTTTGGCACATAAAAAATGTGTTTTATTTTGTTAGATATAAATGTAGTTGATCAGATAAGATATTGTAATATGCAATGACATCTGAAAAGAATCAACACTGAATAGCAATGCTCACCTAAACATGCATTTGAACACGAATCCTGTTTGAACATGAGAACCCATACACACCCTTCTCAGATGGCAGTGCTTATGTCATTGGTAAGGGAACAAACACCTGCTGTCCATAGAGACCAGCAGTGTATTAGTAAGGTGTTTTTAAACAGGTGCTAGAGACAATAACATCCTCTCATCGATCCAAGGAGTGACTGCGGTAATTCAGCTTCTACTCTTTTCCTCGTTAATAAGCCAGCATGACAACAAGACTAAACATAGGACAAAATGTGCACTGGCAAACTGCTCTGTTCCATCTGTTGTATACAATATATGACATGTAGTCATGAGGTTGAGTAAATATTGTTGATGTCCATCATTTTCTAAATCAGTATTTTGTCTTGCCAGTAAAAATATCTAAACATCCTTAAAGCAAGCATTTTCTTGAAGCAAAATTTGTAAGATGTGTGCGTGTGAGATTTATTTATTTTAGCTTTTTTTTTTTTACTCAAGTGTTGCAATGCGAAGCAGCTGTTTTTGCACTGATGCCAGACTTTTTATTCATTTCTTATCCGTAATCGTATCTCTTTGTTTGACTCCTTTAGTTTCCAAATAGTACGATAAAATAATCAAGTGCCTTTCTGTTTTTAGTATTTCATTTACTGGATTTTCAAAAAATGGGAATAATTAAAATAGAAATCATTTGATATGAGATTTTAGCCATAATATTTCCAAGTAGAACTAAAACATGGGTCTGTTAGACTAAGTATTTAAGAGTTTTACTGCTATAAAAAGACAGCAGGATTGTGTGGGGGGGGAGAGAGGAACGCTTTGAATCTGTGCGGTTGCGAGACAGAGTGAGGAAAGAAAAGATAGGAGGAGCAGAGAGATGGAGGGAGAGAATCCCATACTAATCATTCATCCCCTTATGAAGTGCAGTGCCTGAGAAAAGAGGAAAGATCTTAACTTTCCCTCATTCCCACACCAAACCTGCGGTGTATCCCTCCTTTCTCCCTCCATCACTATTTCTGCAGGGCCCCTTAAATGACAGGAAGTGAGGGAGACGTCTGGTGAAGGAAGGCAAACAATCATACGGGGGCTTTATGTTGAATGGAGGGAGAAAGAGAAAAGTGCCTTGTCACACATGCCCACGGCGAGACAGAATTTACTGTTAACCTCCCTCCTTTACTGGGTGTTTCTTTGATCCAGGGTCTGTTCAATGAAATTGAAGCGTGGAATTATGAGTAAATGTCTGTGGGCCGTGTGTGTGTGTTGGTAAGTGCGTGTGAATGCCTGCATTGATGATGGATGATTGTGCTTTTGGATATGTTATTTTTCATGTGCTTGTGTTGATATACACAGTTGCTCTGTTTTCTTTCAGTATAACTTTCCATGCTTCTGGTTGTGACTCTTCATTTCTTGCAAGCACACTTGTTCTTTGTTTATTGTAATGTTGATACCATTCTTTATACATGTCAGTAGACAGTATTGCTTATGAACATAACGTGTCCATTTCATAGCATAAAATATTATCAAATATTGTCCATTAGGTCACGTACATTCGAATAGTTATACTGTAAATATCATGAATGTTGTATTTATATACGGTATTTTCAAACATATTTAGTCACACATGAACCATTGATCTGTTAAACATTTGGCCTTTAATATTTGTTAACTTGATAATAATTTAAAAGTTAATATAATTTGAATACATTTTCTCCTCCATGAGATCAGTCAAAACATGGGGTTGTATATTTTGATTGGAGGAGGAAAATGTAACTATTCATAGTTGATATTCACTGAAACAATAGAGCTGAGCTCTATACTAATCAAGATACATGAGCTCATGCTTTTGATAATGAGACCGGCCTCTGATTAATCACCCTAATTACCTTGTCATCAGTTATGACTCCCAATATGAAATAAACAAAAATCTGTTTATTCAAAGCCTCGTGATTCCCATATTTGAACTTTATTCTAAAAACCAATACCAGTTTATTCCACCAATTAGACTTTGTACACACTTCCTAAAGAATTTTAATTCACAAAAAGCAAATGTTTCATAACCAGGCTCAATACCAGCACAGACGGTTCATTTGTCTCTCATAGAGCCAGTCTGACGGTACTGTTGATCTGCAACAGCTGCATCGGAGACAAAAAAGAAGAATTTACATAAACATTCAGTCTCTGTGTAGACTTCAGATATACTTTAAATGAAGAATTACTGTACACACACACGTTGGGTTTTACTGAGACTTTCAGTAGACAATGATTTTTTTTACTGCACAAACCAATGGTATGCAGTGATGTTCTGAAATGAAGAGGCAAAGTTCTCACAGTTTGTTTTTTTAAATAAATCAAATGTAAATTGTTGCCCCAGTTATGAATGAATGAAGTAGGCCTATTTATATAGCGCTTTCATATGTACTACTGCACACCCAAAGCACTTAATCATAACAGGGGATCTCTCATCAACCACCACCATGCTTATGCATTATGCTTAATGTTGTCACATTTTCCTGGTTAAATGTTACTTTACATTATATTAGCATATTTTTACATTTTCAAAGAAAGATCACTCAGATTTATAAGGTGTTTTCCTCATGGGGACCAAAACATGTCCACAAGGATTTCAGATATTGCCATCTTTGTTGGGACATTTTGTCCCCATAACATAGGGTTTTACCAGGAACCAGGAATATATTTATAGTTGTAGTCAAAATTATTCAACCCCCATTGACTTTGAATAAAACTGCAAATCAGGTTTATTGGCAAAATTTACAGACTTTCAGCTGTATTCAGTGAACAAATCAAACAAAAGTAATTGAAATAGCTCAACATAACAAATGTTTCAAGTGGTTTCCCCAAATTCAACTGAAATGCAACTTTTAATGACTTCTGCTGTCTCAAAATTATTCAACCCCCTGAATAGAATCCCTCACAACAGCACACATTTGCAAAACAGGTTTTGTCTCAAGTACACCTGATGCAACTAATCAAGGGCTTCATTTGTTGCACCAGGTGTGCTTGAGCTAGAACACATGAAATATCTGAACTGGCTAGGTTTTTTGAGTGTCACGTTTGATTGCATGTTAGAAATATGGCTAAGTCAAAAGAATGGTCCAAAAAGTTAAGAGAATATATCTTATCCCTTCACAAACAAGGAACATGATACAAAAAGATAGCGAAGGCACTAAATGTTCCTAGAGACACTGTTGGAAGCATAATTTGCAAGTTCAAAGTTAAAGGAACAGTGGTTACACTTCCTGGACGGTGAAGAAAAAGGAAGCTATCAACGGCTGCAACCAGATTTCTGAGAAGGCAGGTTCAGAAAAACCATTGAGTGACTGCAAAAGACCTGCAGCAAGACTTGGTGGCAACAGGCACTGAGGTTTCAGCTTGCACAGTAAGGTGCATACTAATCGCATACCAGAACTCCAAGATGTACACCATTACTGACCCAAAAGCACAAGAAAAGTCGGCTTCAATTTGCTCAAAATCATATAAATAAGCCACAGAAGTTTTAGGATTATTTTCGGTCAATTGTTTTATGTCTGGAGGAAGAAGAATGAAGCAGAATGAGTATTCTTTTCATCTGAAAAGAACACTCTGTCTACAGTTAAGCATGGTGGTGCTCGGTGATGCTCTGGGGCTGCTTTGCATCCACTGGCACTGGAAACCTGCAGCGTATGGAAGGCAGGATGGATTCATTTTTTTATATCAGGAAATCCTGGGAGAAAACAATGCTTTCAGTGAGGAAGCTGAAGCTTGGGCGTCATTGGACCTTTCCAAACAGGACAATGATCACAAGCATACCATAAATTCCACCAAGGCTTGGTTGCAGAAGAAGTCCTGGAAGATTCTACAGGGACCATCAGTAACCTGACTTGAACCCCATAGAAAATCTCTGGTGGGATTTGAAGAAGGCGGTTGCAGCACAGAAAGGCCATTGCACTGGATGAATGGGCTAAGATTCCTCAGAAAATGGTGCCAGAATCTGGTGTCTGGTTATACATCTTGTTTGCAGCAGGTCATGACAGCAAAAGGGTGTACTAAGTACTAAAGATGCTTGCCATAAATGGGTGAATAATTTTGAGACTGCAGGACCCATTACAAGTTGCATTTTCAGTTGAAAATGGGGAAACCACTTGTTTTGACTTGTTAATTGCAAACAGCTGAAAGTGTGTGATTTTTGTCAATAAACCTGATTTGCAATGGGGGTTGAATAATTTTGGTTACAACTGTATAAATACTATCTTTATTATGATTTTACAAATGAGGCTGTTCCCAAAAGGAGATTTTTGTCAGGTTTAGCTCACTTCTGGATAAAAATGTGCCCCCAAAATATGATTAAGTAGGTACACACGAACACACACACACACACACACACACACACACACACACACACACACACACACACACACACACACACACACTTATCCTTAAAATGCAGTATTTATAAGTAGTATAGTGTTTTTTGTTGTTGTTGTTGTTGTTTTACAAACATGTTCAATTAGGCTACTTTTTTTTGCTTTCACAGTTCACTATCTACACAAGTTTGAGGGTTTAGGACAGAAAGCTTCTGTAAAATGCCCAAAAAGGAGTGTTTTTGTTTTGTTTTCTATCTGTTAGGATTGAGCACTTGGAAACTTGGTTTTAAGGCATGCTTTTTTTTTGCTTTAAATTTACATCATGATTTAGCTATGTCATTTGCTGTGGTATAACCAAATTTCTATGCAAACAACTTTCAGTAGGAACTTAATGTTCAGTGAGCAAATGAAAAAGACTGGAGATAGTGGAGAACATTTCATATCCTCCTCTTTCACCTAATGCTGCAAAATGAAATATATTGGAAGTGCAGATTGCCCTTATATGGTATCAATCTACAGTGTGCAACATTAACAAGCTACATACAATAAAAAACAACAACAAGAATCTCTCTCTTGCTGATCTTCTCTCAGTCTCAATCTTTTAGTTTCATTTTCATTTTCATTTTGGCTAACATGACATTTCATTGAATTTTACTGGCATGAAAAATACAGTCCATTTCCAGAGATTTGGCCTTTTAAAATATTTTTTTTTTAAGAATCCATTATGACATGCTGTGTGTAACAGAAAATATAATGTGTGGATGTAATTGTCTCTCTCGCTCTCTCTCTCTCTCTCTCTCTCTCTCTCTCTCTCTCTCTCTCTCTCTCTCTCTCTCTCTCTCTCTCTCTCTCTCTCTCTCTCTCTCTCTCTCAGGGTCAGGTGGAGGTCTTTGTGAAGTTGCAGGTGTCTCCGTGTGTTCAGGAGGAAGCGGACTACTATGTGGTCGTTGTGGGCTCGTCCCTTCACCATGTAACTACAGCTCACAGGGCCGAGGATCACGGCTCACTTAGATTCACTGTGCCTGGTGAGACACTAAATAAGTCACAGGGTGTCATACATAAACTTTTTCGTTGAATGTGTAAAGACCTATTCACACCAACAGCGATAACTACAATGGTAACTTATATATTAGTCAACACCAGCACACAATAACATTCTGTTTAATCTACGCTTGTGCTGCAGTTTTGTCATCTGCCGCTTTCTAATGCTCACATTCTTTAAAGTCGGGTGGATTCTGATTTTATCATTCATCAGCAGGGACAAAATATTCTGGAAATTATCTCATTCCTCTCTGTCTTAGAATGATTATTAAAACTTTATAGTTATTGTTGTAGTTGATGTCCTTGGGGTGAAAGCCTGTAAGAGGATTTCCTGTTGACATGGAAACCAGGATATCACTGGCATGCTTGTTTGTATATGGTGAGGTGTTAAGAATTTGTTTTCTATGGAATACATTTGTTTCTATGGAAACAAAACTTACCCGATGGTTTTAAGTGTCAGTGAAAGTAAAAAGCCAGTGGCTGATTTACAGTTCCAGTGTTGATAGCATCTTCTTTTTGTTTTGCGATGTGACCTGAATCAAGACAGTAACACAAGACAATACTGTGATGTGTAAATATTTAGCCTCTTAGTTTTTAAGAGTCCCCAGAAAGGACTTTCCTTTTTCAGTAGCCTGTAGCCTTTATTTACTATAATGCACCTCCAGATAAACATGTGTAGTGTAGTGTATGAGTTGTCTTACCTAACCTGTCTCCCCTTTTCTCCATCAAGGTCACAATGTTCCAGAGAAAGTATCTGTGGAGGTCTACTGCTTCACGAGGAACAGCGGAAGTCCCATCAGCCCCATCTGCCATTCAGGAGAGCTCTCTCTGGAATACATACAGGATGAGGCACAAGAGGTGGCGAAGCAGCTAATAAACTTTGAACCCTCGACATCCAGCAGCCATCAGGATATCCTAAGGAAATTTTGCCCAGAGAAAAGGATTTCATCTGAGATGAATCATTTAGAACAGCTTGGGACACATTGGATTTGTGATCCAAAGGAGTTATTTCCATTGGAAAGCCTAGCAGAGACAGAACAAGGGCACAATGTTTGTGAGCAGCAGATTTTCAGCCAGAGCAAAGCTTCAGGAACACCAGAGTGTGTTCCAGAGCACAGGCACACAGTGGAACAACACAGTGCTGCTGATGAAAAAATCACACAGGCCTTGGCTAACTTGCACTTTCTGGGATGGGACAGCCTAGCTGGACAGGAGAAGCAAGGTCAGTCACTGTCTCATTCTTATCACTTTAAGAGCTGCTAACCTTTGTTTTATTCCTGACTGCACTAGATTCTGACTGTTATAGTTTTTTTTTTTTTTTACAAATTTCATTTTTTCAAATTCTTCAAACAAATTAGCTTTCAGAACAAAAGAGCACCCTTAAAGCACCATAATCCAGTCTGTGATTATATTCATGTGATTTGTGTTTTGGAAACATAACCACCTTTCTGAAATGTTTAAAGCCTCTTGTGATCTTAGATGTGCCATATTGCCATTTAAGATAATGCTTGAATAGGTTGCATTATCCATTTGTAACTAACAGGTAGAGCTCTGCACAGTGTTTGTTATGGTTCGTTAGTGGAAGATAGGGTTAAATTCAACAGCCCTTTAGTTACAACTGAGTAACTCTAACTAATAGTGTTTTGTATTCACTTAGAAGCTAGACTCATCAAGATGAGTGGGTTTAAGTTCCTGGGCCAATGCTCACTACCACAAATCTGTGCATAATGTAATGTAATATAATATAATACAATACAAATACAATATAATATAAATGATCTTGCCATCAGCATGTTAAATGATTAAACTCATATATTTTTTCGTGTATTGGGGATTTCCAGTTTGAGGAAACTCTATTGCGTCAGAGTTTATCAGGAGGATGAGTGTTAGGAGCATGCTTCTCATGTGACAGACAGCCAATATAAACAAACAGTGATATAAACTTAAATGGTGAACAATGATATGACTAATATTACTGGCCAGATTTCAGAGCACAGTTGCAGCAATGCCGTTTTTGTTAGAATGGATTATTTCATATACATTTTCTATTTCTTTGTATTTAAAAAAAAATTAGTAGGTTTTACATTTTTCATCGATAATCTTTTTGTGTATTCACTTTCTTTGTGTATTTACTTTCTGTTTGGCTTTAATTTGTACATTGCTTTAATAACAGTAGGATAATTCATCTGAGTTAGACACTTAAAACTCCCTGTAAATAAGATTAAATAATTCTGATTGATCCTCACATGCATGTTGGTATATATATATATATATATATAAAAAACCTGTTCACTGCGGAACATTCTGTAATGAAATTAGCTCCATATTTTTGGATTGTATGTTAAAATGTACATTGTTGTGTAAAAAAAAAGAAATATTTAAATACACAATTTAAAATAACTGTTTTCTTTTTGAATATATTTTAAAATGTAATATATCTATATAGATATTTTTTTTTTTTCTGGAGCTCTGTTGGAGTGAGAATTGATAATATGCCCATTCCATCATGGAACATTAACTAATTTCTTGAACAGTGAGAAGGGATAAAGATTTAAAGAATGTCTGTAGTGCACATGGGGCCCCTTACATAACACTAGTGATTGTTTGCGGTAAATTGCACAGCCAAATTAGCGTTAATTTCATTGCTATGGTGTGTCAGCTTCAATTAAAGACAGCACTCTTTAGCAACATTCTCAGTTGCTACTCTCAGCGAAAGTAAAGTAACAGCAATTTATCTCACAAGCATTATTCCATGTTGAATGTATTAAAACAACCTGGACATTTTCATATTGGATATGAATATGTTTATCTAATCCTTTAAATTGATCGGGGATTGATCATTCCCCTGGGATTGTTGTTGGAAGTTTGCTGAGATAAACAGTTTTAGAAAAATTCACTTTGTAGGCTACATTTCACAATGTCCAACAAACAAAACAAACATCAATAGCAATCCTTTATCTTTAACAAATAACTGGTTCGGTTTCTGCAACTTCTTGCAAAATATATAAGTATGTACTTGCAGAAATTGTAAACCAAGATCTATCATAGTGAATGTGGAGGGGGACCTTCGAATATTGTCAAAAAAGTTTGAGAACCACTAAGACGACATTAAACCTGGTATCAGACTACTGCTAATTTACACAGAGCACAAAGCACTGACTATGAAAATGTTTTTGCTATGGAAATGTTGCTTCATCTCACTGACACTTCTCTTTGAACAGTGGTTCAACTACTATACCGTCAATATGAGCAAATAATCATAGACATCTGTTCAGTCAATTACTGTGTGTGTGCGCGCTGTGTTTTACAAACACACCAGTCCGGTTTAGAGTCCCCTCTTTATTTTGTCTGTCAACACCCAGTAACTTGTCCTCAGTTCCACTGAGCAAGAACAAAGAAAATAATCCCACACCTATAAAAGGCTTTATGCGCTTGATTCTTTGTATCGTGAACCTCCTGATTTTCATTCAAATGAAGATTGCTTATTGTGAGTCCATGGTGGAAATCATTCTGAATTTGTGTTTGTTGTGATAACCTGATGAGCAGGTTTTGACTCGGATCTTCACATCTTACTCTTAAATGTTTGTCGCACACACACATGCTGTAGTTTAAGGGCCAGATTGAATTAAATAAGTGAATTTGTGTATTCTACGCTTCAAATCATCCAACAGGCTGATTGGACTCCTCCATGTATCGTGTTTAGCCCTTGGGCCATGTCTTCCTTAGATATTGCAGAGACCATGTGCAAAGTGCTTGCCATACCACATGTTTATGACCAGATGTGGACCGCACAGAGATTAGCTGTCCGTTTGAACTGCAATCGATGTGAGAGTCCACCAGGGTATTATGGTCAATTATTTCTTAGACCAGTGGTTCTCAACCAGGGGTTCGGAGCCCACTAGGGGGCCTCAGGATGACATAAAAGTATTTAAATTAATAAATTATTATTAATTTATTAACATATTCTAACTTTAATCTAAATTATTATTATTAATTTAATATTAATAATAATTAACATTATTATTTTTATTGAAGAACATATTCTGCAATACTGAACATCATTTATGAAATCACAAAATTAATTAATTAATTATTAATTAATTAATTAATGTTAAATTAACATTTTTAACACAATTATATTAGTTCAATAAAAAAGATTGAAAACAATCTGCTTTGTCATAATCACTGTAGAACTGCCAGATCTATCATAGTGAATGTGGAGGGGGGACCTTCAAATATTGTCAAAAAGTTTGAGAACCACTAAGACGACATTAAACCTGTTATCAGACTACTGCTAATTTACACAGAGCACAAAGCACAGATAGGCTTATGTGTGTATCTGAGTGCTAATTCAAATACAGAATTTTTACACTGATCTGCCAACTGGGTTTCTAATTTATAATAATTGGTACAAAATTGTCCCCAAAATTAGGCTACATTTGACAAAACCTCCATCTGGCAGCATCTAGAGATGCCAGGAATTTCATAGGTAAAGTAATGTTTTTTTTTTATTATTCTAGAAATGCAAAAGGCATTTTAGAACTACTGTAGGTTTAGCGTGTAGTAATTAAAATTAGTGTCATACATACAAATAATCGAAATTTGTCTGTGATAATATACTGTGTATTCTTCAATTAAAAACTATATTTATTTGGGGGGGGCGTCAAGTCAAAAAGGTTAAGAACCACAACTGTACAGGGAAATTATACTATACAATGGACTAAATCTGAGTGTAGAATGAAAGAGAATTAGACATGCATACACGTACTACAACTCCTTTTATGCTTGTTCACCTACATGATTTCCAAGTCTGATCACTTATCGTTTTCTGTCTCTTTCAGTTCTTCTTCCCAGGGAAACGCCTCTACATGTGGCCGTACGTTTGGGGTTCCCACACCTCAGTCACTTCCTCCTCCAGGAGTCTGAAGGTCAGAGGATGGTTTCCATAGCCGATGACGAAGGGGAGAGTCCCCTCACACTGGCTCAGAAGCATGGAGACCCAGTGCTCATCAGCGCTCTATCAGAGTGAGTCACTCCGTCCAGCCTGACACAATATACTATAATTAGATTACATCTTAAAAAGATCCATTAATCACTGATGTGTCACCTCAGTCATTGATCCAGTGTACAGTGTGGGCTGAGTTTCATGTGTCCTGTGACTGTGTTATGATCAGTCCCTCGAGTAGCAGTGCATGGAGGCCAGTGTGGATGTGTCAGATATGGACTGACGGCTCTCACCAGCTCCGTATCTGTCCCGTCACCAAATCTATTAGCCTGACTGTCAAACACGGCACACAGATAGATGCACAAAGCAGCATCCAGCTGTTCAGAGAGAAGAGCAGAGAGCCGGATACACTCGCACGGGTGAGTCTGCATTTCCATATGTACACAAATTTCAAGGAAAATCTTTTTTTGCTTCCTGTCTTTTCTTGTAGAGCTATCTAAAGAATGTGGAAAGCTCATGGTTATTGTTTGTAAAAGGAAGGATTTAGACAAACACACAAACAACAGACAGGAACAGATAACTATTTTAACAAATTTTTGAGGATTATTTTCAGGTTATAAAAACTGCTAGGATAAACCTAAACAGTCTGGTTTCAATTTGATTTTCATTATTAATTGTGATCTCTAAAATCCTTGGTCATTTTTTATATCTTGGTTTTATCAAAATGGTTTTCACTAAGTTTAACAGTAAGCATTTCTGATTATTTTCTGCTTTTGCTTTTGAGGAGTTTGTTACCAGTTAAAAGTAAACTGTATTTCTTGCGGCATTAAAAAATAAAGTAAAAAAATTACGGCTGTTTTTGAACCGGTTTCACAAACACTCCCCCCCCAATCTGCCAGTCATTCAGATCAAGGGGCCAAGGGTCAGCTGACTAGCATACACTTATTAGCCCCTGCTGGTAGATGCTGTAACTACACTGTCTGGACCCCAAAATCATATTTCTCTATTGCCTGTTATTCCAAAGAATTCCAAATTGGCTGTCTATTCTGAATAAATAAACTTTATAGTAAAGAACAGTTTTCTGTATGTGCTAGCTAACATGTCTTTTTAAAAATGGCGGGTGCCGGTGTTTCGTATGGCATGCGTTCGACCAATCAACGTACTCCTATTCCTATTGTGGTGGGTTAGACCCTCCTCTGAAGTAGGAACTAATTTAGACCTCACAAAAGGCGTTCCTAAAACTAAAATTGTTCCCAGTTCCTGTAGCATGTTCCTGTGGTGCGAACATGCCAAAAAGCTGGTACATCATCCAGTAGTTATGGGAAATATGAAAACGTACCTCCGGTGCAAAAGGCGGTTATTTTAATTGCACTGCAGGTAAAATAACCCCCTGTTAGAAATACACCTCTCAGCTGTCACCCCTCTCTCTACCCTCCATTTTTCATCGGCCGTCTAGAAATAAACTGCTAAGGGCAGGTTACAGGAGAATGATGTGTGAAAGAGTTTTATGAGCATATTAATGACTCAAGTCATAACTTTGGAAACTTTTATTGCAGTTTACAGTATCATTTACAGGTGCTTTGAGCAGCAGACTGGTATTTCTCATATAACAACTGCAGGCAGGCAGAGCAAGATCACCAGAGAGATTACAAGTGCTGTAAATCATGTTTCTCTAAACTATGTGTAATTGTACATTGTTTAAAAAGTAAATGTACAGTATTGTTCAAAAGGTTTTTTGTTTTTTAGAGAAGAGGCTTAATTTATTTGATCAAAAATAGAGTAATTTTTTAAAAATAAAATAACTGTTTTCTATTATAATGTATTTAAAAAAGGGAATTTTTGCCTGTGAATTTTCAGTATCATAACTCCAGTCTTCAGTGTCACATGATCCTTCAGAAATCATTTTGATATACTGATTTAATGCTCAAGAAACATTCCTTCTTATTATCAATGTTGAAAATAGTTGTGCTGCTTAATATTTTTTTTGTGGAAACTGTTATACATTTTTATTGATTTAAATTAGAAACACTATGCTATTGTAACATTATAAATGTCTTTATTGTCACTTTTGATCAATTTAATACATCGTTTCTGAATAAAAGTATTAATTTATTTTAAAAAAATCTTACTGACCCCAAACTTTTGAATGATAGTGTACATCCAGTCAAAACGAGATGTTTAAAATGCTTTGTTGCTTTTTTTTGGATTTCCATCTAAAACAAGTTCAGATCGTAATTTCATACGTGTATCAACCCATAACAAAATGTGAATTTATGGTCAGACCTGAAGTGTTACAGCTATTTCTTTTCCAATTAAGTCTGAATTATTCACAGTGCATTTTAATCAGAAATCCACATTTTCTTCTTGATCCAAACCGTCATTCCACTGATGTCAAACACAAATGTGATTCTGTATCAACCCTGACACGCGTGTTCCAGGTGGTGCGACTGAGCGACTCGTCTGAGGGCAGTGTGCACACCTCTGATGTATGTGATGCAGGTAAGCCAGAGCTCATTTCAATGCATTTTACCCCAATTCACAGATTTTCTGTCTGTCAAAATTTTTGCCCTTGTTAGCAATAATGAACTCAATCCAACTATTAAGCTAAAATGTTACAGTTTAAAATTTTGACTGATATTTGTGGGTTTCTGGAAATGAGATTATAAGCCGTGTGGTGAGAATTCAAACTCCACAGGATCACAGCTGGCCATAATATTCATATTATTATTTTTCACTTTATTTTACTCCTCCTGTCTTGGGTTTATTTTATGACTAGTTTCTATATTTTGCTCTCGCCAAAGGTCTTATCACGTTTCATCCTGCTGATGTGATAAATTTTCCTCTCTTCTGGCTCTCACCCACCCTCAATCCTCCTTCTGTTATTCCACTTTTTCTTTTTCTGTTTGTCTCTCGTTCCTTTCCCTCTTCTTGACCCCAGTTCCCTCTCTCTCTCTCTCTCTCTCTCTCTCTCTCTCTCTCTCTCTCTCTCTCTCTCTCTCTCTCTCTCTCTCTCTCTCTCTCTCTCTCTCTCTCTCTCTCTCTCTCTCTCTCTCTCTCTCTCTCTCTCTCTCTCTCTCTCTCTCTTACTGTCTGTCACTGTGAGTTAGGTCTGGCAGGGTTGTTGGAGTACATTGGGTGAATTTGGCTCAGTCAGGAGGACATTGTGGTAGAATGTGGGATGAGGAGCACACACACACACACACACACACACACACACACACACACACACACACACACACACACACAGACACACACACACACACACACACAGAGCAGTCTTTGTGAGGGACCTCCGGCTGGTTTCCCAAACATGTCCAGTATGAGGAGACACATTCCTCCTGGGTGGGCTGAGAGACAGAGACACTATATGTTTGGGAGGGGTAAGACAGGATAAAACGAGAGAAATAATCTGCCTACAGTTGGACTAATGAAGAAGAAATGGCATGATGTAAATGCTATAAAGAGATGCATATAGAGATTGCCAGCTTGTGTTGACAGCAGGAGCCTCAGCAGGTTTAGTCTCTGTGACCTTTTGACCTTAATGTGAAGACATTTCTTGTCACTGCTCAACATGGTGATGGGTGTCTCAAGGTTTCAAATCAAGAGTCGTGTTTGTGCTTGTTTTTGCTTCTTTAGCTTGGTTGAGATAGTGTCCATTTATGATTTACTCAAGTTTGGCAATTGTGTAAGCGTGAAAATCAATTTGTATGTTTTATTTGTTGTTTCTGCTCCTCAGATCTGAACAGTCCCCTGAGAATTGAGGACCAAACCCTGGTGGATAGTGTGAGTGGAGTTATTTTTGTGCTTGAGTGTGTATAAATCAATTCCTGGAATCAGAACCACAATAATGGATCACGTAGTCTTCTTTAGACCTGCCATATGTGCTGTTGTGGGGGGTTTCTGTTTGCTAATACCCGTGTTCTTATTTTGTCTCTGTTTTCATTCTTCATAACAGTTGAATTGTGGTGTGCGAGTTTGTTTTTGTTTTCGTGTTTTTCAGGTCTTTGAAGAACAGCTTGTTCTCTGCCTAGATGAAGAGGACGAAGATCTAAACTCGGGTACACACATGCATCCATTCACTTACTGATATGTGTTTTATTACAAATAAATGCTGTTATTTTGATCTTTCTTTTCATCAAAGAATTCTGAAAAATCATGCATCATGGTTTCCACACAAATATTAAACAGTATAATTTTCAACACTGATAATAAGAAATGTTTCTTGAGCAGCAAATCAGCATATTAGATTGATTTCCGAAAGAGATATAACTAATAATAGTTTACTATGTTTTAATGCATTTTTAATTACATAAATGCAGCATTGGTGAGCATAAGATACTTTTTCAAAAACATAAAAAATAATTGTACCGACCCCAAACTTGCCACTTGAAACTTGTAAAGTCAGTGTTTTGTTGCACTGGAGACAGTATTATTTAGTATTTCATAACCATTGATGGGCATGGAATGTCATAAGAGAACCCTCCACAGTAGCAGCAACTCAAATAGTGTTTCACACCGAAGATTAGTTACAATTGGTGTTAGCATGTTGCTAAGCTAACAGTGTGATACTCTAGCGCTCTAGTGATATTAGCGCCGTAATTCACTCCGTCTCACCAAGAAAAAGAACACATTGTGACAGCTGTGAAACGGTACGAAATGCGCAATTTTATGATCGAATCAGAGAAATAAATGCACAAGCGTGGTTTCTCGAGAGAGAAATTGGCACCATCTGTTTGGCTAAAGAAGTCGAAGAAAGAATGAATGGGAAAGTGTTTAATTTAAGAGGATTCTTTGAGGTTAGGGCAATATCATGTTCATTCAAAACAGACGTCATACTCTCAGTGTATTACAAGTACAATTACAAAGTAGCAGGCACTGGCAACTGAACATACTCATTTTCCATCTAAATTAAATAGTGCAGGCCTTCTGTTCAGACTTCATTGATTAGTTTGTCGTTGTTGCTCATGGGGAAAAAGTGCCTTCTGGATTTCAGGTGCTGCTTTTGCTCTTATGGATCTGCTGGCCTTGTTTTAAAATGGCAATCTATTTTTTTTTGTGGTCTTTTAGAGGAACAAAAGGAGATTTATAGCTCAGCTAGGAGGACAGAAGATGGGGCTCTTTTCTTTTGAAACAGCATTGGCCCCTTCATCCGAACCACCCTCTCACACACACATGCACATTCACAGTTTCAACTGTAAAGTGGAGGAAGGAATGTTAACAAGCTTCGATTTTTAAACTTGCACAAAAGCTGACATTTAAAATGATGCTTTAAAATGTAGCCCATCCCACACAACGCGTTCCTCATCCTAATGCAGATGCTCTGACTGATTTCGCCCAGTTACCTTCATGTAGCAAAATGATTCCCAAACAGGCCTATGTGTACCTCAGGGGTTACTTTAGTAGGTTATAGGAGTCTTTGGACAGATTTGGATTTTGTTTGGTTAAGCCTAAAAAAAAGGCTTGTTAATCTAATTTTTTTTCTTTTTAAGGAAAGAAAACTGTGTGTGTGAGCCTTGTCAGTTTTTGAGGAAGAAAGTTGTATTAATTACAAAATAAATAAATATTAAACATTATATTTAAATGATACATTAAATATACATTAAATAAATATTAAATATTAAACATTAAAATGATTAAATATTACAATCATTAAATTGCACCACACAAAAGAGTTTTTTTTTTTTTACCTCAAACTTCTGAATAGTAGTATAGGGTCTTACTCATGGATCTAGGAATATTTATTAATTTATTCAATCATAAAATGCAGTCACATGCACATATGCAACCTATTTCCATCATCTTTTTACTGAACTATTATTCCTCCATTTCTTGTTTTAAACACAAACTCAGTCTCTCACACAGACGGTTAGCCACTAAAAACTCTGGAGGCAGAGGGAGGAGAGAGTTGGGGTTGGAGCCCAGATTTCATGAGAGACTAAAACAGTCACTCTCCACAGAAAAGAGAAGGCCGACTGGAAGCAAACTGTTTTGGAGGGCTCTATTTAAACTGAATAGACAATGCTGCTGTCATAGAAAAGAAGGAATAAGAACACGGACTAGAGGATATAAGAAAAAAGGAATTAAGTCTGACATTTTTGTTTACTCACCTTTACCTATCTGGAGATCTTTCTTCTTAAGGAGGATTTTCTAAAGAGCTGCACACAGACATACGTAATTATTGAGTTGCAGCGCACTCATTGTATCATGTAGAAATCCAAACTTGTGAAATGAAAGTCTTTGTTGGCTTTTAAGACGTTTGGTGGGTTGAATGAGTCTGCTGTTTGGATTACTGGAACACATGTTCCCGCTGAAGGACGGACACATACAGACACTGAGTGGTTCTCTAGCAGAGACTGAATGTCCACCACATGCAGAGAGAAATACATCTCGAGTCTCGACTCAGGCTCACACACACCTGGCTGTAATACTGCATTTTAAAAGTTCCTGGCTGGTGGTGACGTGGTATTTTAACTAGTAGACATTGGCTTTCATGTGTGGTGTTGAGTATTTTAGTGGGGTTGATTTTGTGAGTCGAATTGAGTCTGTGTCGTGTTGAGTTTGTGCTGCGAAATTAGATGCAATATGTTTGTATACTTGGGATTTGTAGGAATGAGTTTGTTGGATTTGAGGTTGATTTGGTCTGTGTGGGTTTAATTATAATTTTTATTACGGTATTTACAATTATAAGTCTATTTTTGTTTTAATAACTTTAGTTTTCGGTAGCAATCAGCTCAGCATTTGGAGTGTTGATTTTTCCAGGAACAGAGAAAAAGAGAGCTTAACGTTACAAGCACAGATTTCCAGGCAAAATGTCAGATGAAAAATTCTGAAAAGCTCCCAGAATTGATTAAGGCAATTTACTTGTACAGCTATTAATAGATTTAAGAACATGTTCTGGATTAGATTGTGGGTCACTACACTTGGATTGTTAATGAAATGAATGAATGTGTGTTGCAACTCAGTTTGGCCCATCCTTGTACAGTTTTTGAGGCGATACATGACTCATTCCTGCCTCTAAGTTGCATTAAAAAAGGTTATTTTGTATCATGAATTTATGAAAAATAATTATGGTGATTTTTGTTTCACAGTGAAATTGCAGTTTGCTATATTTTTTGTTTATAAAGTCTGAGGGGAGGACCGGGACCTCATGGGGTTTTATTAGCGTGTATGGTTAATGATTCCTAAACCTTGGCTGACCTTCCAGATTCCTACAGACACCTTAGTTTGAAAATCCCTCTGTCGTGCTCTCCCAGGTTCAGTTTGAGTCCTGACTCTGCCTGTAACAAAAAAAGTGGGAGTATAGAGTGTCGAGACTAAGCCCACCTTCTCCGACACGCACACAAACACACACAGACTCATCTCCTCAAGGCTTATCTGTGGAATCTGCATTATTTGGAAAGGTGTTCTCAAACTCCTGGGTAACTGCTTGGTGATTTTACTGTTTCGTGTTTCGCAAAACGGGGCAGCTGAGGAAAATTAAAAACATGGACTCTGACTCAGACTCTCCATTTAACTACTCATGGCCATCCTTCCCAAAGATGAGAATCCGGAGACGGACATCAAAAGCAGGTAACTAGAGAGTAAGGGGGGGGTGAGAGAAATACAAATGATGTGTGCATCAGAGACACACATATACAGTGCATGAAGAAAGCACACATACACAACCAGAAGTCTTTGTTTGTCTCTCATGACTTTGAGTTTGTGTGTTTTTGTCTAAGTGATACAATTGTTTTTGGTCTGTGGTGCAGGGCAGCGTTACAGGCTTAATTCAGCCATGAGTCAGAGCTCAAATAGCTGGTACAGCTTCTAGCCAGTGAGATGTTTTTGATGGGGCATTACAGTGGTCATTCCACTGGTGTTGGTCTTTCCTTCCCCCCCTCAAAAATATGTATGTTCATCCTGTGTAGTCAAAGGTATTATCCGAAAAGGGTAAAGGAAAAACTTCACTGCCAGTCACATGACAAATTAAGTGAGTCCACAGCATTCATCATTTGAAAGCAAAACTGCTTCTTTCAGCTTTTGTAAAACAGGTATTGTTTTAGTTTTATAAATGCAGTAGCATTACATCTGCTTTTGAGTTGATGGGGATTCAGCACACATGAGAACTGTTACTGTGTTTCCTGCAGATGTGTGATTCACCAAGTAATCTAAATGAGTAATGTGTGTGTGTGTGTGTGTGTGTGTATGAAGAGGAATGAAACCGAGTTGACGTCAGTATCTGGTTTTTCCGTTGTTGTTGCTGGAATGCCTTCACATGCATCCTTCATGACGGGGTGCCCCTGTAAGTTATTGGAATCTCACTTTTGCTTAAACATATTGTACACACAGTTGATTACATGCCAACATATACACATCTTTCCCTTGAAATGTAATCTTGGTGTGTTTGTTTGACAATGTCGGTGGAAGATTTTGGCATTTAAATGGATATACTTGTGTAAGTTTGTGTTTCTGCACATACCTGTAAAGATCATTACGAATGTGCGTGAAAAAAGACTGAATGTCTGTTTCTTCTATTTTCTTCACACTGCACCACTTTGTCTGCATTGGGACCACAAATTCTGTGTGTGTGCCCAGAAAATTATTTATTTATTCAGATTTAGGATATTTTGATGGAAATCTCAGTTATTATTTATTTAAGCAAATAGCAGATTTGCTTAAGTAATTGCTCTTTTATTTGTGTGTGCGTTTGAATAAAAGTGGCAGCTAAATGAATAAATGTAAATATAGATGAGGCGGTTTGATAAATGATATACAGTACCATATACTATTAAATATACTATATTTGGTCTATTTTAATATTTTAAAATGTAATGTATTATGGCAATGTAATGTAGTGTGTTATGGCAAAGCTGAATTTACAGCATTATTACTCCAATGTCACATGATCTGATTTGCTGCTCAATAAACATTATTATTGTCAGTGTTGAAAATAGTTGAGCTACATAATATTTTTATTATTATTATTATTTCATGATTATTTGATTTGAATAAAAAGTGCAAAAGAACAGCATTTATGTGAAATAGAAATCTTTTGCAATATTTAAATGTCTTTACTGTCACTTTTGATCAATTCTATGCATCCTTGCTGAATAAAAGTACTAATTTCTTTTAAAAAAATCTTCAAGACCCCGAACTTCTGAACGGTAGCGTAGGACTGTAATGAGAAATTTAAAGAAATAAAAATGCACAGGGAAATATAGAGTTAACTGTGCGAAAGGAAAGTAAATGCCTCTTTAAAAAAACGAAACAGAAATTTTAACCGCTGTAAAGAGACCGTGCTGTTGTGCTATTTTCTATTTTACTGGTTTCTTCTGCCATCTTGGCATTTCGATATTGTCAAAACACATGTGCACACACAAGTTTCCAGAGAACAGAGCAGAAGCAGAAGCATGTGAAGTGACAGCTGTTATTTGCATTGTTTTTATTAGCTAACTTTTAAATATCATTGACTCTGCATTTCCATCCAGTTGTATCGACACACATGCATCAGTTTGACAGTGTTTTATTTTTATTTTTTGACAGAGAAGTTGTGTTCATCTCCTGGTTCCTGCCCTCCGTTTCCCCTTCACTCCTCAGGCGCTGCTGCCGTCAGGCTCACGGCCATGCTCAGAGGCTCCACTAAGGTCAGACGCCACACATATCATTGCTCCTACAGATCAGATCGTTCAATATGCCAGATCCACAGACACTCCAAATCCCATCTCCTCCCTTCATTTAGTGCCTATATCTTTTGATTGATCTCTGTGAAAGTCTTGCATATTGTAGCCAGAACTGTAGCCACAACTCTTTTACTTCCACAAAAGTCTATTGATTTTATTTATGAGACATCAGGCTTTGCATTTAAATTCTTAGATCCAGTGATAAAAGAACCATGACTTTGAGTTTGACTATATTAAAGGGATAGTTCACCCAAAAATGAAAATTCTGTCATCATTATTTTGCTTACCTGTTGGATTTTATTTCTTCTGTTCAACACAAAAGAAGATATTTTTAAAAAATATAATGAAAGTCATGTAATGTTTTGGAATCTTTTTGACTTTTGCTGTATGGGCAAAAAAGAAAGTAAGTCGTACAGGGTTTTTTAATAACGTGCTGGTGAGTAAATTATGACAGATTTTTTTATTTTTGTGTGAGCTACCCTTTGAAATTACTATATTGCCATTGTCCTGTTTCATTAAAATATATTTGTTTTCTCTTCTAATGTAGGACAATGACTTCAATATGAAGTGCAATGTTACAGGTGTCACAGAGGACAGTTCTGGGACAGATAGTGGCGTTTGGCGAATGTCAGATACAGGGGTCTTATCACCAGGGACAATAGATATGCCTCCAGCTATTAAAGATGATGACGGGCAGAGAGGACGCCATCCCGGCTCTCGTACTTTCTCTCCCACCTCACCAGCGGGACTAATGCTGGATAGACTCATGCGTGCCACACGACCAGCTGAACTGACCTATAACAGTTCAAGCTCACCGACAGAGTCATGTGACCTAAGGTAAGCATACTAACATTGATGTTTTGGTGTGTCCATCAATTAATTCAGGAGGTATTTAAAAATTTGACCCTTTACTCTATACACCATCCTTTAAAATTACTGTCACTTTTGATCAATTCAATGCGTCTTTGCTGAATAAAAGTATTAATTCCTTTAAAAAAAAAGATTGTACCAACTCCAAACTTATAAATGGTTGTTTTCATCCTCACTATACTTCTTAGTGGCTTGAAGTAGCCAAATCAGACAGATGCCAGCATGGACAGGTTGCGTAACATGAGACAACAACACAGACTACATGCAGGTTCACTTACAGCAAGAACTAACATGATTTGTGCTGACCACGTGTGTTTTGGTCAAGGAATTCCTGGCTGCTAAGAGCATGAACCTGATCTGATAGATTTCAATGTTTGGAAAACATTTTAAGGACATTTTGTTAACTTGTGTACAATAACATACATTTTACTGTATTGGGTCACCTCACCACTTGCTTTCTGGAGCAAAACCTGCTGAGAACTTCTGCAGTAGGTCTGTGAAACCAAACAGGTAAACAAAAAACAAACCCAGGGCAAACTGGGGCTGGGTGATAAAATGATAATTATCACAATATAATTTTTCTCGATAAAAGGATTACAAAATTTAGTTGATAAAATGTTCATGCGGCAAAATCGGAATGAAACACCACTACTCATTTATACTCAAAGAACCACGCCACACACGAACCATTTATCAGCTCGGCTCAAACGGCAGCGCAGCGCGAACCTATAGCAGATGCGTTTACTCGCTGTGGGATATCAAATTGTATTATATTATTAATGTAGACATGTATTAAATGTATTAAAGGATTAATGGAATATAATTATAATATTTTTGTTATTAAGCTACAGCATTTGTATTTATTACTAAATGTAGGCTACTGTTTTTAATACAAATACCATGGAAACCATATAGGAACATTTTACCATTAAAGTGAGGTGCAATATGCGTGGTTTTACCTGTGGTTATCATGATCTAGATGTATGATACTATGGATGACCAATGGTTAAGTCCTAACTCTAAACTAAAACTAAATGTATTTTAAAACTATTTAGTTTATTACAATTTTTATAGATTTTACTGTTTTTGTTAATGGACATAAATCATCCCAACTCAAGCTACTGCTACTGTCAAATGTGCATTTCTAAGAGGCAAAACTGTAATATTATTAATATTGCAGTCTGCACTGCAAACTCTGCTAAAGATACATGTCATCAAAGTCAGGCAACGCAAACCTGTGTCATGATTTGAAACAATATCACCCGTTAGAACATGCAGAAACTAATAAACTAATATTTCTATTAAGATTTTAAGGAAAAAATGAATGCTCTACCTCAGATTTGTGAAATGTTCACCTGTTTTACAAGTGTTTGTCATGTTCTGACAATAAAGAGAAGTTTAAAACCACAATTAACTGCCTGGTTTCTACAACTTTCACTCAGGAGCAAAACTACTAAACTTGCATTTATTGTGAAAATTATTGATATCAACTGATATGAACATTTTTATTGTGATAGTTTTGGGGCCATATCACCCAGCTCTATGGCAAACTGACAAGTTACCTGGCCCTGTTTGCATTTGCCCAATAAAGCAGGAATGTAGTTTTTATGCACAAGTCCAGAATCAATTTGAAAATGTTTCCATTATTCAAAAACTTTGGGCTTGCCGTGAGATATGAGAGTTGTTGTGAGTATTTGTGCCAAACAATATGCAAGTAATGCTAGTCTTACTCATAGTGGTTGTTGAGAATTTTTAGAAGTCCAATCCTCTCTCTAAGCCCGAGTCTGGTGGCCTTGGAAATGGACAGCGAGGAGGATGATGATGATGACATTTTAATGAAGAAGCCCCTCCCCCAGCCACAGCCTGAGCTCAAAAACATCCCAGATGAGCAGATGATGTTTAGTACCATCCCTGTTCTTACCTGCATGCGTTCTCACTCCGCCTCATCTGCCTGTAACCCCACTCCTGCAAAGGTACCATTGCTATTTTCCCTTACATACAGTGAGGCAGACTATACATGACGATCATTACATTTTGAGCACTGAGATCAGCTGTGTGCAAACTGAGTGAAAATATTATTTCTTTTCTCAGGATATTGAGCAAGGCATCCGTCTGCGTTCATATTCCTACACCTCCCCTAAAATCAGCCTGCTGCCTCCACGATTCAGTAGGGATGCCCACCCTCCACCCACCAACCTCAACCAGGGTCAGATCCTCTAACATCTCACCTTCCACCTCTCACATTACCTGCATTAGTTCCCATGACATGCATGTTTTTTCCAGGGTTAGCCTTTCTTAAGGCCCTTTCACACCGGATGCGTAACGAAAAAGCGAATAGTTCGTGTGCGAATAGTTTGCGTCAAAACCATGGTCAAAACCCATCACATGAGCTGCGTAAACACGGTCTCTATCTCTATCTTTGACGATTAGCTTTCTATCCCAAATGTAGTTTAGCCTTCTAGCCAACACAGCACAGGACTATACAACGACGAAAACTATCACACAACATACTCACAGTCGTGATAACCGAGTTGGTTGGCAATGCTACGCCACACAATCATTGTCCTTGTAGTATGCGATTGGCTGAAGCCTTTTCTGTCGCCGCAAAAGTAAAAAAAAAAATCGACATCGAAGCGAAAAAAATAAAAGTTGTTTTTTTGCCGCAGCACATTCGCGTTCGGTGTGGAAGCGCTCATTACACAAACAGCTGATCAAAAAATAAAACCATCGCTTGAATTATTCGTGCTTCAAAATCGCGTCCAGTGGACCTTTAGGGACAGATGACAGGAAGTCAAGTCAAATATAAAAAGAAAAATCAGGATGCATGGGTAGATTTAGTAGATTTGGTTATACTGAGATATTTCTATCACATATCAAATTTGAAGTCATGAAAGCATCTTTTGTTTCTTCTCTTTGCTGGAAACGACTGAGCGTAGTGGTCATAACATCTCTTGTATTTCCTGTCTAGTCTGTTTTAAGCATGATGAGCTTTTAAGGGATGATGGGATTTGTAACTCATTTAAAATATGATTATTTCCTTGGTTTTTATTTTTTATAGCAAGATCGGAAGACTTCTTTATATAGGACTTGTTTGATCCTGCAAGTATAAACAGTACATATTTATCTCAGCACCACAGATTAAAGCATTCACACTTTGCATTGTGGAGTAAATCCAAATCCAGCTGGTTTAAGTGGTTTATAGCCACACTTCAGGGTTTGTGTTCTGTGTAGATTAATTACCGTTTGGATGTAAATGCCTTCAAAGTAAATTATTTTTCATGATGATCAAGTTGGTAATTTTTCGGATTTGCACACACTCCTGATAACCATTTTATAATTTAGTTAAAAGCAATACTCAATGCAGCCATCCAGAAATGACTTTATTTTCTTTAAAGAGCCACAGCTCTGTTATGCTACAAAAGCGCTGCCAGTGTAAAAAAAACACACAAAAAAAACACAGTGCTATTATAGTCATGCTTCTGCTTCGATTATGCTCTGCCTACATATGCAGTGTGAAACAGGCCTATACTTTCTTAATCTGTTTCATATACAGTATTTAGTTATAATCTCCTTGGATTAATTGTTTTATCTCTTTAAAAGGGTGTAACTACAAAATACAGCTTGTGTCTAATGCCCTCAGATGATCTGCATTCATTAACATCCACTGAGTCAGAGATTCTCCCAGTAATTACCAGCTTCTGTGGAAGTTAATGCCCCTGAATGTCATTTGATATCATCATTGAGCCTGTTGTATTCCATTAATCTAAGACAATTTAGTAGATTATTAATGTTTATAGGAAATTTCTGATTTTTCCTTTCTGAATATGCCTTTCTGGTTATAAAATCTGTAAAAGAATTTATGGACACCAAAGTAATAGCTGAATGTACTGTAATAGCATTTACACTTGCTAGAAGCATGTTTGGTAGTCACTAACAAAACTGTAGTGAACAGACACACACTACTAACAAATATACTCAAAACCAAGTTAGCTGGCCATACAGCTTTTTTGGACATCAACCCTGCTGGAAAAAAATTATTTAAGATTGTAACTCTTTTTGTAGAACATGGTAGCTGGTATAAACGGTTCATAAGCTGGTAAACCATCTTGGATCAGAAATCCATCTACTACCAGCTTCAGATGGTCAGGTTGGTTTTTGGAACATTGTGGTTGGTCGTCCAGCCAATGATGAGCTTGGAACCGCTAGAAACCACCTACTGTACCATGTTCCGAAACATTTAGCTGCCAGCTTAAAGGGATAGTTCACCCCAAAAAATGTTTTGCTGGTAATTTACTCACGCTCAGGCCATCCAAGATGTAGGTGACTCTTTTCTTCAGTAGAACAGTAAAGAAGATTTTTAGCTGAAACCGTGGTCCTCTGTGATTCATATAATGGAAGTCAATGGGTGCTGTCACTTTGAGATTCAAAAAAACATATGCAGGCAAAGCTAAATTAATATCCGCATTGAGGTTTTAAGAAGCAATTTAAAAAGCATCTGTCCATGCAAGAAACTGAACATTATTTACAAAATTTTTACCTTGGCAAACGGTCCTGAGCGTGAGCTTCCTGTCACATAATGACATATGCACGGGAGTGACTGCATATGTTTTTTTGAATCTCAAAGTGACGGCAAGCATTGACTTCCATTATATGAATCACAGAGGACCACTTTTTCAGCTTAAAATCTTCTTTACTGTTCTACTAAAGAAAAAAAGTCTCCTACATCTTGGATGGCCTGAGGGTAAGTAAATTAACAGCAAATTTCCATTTTTGGGTGAACTAGTTGGATTTTCTAGCAGGGATGGGCTTGTTTCAACTTTTGGTTTTGAGACACAGAAAAAATGTGTTACTGTTTGATATTACCATGAACAGAGAATAATTTTTTTTGGCCATTTCAGCCATAACATTTCATAACCCTTCCATTCAAAACCAGCACACTATGTATGTGTAGAGTAGTGGCGGGCTGTAGTGAGTGTCATGTCCGCTGTGTCCTGTAGATGGCGCCCTCCCAAGCAGCAGTGGCAGCAGGTCTCTCCTACACGCCCTGTCTCTGTCTAAATCTCTGTCTCTGCTCAACCCTGTTAGTAAGTACAGCCTCGCCTGCTCGCCTTCCAGTTACGCCTGCTTGCCACACGCCACTACTAACAACATAGCACAACATTTCTGCTGCTGAAAGCGCTCTGTCTTTGTGTGGAAGAAAGTGAACAACTGAAAAAAAAAGTGTGTATATGTGTCTGGGTCAGTGTTAATTTATAATATGTACGATAGTATTTATTTATTCATATTTTAATTCGCTTAGATTTTTTTTCAGTTTTCATTTTAGTGTTAGTGATTTAAAATTGTTTTGGTGTTAGTATTAGTTTAAATATATATATATATATATATATATATATATATATATATATATATATATATATATATATATATATATATAATATTTATCTTTCATTTTTTGTTTTAGTAAATTTAGTGCCTCATCTTATACTCATACAAAAACTTATTTTAGTGAATTTTTGTTCGTTTTTTATCTAATATTTACATTTTATTTTATTTCAACTTTATTTCAGTTACTGCAAATTATAGTTAATGGTTTTAGTTAACAATAATTACACTGTTCTCTCTCTCTCTGTGTGTGTGTGTGTGTGTGTGTGTGTGTGTGTATGCGTGAGCTTTCCACTGCTTTATTGGCTTTTCTCGCTGGTTGTGGGAGCCTAATGGCAGTGCGTCTGTCTGCCTTCACCCTCAAGGGGTTTCATCATTATTTGATAAGATGTTGCTGGAAAGGAAGGATGATGTCATCAATCTTCAGTTCAGATGAATGTGTTTATAGAATCAGAGGAGAGGAGGAGAGTTCTTAAAGATATAACGTAAATGATAGAGCCACTATATTTACATCCATATTTTCTTTTCCACAGAACATCGTGCCTGCAGCACATCAGAGCAGCCTCAAGAGAAAAGGTAACGCAGACCTCTAACCACTTGTCATCAGCCCTGATTCCTCTATTAGGTGTTAATCACTAATCTTAGAATAAAACGGTGTTGAGCAGAGCTCTCCAGTGTCCCTGACTACAAGGCTGCCAGGAGACAGAGTGCTTCCTGTTGATTTGAAGGTTGTTGCGCCTGTTTCAGGTGTCAACCTTTTAGAGTTGTTTTTATTTAAAAGAATACAAAAAGATGTATGTAGTTGGTGAGTGAGGTACACTTTCTGCATTAAGAGCCCCTTGTCTGTGGTGTTGGGTCTCATATACAATGATCATCCATATCTGTTATCTTATTTCCATGTGGTATTTTAAATTCCCTATGTCTTTCTCACTATTCTTTTTTTACAGCAAAGCACAATAGTGCCCTCCAGGAGATGGTCCTCACTGCAGAACATGAAATCCAGGGGGAGGAGTTGGATCCAGATCCAACTCCTCCCACCTTACATATACCTAAACCTACCCATCTCCACCCCCTGACCCCTAAACCTGCCCCTAAACCTACCAATCGCCACCCCTTAGATGTGGATCCAACCCCGCCCCCTGGATCTTGTGGACTGCATTGAGGTGCTACTGCCCTCCAGGGGCAGTATGTGTCTGTGCATACATTAAAATGGAAATGCATGTATCTGCTATGTGTATAAAGACTCAGAGTGCTGTACTGTACCTCTATAGGGAGTTAAGGTTTCGTAGGCGCGCTCAGTCAGCTGATGATGAGACCAGTGCAGAGTTGGCCGACTCCCTCCAACACCTCACGCTCTCCGAATTCCTCAAAGAGTATGTCAATACAGATCCCCCCTAGCTACTAAACACCAAGTGCACTCTTGGCATGATCCTTTTAATAACCTAACCAGAATGCACAATCACCCACTGGCATGAAATCACGTCTAATGCTTCTTAACGTTTGTGAGATGACTCCAAATGATGCTGTCACTTCACTGTGTCGACACTAAAATATGTAATAACACTCCTTGTTTGTGAACCTAACCGTGGTCCTCGTCTCACAACTCACCTCCCACCGAGCAAAAGATTTCTAATCAGGAATGTGTGAAATGCATAGAATGTCTGCACTGCTCAGGTGGTATGTCTTCTTTTTGGCACAGAGGGTGATGACTAATTATTAATTTTCCTGTAGCCTGGAAAATAATGAATGACTGAGCCTGAAACTACCTAGCTGCTACATCATGGTCTAAAAAGTAAAATCTGTGTTAACATTAAAACACCCACAGTACAGGCATGTGTCTGTGATTTTAATGCACTCCATGTGATTAATGTGTGTTCCAGGATTGAGGAGGAGGAATGGGACAAATATATCATCCCTTCCAAATCAGAGTCAGAAAAATACAAAGTCAGCCGCACTTTCAGCTTCATAAAGAGCCGGATGTATAGTACCCGCAACAAGAGCAAGGTAAACATACATGCATGTCATATATATATATATATATATATATATATATATATATATATATATATATATATATATATATATATATATATATATATATATATATATGTACACCTACCTTCGATTCAAAAGTATGTTGTCAGTAAGATTTGAATCTTTGAATAGGAAATTAATACGTTTAATCAGCAAGGATGCATTAAATTGATCAAAAGTGACAGGAAAGATATTTGTAATGTTACAAAAGATTTGTAATAATATTTCACAATATTACTGTTTTACTGTATTTAAACAAACAAAAAAAACAAGGATGGTACATTTTTAATATCTTGCATATTTTCATCCTATATATTTACAAATTACAATATGTACAATTTATAATATATAAAAATGTATGTATAAGCATTAGTCATCTAAAAACATCTCTTGACAAATAATGGTAAAGGTCACAGAGAAATATAAATATTAATCATCAATAAATATTATGAGACTTTTTTTAAACCACTACCATCTATGTTCAAACTTTGTTCAACAATATTACTTCATACAGTGTCGGTTTTGTTTGTAAACTGAACAATTTCAGCCTGGTTTTTGCACACAATGTTCCTTTATTAGCCATTAAGGAAGGATGAAAAAGAGAGGGGGGCAAAGACTGATTGTTAAGCCCAAAAACAACTATAGGAGTCACTTTTAATCATTAAACTTTCTTTTGGCTGTAACTGTTTTACCAGCGGCAAACTCTCCCATGGCCTTTTTTGCCACACAAGCATGTCACACTTAAACTAACTTCACAAGCAGAAATAGTGTAGAGATGAGTTTAATGTGCAGTCATCATGGCAGATGGTGATGAGGACTGTGAGTGATCTGATGGCTTTCCTTTGGTTTTTTAAGGGGAAAGGAAAAGAGAGAGAAACCAAAGACAAACAGGTCAATGGACACCAGTTCACAGCAGGATCTGTCCTGGGGTCGACACTTTGTGAGATCTGCAGCAAGCCAGCTTCTGGGAAAGAGGTCTTCCACTGCGCATGTGAGTTCATTTAAGTAGAAACAAATATTTTAAATGATCAAACTGCCATTTTTCTTAATCTTAAAATATGTATTGTGCTTCTGGCAACATGGAGGTTTGTATTGAATCATTCTATCTGTTTTGGAAAATTTCTTGGAAATCTGCCAGTTGATTCAGTAGATGGGTTTCTTTTACATTTTTTAAAGTTTGTTAATTTGCTTTTTCATCCTAGACTGTGCAGTGAGTGTCCATAAGGGCTGTAAGGACTCATCGACGCCATGCCTGAAGGTGGACTGTGCTTGTGTTTGCACATGTTGTTTTTTTCTCTTGAACTACATGCAAGTCTGATGGATTGCCTAAGTTTAATATTTAAACCATGAGACACATTTGCCTATGTTTGGTCAAACACAAAGTGCAGAGGATCTGTAATGAGCCCCATTATTACAATACAGAATACTGGCAATCAGTGTAACATAAGAGGAAATAATGTGAAGTTTTAAAAAAAGCATATTATTAATTTATAAACGTATATTAACTCTCGTTTACAGAAGCCTCAAGACAAATATTCTGTGATGACAGTAAAAAGCAGGACAGCCTCCCTCCCTCAAAGTGAGTTTTACCAGCTTTATAAAGCGAAAACTTATAATATCACCCCCACTATCAATTTATTTAACAGCAAAGTTGTTTTTCATGCATTTACACTTCTGTCTTGGTTTTGCTCTCACCTTTTTTTTCTGTCACATTTAGATTTTATTGTGCGTGAAAGTTCCTCGTCCTCTCAGATACCCGTCTCTGCCTCTCTTCCTGTGATGACATCACAAGACTCTACTCCTCTTCCGTGCCCTCTGTCCAGAAGTGTGCCTGCAGTCACAGAAAGGTCCCACACTCTTACTGTGTAGTAATATTCAACCAAAAACTAGCTAGAGAAATGTATCATGAAGGTTAATGACCCATATGCTGCGATGTGCTCAGTCGTAAATATTACAATTTAAAAATATTATTAAAATATTAACATGTTAAAATGTGAGTTTTGTCCAAATATACCTGCAACATTCTAATTTCAGACATAATATGGAAGTGAATTGACTAATTTTACTTTTAGCGTTCCATTTCCTTAAATATTCAATGTCTGGATGAGCCAAGACGTCATAAGTGCCCAAAGTTTGTGTTTGTTGAAATAAGTGAGAGCGTTTAAGGCTCCTTATAGACATTTGTGAAATTTTCCATCAGGCTTAGTGAGAGCCCAGAAGCAGATAGTGACTCCCCCCCGTGGCGGAACTACATCCAATCAGAGGAGCTCCTCCAAACAATGGAGTCCTCAACATCCACTGATTCATCTCTCATTGAAGGTAAAACAGCTGGACATTTGATGAAATAACTGGTGAAATAGGTCATGTTCCTACTCCAAGCTCAATAGAGTGTCAAGAGACCCTCAAAAACCTCCTATCGACCCCTTCATTTTTATTTTTTTATTCACTCTACCGGCCAGAAGTTTAGAATACATTTTTTTTTTTGAAAGTAGAATCTTTTGCACACTTAGGCTGCATTTATTTGATCAAAAATAAAGTAAGACAGTAATATTGTGAAATGTTATTACAATTTAAAAGAACTGTTTTTAATAATTGTTAAAATGTAATTTATTGCTGTAATGGCAAAGCTGAATTTTCAGCAGCCTTTGATATTCCGTATTGAAAAATCCAATAAAGACATTAATTCCTCAGACACTGTAGATGCCCCCCTACAGAATGAGCTGGTGATGAATGCTATGGATTTAGAGGCGGAGTCATGGAGCCTAGCGGTGGAACCCCAGTTCTGTAAGATGCAGGAAAAACGCATCGTCAAGAGACAGGATGTCATTTACGGTCAGCTGAAAACAGTCTTCCTCATTAAAAACATTTTGTGCAGGCGTGTTCTGTTCATAGCTGTTCATCATTTGAAAGTGTTTTTGTGCTCTTGGTCTTACTCAGAGTTCATGCAAACCGAGCTCCATCACGTGCAGACGCTCATGGTAATGGCGGAGGTCTTCAGGAGGGGAATGCGGGAGGAAGTCGGGCTGGATGCGGACACAATTGGTCGGATTTTCCCTTGCTTAGATGAACTGCTCCTCCTCCACCGTGACTTTCTGTCAGCGATGAGGGAACTACGGCAAAGCTGCGTCCAGCCAAACAGCAACAAGAACTACCTCATCCACCGTGTGGGTGACATTTTCCTGCAACAGGTATATAAATTGTAATAGTCTTCAATGTATTTGTGTGAGTACACAATTCAAGTTGAAAGTTTAATCGGTAACACTTTACAATTAGGTCCCATTAGTTAATGTTAGTTAACGCATTAAATAACATTTACTAATAATGAGCCAATACATTTCTTTACTGTATTAGTCAATAAAAATATAACTGTTCATTGTTAGTTCGTGTTAGCTCTGGACTCAATGAAATGAACAGATACAACTTTTGATTTTAAAAATGTATTAATAAATGTTAAAATTCATGATAACCAATGTAGTTAACAAGCGTTAACAAATTGAGCCTCATTGTAAAGATTACCATTTAATCAAACGGTTTTCCTATTAGGGGCGGAGTTAAGCCTCCTTGGCACATTCATGAGAGAAGCAGCAATGAACAAATCCTTCTTTTGAGTCAAATATTTTCAGTTGAGATTGTACTACAAGCACACTCCAGACACGTTTTGTGAACTATGACATAACTTGCTGCTTAACTACCAGGATACAAATTGTTGGAGAAACTATCTAGCTAGTCACGACTGTTTCCCAAAACCATAGTAACTTTGTTGCACATCCATTGCTTGAACCACGTCGGTTTAACAATAAAACTGCCATTAATTACTTCATGTAGGTGGTGGTAAGTAATAACTTCTAATAATTAATTGGTTTGGGATCAAATTAATGTCAGATTGCTGTAAATGACGAACATGGATTCTGAGGGCTACGTCACTATTTTTTGTTGGATAGCTTTGATTCAGTCATGGTACATCATACTGCTGGGTTCACCCAGGGTACTAGTGCATATTCTCACATGTGACGTTTTTTTTTTTTTTTTCCAAATGGCTTAGCTCTAAAAACATGCAATATGTGTTCTCATTAACAAAATATATATGTTGCAAGCTGATATCATAATTAACCATTTGATGTATCATTGCCATAATCCTTATACTCTATTGATAAGTGAAAAAGCTGTAGAGACGATAAAGACAAATAAATGAACGCGTCGTTAGAGTTATGCAGCTAAACATGGTAACCACTTTAAAAGCGCAAATGCTTATTTCACTTGAACCTTTTCTCATATCCGTAGCTTAGACAGCGTATCCTCACAAGTTACACACAATAGACCGCTTGCTTCTGCATAAACACAATTGCTTAAATGCTGCAGCTTATAGTAAAACACTCTACAAGACTGTTAAACACAATTCTTAGATTGAACTGTTATGATTGCTCATTTAATAATCAAACCATGCAATATGCACAGAGATATGGAGTAGAAGAGTGTGCCGTTATCTTAGATGTTGATTTCAGATGCTTTCTGAAAGCACACTACAGACTGCTAACAACAAACTACCAGTATTTGAATGTTGACTGTTGAGCTGCAGCTCATTGGCTGCTGATCCAACAGCAACCAATCAGCTGCGCTACATAGGTGTAGATGACGATGCGATTGCTACCAAATGAGTTAAGGACCCTATCACCCAACACCATCTAGAGTTTCATGCCAGAATTTGTTAGTTATATTGAATGACAGATATAAATTGTGTGTGTATATATATATATGTGTGTATGTATGTATGTATGTATATATATATATATGTATATATATATAATGTATGTGTGTGTGTGTGTGTATATATATATATATATATATATATATATATATATATACAGTGAGGAAAATAAGTATTTGAACACCCTGCTATTTTGCAAGTTCTCTCACTTGGAAATCATGGAGGGGTCTGAAATTGTCATCGTAGGTGCATGTCTAGTGTGAGAGACATAATCTAAAAAAAAAAATCCAGAAATCTTAATATATGATTTTTTAACTATTTATTTGTATGATACAGCTGCAAATAAGTATTTGAACACCTGTCTATCAGCTAGAATTCTGACCCTCAAAGACCTGTTAGTCTGCCTTTAAAATGTCCACCTCCACTCCATTTATTATCCTTAATTGTTTAGCTGCATAAAGACACCTGTCCACCCCATACAATCAGTAAGAATCCAACTACTAACATGGCCAAGACCAAAGAGCTGTCCAAAGACACTAGAGACAAAATTGTACACCTCCACAAGGCTGGAAAGGGCTACGGGGAAATTGCCAAGCAGCTTGGTGAAAAAAGGTCCTCTGTTGGAGCAATCATTAGAAAATGGAAGAAGCTAAACATGACTGTCAATCTCCCTCGGACTGGGGCTCCATGCAAGATCTCACCTCGTGGGGTCTCAATGATCCTAAGAAAGGTGAGAAATCAGCCCAGAACTACACGGGAGGAGCTGGTCAATGACCTGAAAAGAGCTGGGACCACCGTTTCCAAGGTTACTGTTGGTAATACACTAAGACGTCATGGTTTGAAATCATGCATGGCACGGAAGGTTCCCCTGCTTAAACCAGCACATGTCAAGGCCCGTCTTAAGTTTGCCAATGACCATTTGGATGATCCAGAGGAGTCATGGGAGAAAGTCATGTGGTCAGATGAGACCAAAATAGAACTTTTTGGTCATAATTCCACTAAACGTGTTTGGAGGAAGAAGAATGATGAGTACCATCCCAAGAACACCATCCCTACTGTGAAGCATGGGGGTGGTAGCATCATGCTTTGGGGGTGTTTTTCTGCACATGGGACAGAGCGACTGCACTGTATTAAGGAGAGGATGACCGGGGCCATGTATTGCGAGATTTTGGGGAACAACCTCCTTCCCTCAGTTAGAGCATTGAAGATGGGTCGAGGCTGGGTCTTCCAACATGACAATGACCCGAAGCACACAGCCAGGATAACCAAGGAGTGGCTCTGTAAGAAGCATATCAAGGTTCTGGCGTGGCCTAGCCAGTCTCCAGACCTAAACCCAATAGAGAATCTTTGGAGGGAGCTCAAACTCCGTGTTTCTCAGTGACAGCCCAGAAACCTGACTGATCTAGAGAAGATCTGTGTGGAGGAGTGGGCCAAAATCCCTCCTGCAGTGTGTGCAAACCTGGTGAAAAACTACAGGAAACGTTTGACCTCTGTGATTGCAAACAAAGGCTACTATACCAAATATTAACATTGATTTTCTCAGGTGTTCAAATACTTATTTGCAGCTGTATCATACAAATAAATAGTTAAAAAATCATACATTGTGATTTCTGGATTTTTTTTTTAGATTATGTCTCTCACAGTGGACATGCACCTACGATGACAATTTCAGACCCCTCCATGATTTCTAAGTGGGAGAACTTGCAAAATAGCAGGGTGTTCAAATACTTATTTTCCTCACTGTATATATATATATATATATATATACATATATATATATATATATATATATACATATACATATACATATATATATATATATATATATATATATATATATATATATATATATATATATATATATATATATATATATATGTGTGTGTGTGTGTGTGTTTATATATATATATATATATATATATATATATATATATATATATATATATATATATATATATATATATATATATATATATATATATATATATATATAACATAAGAAGTCATGGGAAACATCATAGGTGTGTGTTTGTTTTCATCATAGTTCTCCCAGGAGAATGCAGAGAAGATGAAGCAGGTGTATGGTGAGTTTTGCAGTCATCACACAGAAGCGGTCAGCTACTTCAAAGAGCTTCAGCAGCAGAACAAGAGATTTCAGCTCTTTATCAAAGTAAGATTCAAATGACACAATGACTAAATCAGTCGCATATTGCTGTATTATGGATGCTTTCGGCAGCACTGAATTTCAGTTAGTCACTCTAATATTTTTGGTTCCACAGCAACAGAGTAGCAACTCATTGGTAAAGAGGCGAGAAATCCCAGAATGCATTTTGTTAGTGACGCAGCGAATAACAAAATACCCTGTCCTCCTGGAGAGAATACTGCAGTACACAGAGGGTATTATTCCTCACCTACACACACACACACACACACACACACACACACACACACACACACAAAATCACAACCAAACATTTGTTTAGACTCAGTTTCTTTTGTTCTTTGTTTCAGAGCACACAGAAGAGCATGCTGACCTGTCTCGTGCGCTAGTCCTGATTCGCGAGCTGATCTCTGCTGTGGACCAGCACGTGAGTCAGTTCGAGCAGAACCAGAAGCTGAGTGAGGTCCTGGGCCGCATGGAGAACAAGTGTACTACCAAACTGAAGAGCGGTTACACCTTCCGCAAGCAGGACATCACCAGCGGCAGGGCTCTGCGGCACCAGGGCTCGCTGCTCTGGAAGACGGCCACAGGAAGACTGAAAGGTGATTGTCCATTGAAACAGTCACAACACATCACGCAGTAGTCAATATGAAAGACATATGAACAGCCATTTGTATTTAATTCTGGCTAAGTAGATGAAATATCTGAAGATATTATTTGATCATCCACAGATGTTCTGGCGTTTTTGCTGTCTGATTCATTGGTGTTCCTTCAAGAGAAAGATCAGAAATACATCTTTGCCGCTGTGGTTGGTTTCTGAGATTACAATGTGTTTTCATCTCTATAAAGCAAATGCTACTGGTCAGGGGTTTGGGTTTGCTAAAAACAATTTCTTGTCATGTTTTTGTAAATAAGTAGTATTGCAAAATATTAATGAAATTTAAAATAACTGTTTTCTATTTTAATTCATTTTAAATGGTTATTTAGGAATTTTCAGCTGCCTTTACTCCAGTCTTCAATGTCACATGATCCTTCAGAAATAATTCTAATATGCTGATTTGGTGTCTAAAATGTTGAAAACAGTGGTGCTGCTTAATATTTTTTTGTGGAAACCATGGTACGTTTTATTTTTTAAGGATTCTTTGATAAATAGAAAGTTCTAAAGAACATTCATTTGAAATAGAAATATTTTGTAACATTGTACATGTCTTTCTTTATGGTTTCTTTTGATCTATTTAATGCATCTTTGTTGAATAAAAGTATTAATTTCTTTTAAAAAAAAAGATCTTAATGACCCCAAACTTTTGAGCAGTAGTGTAACTGTTTGTATTCAGGGAATATATTTGATCATATTCTATATCACACTTCTATTAAGTGTGCATTGAATGACAGTTTGTTTTCGTGTAAAGTTAGATATGTTATCTTACTCACTTGCACTGTTTCTCAGGACCAGAAGCCTCCAGTGATCTCTCTGCAGAAGCTGATCGTGCGGGAGGTGGCCAATGAGGAGAGAGGCATGTTTCTGATCAGCGCATCTTCAGCTGGGCCTGAGATGTATGAAGTGCACGCTGCTTCTAAAGATGAACGCAATGCCTGGATGAGACTCATCAGAGAGGCTGTGGAGAGGTGTGTAGTAATGAGGAGTGCAGTGCTGTTCCCATCACCATAACACCATAAGATGAAACATGTCGTACTTGTGTATATTAAGTCTTCTCCACAAGGACAGCTGAGAGGAAAAAAATCTCTCTTCAGCTTTTGTTGTAGTGTGTGATTTGACTAATTTTAAATTGTATTTGTTTTGCTAAGTTGCCCTGAAGAGGAGGATGAGACCACGAGCGAATCAGAAGAGGAAAAGAGAGTTACCGAAGCAAAGATCCAAAAGATTCACAGGCTTCAAGGTGATACAAGCAACCAGCTATGCTGATGAATCCAAAGACGGTTTATAATAGCTGAAATGTTTAACTTATAATACCTAGATATATCTATCCATTAGCATTGCCATTCATCTTAATTTATCTTACATTACTATGGAATTGCAGGAAAATTACGTTCTGACAAATGCTTATGGCACCTCAAGAATGCACATAATCCCAAACCCTTGACCTACTGTATACTGTCGGTGCACGCACTGATAAATTCATTCCATGCTTTGAGAGCTCTCCAAAAATAATCTGTTACTGGTAAAACGAATGAAATGAAATGCATGTGATTTTTGAATGTTGCTTGCAAAGAAACAATTATTTTGCCAGAATTCAGTTTCTTTCGAATAGCAGTCAATGAGTGGTGTAGTTTCATTTGTGTCAGCTAAAGAACTTTTTTATTTTTAACATGACAACCGACCATTTTCTTCACAGAGTCTCTGTGCGGCCACGATCATCTCATCTGTGCCAATCTGGAGGAGAAGCTCCACATCTACGCCGAGTTGTCAGTCATGGCAGGACAACGCGAGGCAGGTCCAGATCCAAGGCTGCTGGTACGGCCCAGCACTGAAGACATCCCCCAGGCTGGAGTACTGCTCGGCGCTGCTCTTAAAGAGGGTGGGAATCTGCTGAGAGACACACATCAATACATACACTACCATTCAAAAGTTGTGAGGTTAAAACAGTGGGGTCAGAAAGATTTAAAATAATAATAATTTTTTCAGCAACGATGCATCAAACGTGACAGTAAAGACATTTATGATTTACCAAAAGATTTCGATTTCGAATAAATGCTGTTCTTTTGAACTTGTATCAGAATTTCTACAAAAATTCTGTTTTCAACATTGATAATGATCAGAAATGTTGTTTGAGCATCAAATCAGCATATTAGAATGATTTCTGAAGGATCATGTGACGACTGGAGTAATGATGCTGAAAATTCAGTTTTGCCATCACAGTTTTGCCAACAAATTACATTTAATATGAAAGCCTATTCAAATAGAAAACAGTCATTTTCAATTGTAATCACATTTTAAAATATTACTGTATGTTTGATCAAATAAATGCCTTGGTGAGCATAAGACACTTTCAAAAACAAAATATCTTACCATTTAAAAAATTTAGGGCACATGCACATACTCACACCCATAGACTTATAAACACAATATGCTTCACTTTTTCAATAGGTACTTTTTAACCTTACTTTTTAACAATACAAGTTTTTTTTTTTTTCATGTTATTGAACCACAATACACACAACTGCATGCATAGCAATCTTGACAGTTATTAATATCGCGCTGTCGCACTCTCTGTTTATTAGCGGAGAACCTGAGAGCAGCTCTCTCCTCTCACTGTGCTTCTGCTGCCGTCCTGTCTGGTCCAGAAGAACAGACTCAATCTGAGCCCTGCGGTTCCTCCTCGCCTCAGCCTCCTGACAACCAGAGCCCACTGACGGACACCCACCACAGTGAAGAGGAGGAGGAGGAGGAGTGGAGAGGAGAGGAAGGCTTAAAAACCCAGGCCTTTAATCACAGTGCGGACGCTGATCACAATATTCACCTGAAGGTAAATGTGAACTGGATCCTGCTCGTAAATAGCACTTAAACACATTTAAATGGCCATTATTTGCACAAGAGATTACTACTAGAAAATGGATTGTGGTAGTATAATGTCACAGCATGATTGATTACTAATAGAAATATACAAATATAGGTAAGAAATATTTAATATTTTCCAGTATTAGTGATTGAAATTGTGCAGCATAAGAGGTACAGTCACCCTGTTTAAATAATTCACATTCTCCTTCCACTATCACATCTCAATCTTTTGTGTTACTAAGTATTAATGAGCTTGAAATAAGAGGAGTCCATTTTACTGCCTATAGGGTCCCGTTTCATTAAAAATAAAAGCGAAGAATTAGGCTTTCATTTTCTTGGATCTATTTTCTGCTGTCTTGTGGTGCGCTGCACAGTATGTCATGCTGATTAGGTTTTTTTTGTGCTGCTGACATGGGCACAAGCTCATGAAGGGAGATATTTAAATATTTACAAGGTATTTAACTTTTATTGTTAAAAAAGCAAGGGATTCTTTTGTTTTACTGGATTTTAAATATTTAACCATTTATTTTGGACACATACAGGATTTAGATTAGGCCAGGATTTGGCCTTAGTTCAATTAGGACATTTAAGTAGCTTTTATAAATGTGCCTTTAAAAATGACTGGTGTGCATCTTGAGACAAAACAATAGAAGTGACATTTTAAGTTGCTTTCACTAAAAAAAAAAAAAAAAGCAACTCAAACATGTATTTTAGTCTGGGACTAGGCTTAAGCCTTGTCTGTGAAACTGGGGTTGATTTGGGTTTTAAGATTTAGATTGCCATTCATATTTACTTATATTTATATTCAGTTCAGTTATCATAGATTTTGGCCAAATCTGTCCTGTTGCACATAAGCAATTCCTAGAAAAACAGCAAACAAAAACATAGTTTTGTGTCCACCAGGTGGTGCTATAAACTTGATATTGCCATAGACAGGGCATAAATCTTGCCTTAAGAGGGCAGACTTGTTTGTGTTGATTTCAACACAAAAGAGTGTGCTTATTGCAACTCTCTCTTCCCATTTCTATTTCCACATTACAGTCAACTAACATCCAGATGTGCAGATTGTGCAATAATATTAATTCTCACTCGCAAAAAAAAGAAGAAGAAGAAGATTTTAGCCCAACACGATGTTTAATGAATCTAGGAAACTAACATCTAGGCATAACAAACATTTTAACTCCCATTAAGAAATCAGCCTATCACTTTTTGGGAGGTAATCAATACCGATGCCTTAATGTGTCCCCCCACATTACTCATACATCCTTGAGTGAACGCTTTGCCTCACTCATTTATAAACCTACTTGGCTGGGAAGCTGTTTTCTTTAACTCAGGTGACCGCCGCGTGTTTCCTGTGCCGTCTGTTGACTTTGTAGATAAAGAACCAATTGGTGTTTGAGTCAACAGATGCTGAAGTTTTTTAAATCATCTTTAGAAAACAGCTGAAGTAAACACAACGCTTGCAGTTTTTTAAAATATGCTACCGGAAGCAGATGTATGCCAAAAAAATATAAATGAAATGTATTGCACTGTTGTTTGCAATAGAACGGAACATATTGCTATACTGCTCACATCTATGCTGTTATCTTTCGAGTAGTAGACTTGATGTGTCAGATTAAAAAAAGTCTTAGTTTTGGTTTAGAGTTCTTTACTTTTTCTTGCTGATTGTTTGTTGTCTTAATGCAGGTGAGTCAGAGTGTGCAGAGCTTGACTCAGCTGCTGTACAGTCTACAGGTGAGCTCATGTCACACAACCACATACCAACTGAAAGAATAATTATAGTGGACAGGCCTTACGTCAGACACACATAAACACGCGATATGACTCCGTTGTAATAGCTCTGTCCAAGCCTTAAGTTTCATCGCCTGAACATGTTTGACCAACTATGTGGCTTTATCTCTTATTTAACTTACTGTGGTTTGGATATATAATAGGATGTGTTGTAATGCAGGCGATGCTGGATGTAGACACAAGTGACACACCTGTGAAAGGCTCTTAAAAGAGATTGTCCTTCTTTTTACAAAACATTGCCATTTCCTAGCTATTTTAGATATCATTGTCAAAGGGATACATTTGGATGCATTTTTATTGTTTGTTTGTGAGTAGGCAGACATAATAGAGCTGCTCAGTCATGATGTCAATTTGTAGGTTAACCTGGAAGGCTAATTCAAAATGGGTTCCCTCTGGAATACCGAATGGGTTTTTAGAATAACTGTGTTTGATTCATGAGTCAAATAAATCTTTGACATTTTGTTCTACAGCATAATGTACACACATAGTCAGACCTCAAATGTGAATTTGTGTGCTTTAAAAACAGTTGCAAACTGCTACACAAGGACTGCAGCTACTACTTTTCAAATGTTAGGGGTCAGTGTTTTTTTTTTATTAATACTTTTATTCAGCAAATGTGACAGTAAAGACATTATAATTTTACAAAAATATATACAGCAAATACTGTTCTTTTAAACTTTCTATTCATCAAAGAATCCTGAAAAATATCTACAAAAATATTAAGCAGCAATCAGCTTTGCCATCACAGGAATAGATTACATTTTAAAATAGGAAACAGTTCAATTTGAATAATCTTTCACATTATTACTGCCTTTACTGTCTTTTTGATTAAATAAATGCAGCCTTGCTGAGCATAAGATACTTTTTACCCCAATATTACAGTAATGTTTACATGATTGACAAATCAGCCAACCGTTCTTCTCTATAAAGGTCAACAGTTAACTATGTCAACACTTAAAACCACGAGAGAGAAAAAAGTTTAGCTTGATTGAAAATGTAACAGTTTTCAAAGTCAGTTTTCTCTGATCATGAATCTGAACCTGAGCATAGACTTACATTTTTAGCAACATGCATTTGAGTTATGATACTAATTTGTGTTGTAGAACAAAACATGAAAGTAATTCTTCAATGTCTTCAAGTATTGTAAACCACAGACCTTATTTTACTCATAAATCGAAAACTGCTGTGCTAAAAACCCATTTGATATACCAGAGGGAACCAGTGTCTAAAAGTGATCATTTTCCTCAGGTTAAGGACTAAAAACAGCTCTATTTAACAAGTCACTAGAGACAACATGAAACACATATCTCAGATGCAATTTGTGGATGGGGCTCGTGTAAGTTGATTCATATACATCACCATTCAAAAGTTTGGGCAATGTATGATTTTTTTTTAAATGTTTTTAAAATAAGTGTCTAATGCTCACCCAGGCTGAATTTATTTGATCAAAAATACAGTATAAACAGTAATATTGACATTTTACTACAATTTTAAATAACTGTTTTCTATTTTAATATATTTTAAAATATAATTTATTCCTCTTGTGGCAAAGTCTTCAATGTCACATGATCCTTCAGAAATCATTCTGATATACTGATTTAGTGCTTAAGAAACATTACTTATTATTACCAATGTTGGAAATAGTTGTGCTGAATCTGCTTAAAATGTTTGGGAAACAGGGATCATTTTTATTCTATTAATAATTCTATTCTGATAATATTATTTTCCTTAAAAAAATCTTACTGAACCCAAACTTTTGAATGGTAGTGCACTTGTAGCTTAAAGAGCCAAAAAGAAGGACTTTACCTTTTGATGATACAGGTCGGATGAATTGAGGGTTGTTGCCTACCTAGTGATGGTTTAGCCACTACACACTGGTGTTAGCTAATTCTGGAGATAAGAGCCATTGTTAGCAGTGATAAAAGGTGTCTCACCGTTGATCTCCTTTACATTAATACTCTCGCTTTTTGTGACTAGGCCGCAGTCACCATCCAAGACAGTTGCTATGAAGTCCAGAGGCTCCTCCTCCTCCTGTTATCAAACACCTCCTCTCACCCACACTCCCGCCCACTGCCCATCGCTCGCAGCAGCCAGGCCCTGCAGGAGCAGGAGCGCCAGCGGGAGGCGGAGCGGCGTCGGGAGGAGCTGGCGGACGTGGCCCGTCTACGGGGCACGCTGGTACGAGAGCGGCAGCAGTGGGACCGAGAGTGCCAGGTGCGGCAGATTCAGCAGTCGGAGCTGGAGACGTCATTGGAGCAGAGGGAGCTGTTGTGCCACCTAGAGGAGCGGAGGCTGCAGAGCGAACGACAGGAGCTCCATGAGCAGCTGCAGGAGTACCAGCAAAGCCTGGAGAGGCTGCGAGAAGGTCAGAGGAGTGTAGAAAAGGACAAAGAGAAGCTGGAAACTCAGCGGAGGCTGCTGGAGAGTTTGAAGCATGGCTGCCAGAATAACCTGCCCACCATGGTCATACCACTAGATGGACAGCAGACACAGGTAGGATCAGTGAGTGGATGGGAATGTGTCGGACTCAGTGGTGGTCTGTGTGATGTGTAAATTAAAGTCACCATGAAATCAAAACTGAAAATTCTTACCCTTTATGGAATATTGTAGTGTTTTTTATAGAGGTCGACCGATAGTGCATTTTACCGTTAACGATACCAGGGTTGGACCACGCTGGCCAATAACCGATTAATCAACCGATAGTTTGTAAAATGGATACTGAATGAAAACAAAACATAAAATAGTGCTAAACTTTATTACAAAAATTTAAAAACAGTACTGAACCACGATGGACTGTACTTTTTAAATATAAACAATATTAATATATTAATTAAACCTGTTAGTTCATAGTGCATTAACTTATGTTAAGAGATACAGCTTTAAAACATTAATTTCAACATTTACTAATAGATATTTACAATGAACAACACTAACCCTTAGTTAATGTTACAAGTGGAATCTTATTGTAGTGTTACCATTTCATAGAAATCCAATCATGCTGAATGATGACCAGCTTTAAATATCTACACAAAGGCCAGAGCATTGAAATTAAACGCACATATATATTGTATGTTTACTCTCACACTTTACTTGCTTAGAATACTTTATTATCTAATCAAAATAGCAAAATATGTGTTACAGTGGTGATAAAAAAAGAACTGAAATCTTGTGTATGTTTCTGGCTGCAAGCATGAACATATCAGTTTGCTATCTCATGTCTCTAGATTTACATATGCAACGTCCCTGCATATCGAATGCAAAAAAAGCAACCAGCTGGATAAAAACAAATGCAAATAGATGGTAACAATCGTGACATTAAATATTTGGGTTGGGCTTGTATGCGGTTTTGTCACATTGTTTTATAACCGCTTGAGTTACTAATGTTTGCATCCTCTCAGCCTTGACTGCAAACTGCTGTTCTCCATTAATGCTGCATCTAGTCAACAAATGAATTACTTTATAATGATATGAAAACTTCACGCACTATATGCGTTTACCTGTAAAAATGCAAGGTGGAATGACAGAAACTTGAGATTTCCCATTAAATTGAACCTGACAGCTCTGAATATCAGTCAATTTTGTAGGCCACAGTGACTTCGGGGTTGGACAAGAACTTACAAACAAAATACTATGATTCATTTACATATACAATACATATTATTCAAATTAAACAAAAATGTCTTTGTAGCATACCATTAACGGTGATCATTTTTTGACATCTATAGGTTTGAGAAACTGCCTCTAATTATTGCACTTGATTATGATCGCAAATTTAAAAAGTTTAACCATGTTTTTGAAAGAAACTTGTTGTCATTCATATTCTGGTTGGTCAATTTGCACATCTGAGAAGACTCGGCACTTTTTCAGATTTCTCTGGCTTTTGTACAATGATTTGAATTGGCTTAGAATACCACATAGGAGAATCTACTTTAAAACACCTTTATACATTTGTGTTATGCGCATTAATCGAATGTAGTTTAATTTAGAATAATTTGTGAGGAGACTGCAGCTCTCTTGCTTCCTGTGATGGATTGCCACCAGTGCCACTAAGGCAGCTTTGCTTTAGGGCCATTGTAGTTTCTGCCTATTTGCATGTTCTTCGTATATGTTTGTATGTGTTTGAAATATTTCTAAAAGCTGTAGCTGTGAGCTGTGGGAATGTCATAAAAGCCTTCGTGCACAGCTTGAGTCTGGAGACACAGCTGTCTTCTAAATGCTGACATATTTCTTTGCTCCTCCGCTCTTTCCTCCTTTACTCTGTTGCCGAAACACCCAGGTAGTGATGTCAGAGGATAGCACTCCCAAATCCTCTCTCATCTGACTTTGAAGATGGAACAAAACTGTCAGTTATGAATTCAAGGCTGAGAAACTATATTTCCTGTTTTTCTTGATCCCATTTGCTTTCTTTTTTGGTCATGTGAAAAAAAGCACAGACCTTCTTTCTTTCTTTCTTTCTTTCTTTCTTTCTTTCTTTCTTTCTTTCTTTCTTTCTTTCTTTCTTTCTTTCTTTCTTTCTTTCTTTCTTTCTTTCTTTCTTTCTTTCTTTCTTTCTTTCTTTCCCTTAAAAATTTCAGCTGTTTTTGCATTCTTCTTTCTCTCTCTGTACCATTTAAAAAGTTTGGGGTCAGTAAGATATATAACTGTTTTTGAAAGAAGTCTCATATGCTGACCACAGCTATATTTATTTAACCAAAATACAGTAAAAACATGAATATTGTGAAATATGTTTTACAATTTATTGTTTCTATTTCAAGAAATTTAAAATGTAATTTATCCCTCTGATGGAAAAGCTGAATTTTCATCAGCTTTTACGCCAGTCTTCAGTGTCACATGATCAGAAATCCAGAAATCATTCTTATATGGTGATTTGGTGCAAGAAACATTTCTTCTTATTATCAATGTTTAAAATACTTGCTTAATATTTTTGTGGAAACCATGATGCAGTACACATTTTTTTAAACGAATCTCTGACACATTATTTGTTCTATATAAGGCGGGCGTACACTGCACGTTCGGACACTGGGGAGGTCCTGAGTCATTGCACATGTTACGAGTCAGTTAACCTGATAATCGCATCAAAGCTGCTGGTACACGGCATGACTGTACTGCACGGCGAGCTGGTGGCAATCGCTTCTGCGCTGAACACACAGACTGGAGCTTTCAATGTTGCTGCTATAGCTTTGGGTAGAAAAAAGAAAGAAAATAAAAAGACGAGTGTGCAAATGATTTGGTGAAAAGCACAGAACAACACAGCCATTCTTTTCAACAAAAACTACTAGACAGTGTATTTGTGTGTGTGTCAGTGTATGCGCATGCTGTAGGGTTGCAGCCACTGGGCTATAATAATATTCATAGACCTAGCCTATGTGACGTGGTTGTGCATGATTTGGCAATAGGGGACACCCTATACACTGGTCAAAATTGGCCAGACTCCCTGAACTTTTTTAAAATCTGTTTGAAAATTATCGGTAGATTGGGAGGTGCTCATAGTGTGCCCGGCTCGGCTCGTAATTCCTCTCATACAATGCGAGCCGTGACTGTACGAGCATCAACAATTTCCACACGATTCGTACGACTGCAAAAATCGCACCAAATGTGGCTTTCACACCGAAGGAACATTTTGGTAGTTTGTGTAACTATTGGTGGAACTACCTGCTTTTTGGCATTTTCGCACCGCAGGAACTGGGAACAATTTTAGTTTTAGGAATGCTTTTTGTGAGGACTAAATTAGCTCCTACTTCAGAGGAGGGTCTAACCCAGCACAATAGGAACTACCAATAAGTCTTAAGTTAATTGGCCAAATGCATGCCATACGAAACAAGCCGTGTAAACACACAGTTTGCATGTACTCACTCCACGAACATGGAAAACAGTGATGGATGGACCAACGCCAAAATCCATGCACTTAACCTTTACGCTACGGAGTTACTGACGTTGTTGAATGCTGCGCCAAAACAACGACAATGCCGTATGACTTTTGCCACTTCAGAGTTCCTACTGGCAGTGCATTGGGAACATTTAGTTCCCAATTCCGCCCTGATGGCTAGTTCCTAGAACTATTGCGAAAGCCCCTTATTCTCTAGCCCCTGTTTTTCTCTCTCTTTCTCTTTCTGTTTTTGAGATGAACAGTATTTTGGATGATTGGATTAAACCAACTGACCAGACCTCCCAAACACGCCTTGACAAATAAATAAGACTACGGCAAAAACCCAAACTAGGGTTGGGCGGTATTACGGTAATATCGGATACCGCGGGATCTTAAAATAGCACCGGTATCAGTTTCAATACCGTCATTACCGGCACTTATATAGCCTATAATATATATAATTTATTTATTGCCTAAAAAATGCTTATGTGTGGTTGCAGTTTGGCAATATTTCTGGTTCCAACCGAATGAGAAGGGAGAGGCGGTAAATACTGATGAGGCAATTTGTAAATTGTTCCATAAAAAGGTGACCGCGAGAGATGTAAACACCTCTAACCTAATGTCGCATCTCCGAAACTACCACCCACTCACTGCTGCCAGGATGCATTTTGTTCTCGAGTTCATTAAATAAGCGCATTGTTTCGTATTGGTTAAAATATTATAATGTTATTTTTTCCATCTTTCTTGATTATGAAAAGTGAACAGCACAAATAAGATGGGATGCATCGGGAGTCAGACGATTTGACCACTTCAATAAATTTCGTTTTGTAAAAGGCCTCTTTAAAACGAATTTCGTTTTGTATAAATTCTATCTTAATTTTAATAAATTTTTCATCAACCAATTGCCTATATATTTAATATAATCATGACATGATGGGCGATGGCATGCCGCGGTCACTTTAACCGAAACTTGGAGATGGCGATCGTCAATTTCTTTAAACAAAACAATTCAAAACGAAAAGAAATATAGGGTAGCCTACTCTCTGATTAATCCATGATGTGCATTTCTCTCTATGGCGTTCACAGAGATGGCGATCGTCAATTTCTCAAAACGAAAAGACAAAGGCCACTCTGATTATTTAATCCATGATGTGCATTTCTCTCTAGGCGCGTTCATACGGAGATGTGATCATCAATTTCAGCAAACGAAACCATACAAACCGAAAAGAAATAGACTAGCCTACTCTCTGTAATCCATGATGTGCATTTCTCTCTATCGTTCACTATGGAGATGGTGATCGTCAATTTCTTTAAACGAAACAATTCAAAACGAAAAGAAATATAGTCTGATTAATCAATGATGTGCATTTCTCTCTATATGCGCGCTCACTACAGAGATGGCGATCGTCAACTTCCACCTTTACAGAAAAGTTTTATTAAAAATCAAATGGACACGCGTCACCGGATTACAAAGGCACTTCTTGCTTGTTGCACGCACACAGTATTATGTTGAATAATGGTGGGCTCGGGCTCATAATAACAGTTAATGCCGTCGACCGGACTCAGACACAACGTGCACGGCTTGATTTTTTTTTTTTTTTTTTTGCCCGATCTGGCATTCAGTTTCTGAACTGTGTAGGCACAAACCAACAGTTTGGTGACGCCGTCTGAGCCCATTATGTCATCATTTTTAATTAGTCACGGTAATACCGTATACCCCGGTAAAATTGGGAGGGGGTTTGACGGTATCAAAATTCGAATACCGCCCAAGCCTAACCCAAACACAACGAATTTTATAAGGTCTAAAGCCAATGTTGCCTTTTCAGGCAGAGTCAAATCAGGTGTGGCAGTCCACTGAGGAGAAAAACATGTCATTCCTCGACCTCTTGTACACAGGGAGGATTCAGTTGTGGTCAAGTGCCTGTTTCTCACACACAGCTAAGCCTCTGATTCATTACCTGCGAAAATGAGAGTAATTCATGGCTCATCAGTCTTAGGCTGTGTGAGGTGGTCTAAGCTTCAACCTCTTGACTGTGACTAATAAAGTTATTGACTAATAAACAAGCTAATGATTAATTATAATTGCCCCTACCAAGGCAAAATAATTAAAAACAAGTCTTTGTACTTCATTCTGCAGGTCAGGGAAGTGATGTTTCATTTGGGTGTGTGGTTTGTAAAGGACTGTTTAAAAATGATCGGAAAGTGCAAGGGCAAGATGTAGGACAATAGTGTCCATCTGATGGCTAACTTCTCTGTAGAGTCTTCACTACATACAGACACACAGTGTTGGGGAGTAAATAAAACAACTTGACTACATTGGTCAGTATGTGATAGTAGTTCAGCTGTTTTCAAAACACTGTAGTTTTTACAGTAATAAGTTACTTTTTCAACAAGTAGCAGGGTCGTGCTACAAAATGCTGCTTGGCCATAATATTGTTGCACAACTGATAAAGTCTGATGAAGTCTACACAACAATATATTTGGTTTATTCATCACTGACACAGTGTTTGACTCGCTTATACTGAATACATTCTAAATTATGCCGTTTCCTAGTTTTGCTTATACTTTGTTTTATCAGTTGTATTTACTGTAAGACGGCCATTGATTAATTCTTGTTAGAATTATTTTTTTTTCTTTTCATAATCAATTTCCTAAATGCAGAGGTAGAGGCTGATATGCTGTTTTTTTTTTTTTTGTTTTTTTTTTACAGTTTGGGGTCAGTATGATTTTTTTTAAAGAAATGAATACTTTAATTCAGTAAGGATGCATTAAAATCAGCAAAAGTGATAGTAAAGACATTTATAATGTTACAAAAGATTTATATTTCAAATAAATACTTTTGAACTTTTCTTTCAGCGCAGAATCCTGAAACAGGTTCCCACGAAAATATTAAGCAGCACAACCATTTTGAACTAAATCAGCATATTAGAATGGTTTCTGAAGGATCATGTGCCACTGAAGACTGGAGTAATTATGCAAAAAATTCAGCTTTGAAATCACAGGAATAAATTACATGCTAAAATATATTAAAATAGAAAAAGGTTTTTTTTTTTTTGTTTTTTTTTTTTTTTACAATATTTCTGTTTTTACTGTATTTTTGATCAAATAACACACTTCTATCAAAAGCCTAGATAAAAAAAAACATTACCAGATAAAGATGCTTTTTGAAGTCCAGTTGTAAAAGAAAAGAAAAAAACTCCAGCTTTTTGAAGTCTTATGAAAACAGCCAGAATATGAGAGGTAAAATCCTTCACAGCCTGTTATTGCTGTTACGTGGATTCCTCCTCAGAATGAAATCTTGACTTAAATAGCTTGTGAGTGTGTATCTTCCACCATCTTAGCTTTGACCTTTTGGGGAATATATTTCTGTAAGACTCTCCTACACACATGACCTACACACAATAGATCCACTTCAGGTCCAAGTTATTTGTGGTATTATTTGTGGGGGCCGATTAGCATAAAACAGTGATTTTGAGCTTGTGGGTCAATGATTCAGCCTGGCCTTAAATACATATGCAATGCACATATTTAACCAACTGAATGAATGAGGATAAGCTCAGGAAGAGAGGTGAAGAGGTGGATATGATGTCTGATGGCAAAAACATCATCATACTGTAGGCTCTGTTGTCAGTTTTCTGAAGTTAAGCAGCCATTTATAAATGTGATCAAATGAAGTACACAAAAGAAAACTATGGAAACAAAGAAAATCCTTTGGATGACTGATGATGTAATGTGGAAGTAATACAAATTTATATAATTTATGCTAATAAAAGTAAGCTGGAAATTAAAACTAAATTTAATATCATGGCTAACATCTATTTTTTTTTTCTTTAATGTTCCCTGATTACACTATAATTTAATTAAAACATTTAATAAATACACCATATTCTGTAAAGTCCACTTATGTTAGACATGATTTCTTGCAAGATTTTTTTCTCTTTTTAATTATTTGTCTTATATTGTTTTCCACAATCTCACTCATAGAATTAAACAGCTTAAAGGAGTCATGACCTGTAATTTTCACTTTTCCACGAGAAAAAATGTATGTTATGATTGCCTAACGATTATACACTGGCCGGGAAGCCGATATTTAAAAGTGAAGCGTTTGTTTACCCCTGGGTTCGTCAACCAGCCCACGTGCACTCAAATACGTGATGTTAATTTCTGCGCCGACGCAGGATATACCATATATGGACACCGCAGATCTCAATGACCACTGTAAGCTGATAAAAAAAGTAGACTACATCTCCGTTAATGTAATCTACATTAAATAAAGGTAAACCTATGTGGGAGAAACTAGCAACAAACGTTTTAGCTCGTTACTGATGTTAAGGTATGTCTCAGTCAAAATGATTGTCTTTACCATTCAGAGGCATCTTGCTGTGGACGTCCTTCCATCGACTCTACATCTTCCCTTTCCAGCTCAGGTTCAGAGTCTGGCTCGTGCATATAAGGTTGAATTCCGTAGGTCGCGGCCAGGTCGGGTTCATTCACAACTTGCTCCATGATGTCATTTTGGAATGATATGCTGAAGCGTTACCTGCGGTGTCAACCCCCCTCCTTCCTGCCACCAATCAACGCGCCCCTCATTTGCATTATTACAATGACCGTCCACGACAGCCAAAATATCGCATCAGATCTCGCGAGACAATAATGCCTTCAGAAATAAGGGTCAGAGGAGCTCTGTGTTTATTTTTTTTCAACTTTTCTTTTTTAGAAGGGCCTGAAAGACTATAATAGAGCGTGGGTATCCAAGGTAATACTAGGTTATGACTCCTTTAAGTATGCTTACTGCTGTCATCATGACTTGTGAAGTTGTGAAGAGGTGTGAAGTTGTGGGTTATTAACATGTGATCCGATCCTGCAAAATTTCACAGAAAGAGAGGTGCAGGAGTATATACCTTAATTGCGTTGTTTCTAGAGTTGTATTGTGTAGATGATATAGTGATATGTGAGAGATGTGCATCTTTGTCGTGCAGGACGCTGGTCACCATCAGGACGAGCATGGATCCATTTTTGTGAACGAGGCAGCATTTATGTCTCCCTCTCTAAACAACCGGCACATCCACCTTCAACATCATCCACACCATCATCATCAGACTGTCCGCCTGCACTCAGGATCTATAGGATTCTCAGATTCTCCCAGTGCTCAGAACAGTCTCAATTCACTCCTGGCACGATCCAACCCCAGACAGAGCTCTGCTGGAGTGTCCGATGCTCCTGCAGGGCATGAGAGTTGGACCGGAGGAACAATGTACTCGACCCCTCTGAGAAGTCTAACAGAGAACCCAAATGATGGTAATGTTTTTACTGCAATCACTTGTTACTTAGTTGGGGTGGGCAGTATGTCAAGTCTTATGTCACAGTATGAGTATTTTGTAAGTTATTTTTGCTGAACATTCTCCAGCCCAGTATAAAATATCTGCATTTCTTGGTATTAAAAGGTAAAAATAGTAATATTATGAAATATTATTGCAATTTGATATAACTGTTTTCTGTTTTAATATATTTTAAAATGTAATTTATTCCTGTGATGGCAAAGTTGGATCATTACATCATTACTCCAGTCTTCAGTGTCACATGATCCTTCAGAAATCATTAGAAACATTTCTTATTATCAATATTGAACAGAGTTATGATGCTTAGCATTTATTTGAAATAGAAATCTTTTGTGGCATTATAAATGTATTTACTGGTTTCATTAAATTTAATACATTTTCTGAATAAAAGTAAGTTTCTTAAAAAAAAAAAAAAATCTTAATGACCCAAAACTGATCAGATCTGTCTCAATGTAAAAAAGCTTCACATTATGTAACACTTGAGTTAAAAACAAGACTTAAAACAGGGATGCATTATTAATATTTGGATGAATCACATTTAAAGCCATTATAAAATACCTGTTGCAACATGGCACCCGTAAATAACCTACAGTTACATCATGCCTGCACCAGACATTTGGTGTGACACGTCAAACTGTCCACACAGGAAACACCCATCTGCGACTCACTTTAGAGTATGTGCTAGTTTTCTGATTTAAAACCGTGTCACGGATATGCTGCAATATAAATGGTATTGCAGAATATCTAATGATTGACATATTTCTACCATTATATACCTGCCCATTCTGCTAGTTGACAGTTTGGCTTGATTTTCTGCTTTTTTTTTTTTTTTCTCGTCGTTTGTCGGGACGCAGATGCAAAAGAAAGAACTGATTTCATCACATCTACTTGCGAATCATTATTAAAACTTGTGTTGCAGCAGCGAAGGTCGATTCGCTTTCTTTGTGTTGTTAATCTGTTTAATAACAAAGATTCATCCTAGCTCTATCACACCCAGGTACAAACATGCACAGATACACATCTGTCTCAGCGATCAATTGCTCCTCTGTCTATTTACTGTCGGGATGACAGTGGCGTGTGAATCAAGGGCCGCCAGCTACGGGAGACTGATTGGAACATTGATCTAAAAAATCTTTACCGAGTGACCTGTCATCTCACAAGAGCGAGGAGGGGAGAGGAGATATCAGATTCATCTGATATTTACTCATGAGCTGTTCGAGTTGTCTGTTTAACATTACGAATCGTCCCTCTCACACACACAAACACATACACTTCATCTCTGTAATGTCTAAAGGTACACTTGTATACTACAGTAAATAACACATCTTATTTACTTGCTTTAAATGTTGTATCCTGTCATTGCCTCATTAACCCTCTCTCATTATTGACAGAGTGTGCACAAGGGTGCAAGCTAGATTAGGGTCCCACTCCCTAGCTTTATCATCTTTTTCAACATAAATATCCATAGTGTATATTTACCACATTTGTTTACCCAGAATCCCCTGCTTTCTACAAGAAAACTCTATCAGTGTGTGTGTAATTGCATACTGTCTAAGCAGGTACTACATTTGAATTTTAACTTATTTCATGACCATTAAAACAGAATGTCCAATATACAGTAGTATGAATATGGGTATGAGTGAAATTCAATAAAAACTGTCGCGTTGCTTCACTACTATTCACGAATCCTCTCCTGTGGCCTCATGGGATAGTAAAGTGTCCAGCAAATGCTCAGTTCAGAATCTCGGTGGAAGTAGGAAGCCATCCAGGGACTTTTCACCTACTGTTTTTCGAATACTTTGTATTCTATTGGCCTACTGTTTTTCCACAGTCTGTATCGTAGGAAAGTATTTGATTTCGGATGCAGCGTTTGTCAGTCTTGACACCATCTGATGAGTGTTGCACTCAGGTCAGTTTGGCTGGTTGTGCTGGTAGTAGCATTTTTCTCCATTGATGGGCATTTATTCAGGCAAAATGCAGATTTTTACAAGCTATATATATATACTTTTGAAAGAAATGTATAATTTTATTCAGCAAGGATACATTAAATAGTTCCAAAGTGACAAAAGACATTTATAATTAATGTTACAAAAGGTTTATTTTTCAGTGCTGTCCTTTTGAACCTTGTATTCATCAAAAAAATCCTTAAAAAACCATATCAACGTATTAAGCAGCACAACCATTTTCAGCATTGATAATGTTTCTTCAGCATCAAATCAGAATGATTTATGAAGGATCATATGACTAAAGACTGGAGTAATGATGCTGAAAATTCAGCTTTGCTGTGACAAGCAAAAATTACTTAAAAATGATCTTAAAATATATATGAAAAAATATTTAAAATTGTAATAATATTTCACATTAGATACTTTCAAACATTAAAAATACATGTACTGGACACTATATCTGGAGGTTTTGTTGGGGCAACCAAACAAAGACGAAAAAATCCACTAAAGATCTAAAGCAATTGGAAATGCAGTTTGCCCCTGTTGATATGACACCTCAGGTGAATTACATCTTGGGTCACAAAAGATTATGTTGATGACGCATGCACAGGCTTAAACTGAAAAAGAAATTTCCTTATAGTCTACCTTCAAAATTGAACATTTGTTACCTGTCCTTCACATTATCTCTCTATGTACAGTATGAAAGCCTTGATTGAAGTGCCTGTTAAATCAACATGACTATAACACTGCTTTGTTTAACTGTTTATTCAGAGGTCAAGACCACAGCCTTACAATAGTCACTGTTTGACTGGGTCATAGTCCCTGTTGAGAAGCAGGTAATTAAACGTTAGAAGGATTCATCAGTTTCATTTACAACATCACATGAATGTAAATGACATGTGATGGCACTTGAGCTGTACCCCTTGTGTGGGTTAGATTTTTTGAATGCAGCAACATGAATATGAAGGTAATAGTTTGCTCAAAAATGTAAAACTTCCAACCCCTTATTATTTTCTTTGGTGAAACACAAAAGAAGCTTCTGTGCTCCATACGGTACAATGAAAATAGATGGCCTCAAAATTTGGTCTGTTCCTTACACATAGGAAGACCATCAATGAATACGGTCTTAAATTTCAATCTGTTCCTCACACGAAACTTGCAATATAGCAGTGGTTCCCAACCATGTTCACGGAGTACCCCCAAAACTTCACATTTTGCATGTCTCCTTTATCAAACACACCTGATTCAACTCATCAGCTCATTATTATAGACTCTAAGCAAAGCCACGTGAAGGCAAGCCATGCAACCTTAGCCAGATAAAAGCGCAACACTGCGGTACGCAGGGAAGGAAACGAGACCGTTTTTAACTTTGCGCACTTTGTGCTTTAACTTTGCGCACAAGCAGATCCATTTCTTCGCTGGAGAAGCGTTACATTTTTCAACTTGCAAATTCCACCACGTAAATAGCAATCCGCCATGGCGCGGGCGCAACTGGCTTTTAAAGGGAATGGGAGATGAGACTTTATTGCACTTTACGCCCAAAACACACCCATTACTCATTAAGAGAATAGGGACAACCCTCATCAAATGGTCTTCTTTTACTTTTGCTCATTTAATAAATCAACCCATCGTCTAATCTTCAACATGTTTGCTCTTAAACGTTAATTTTGGATTGGTATATTTTTAGAGTTTACACTGAGCAAAAACGCTATTTTATAAGATAGGTCACTGACAATTGCTTGACAGGTATGATTTAGTTTGCTTCAGGTGACTATTAATGACGTAATGACTAATAACATCCGATTTGTCTTCACAGATGTGGGTCAGCTTAGCAATCTCCAAGAATCTTGGTCAGCCGAAGGAACAGGGGTGGGGCTTCCTCAAGCCGACGTCCTGCTTGTCAACCAGCCCTTTGTTACCATGGAGACAGAGAGCAGAGATACTGATGGAGAGGAGAACATTGTGTATCTCTGAACTGAACAAACAAGCTTTAGTTGGTTTTGAAACAAAACATTTGGACTTGGATTTGAGATTTGGATCAGGATATGATCCCACTCTTTATTTGTGTGGGTATTTTTATTCTTTCATTCATCTTAGCACACTTTTGGCCTTCTGTGACATTCTCCAGACTTCATAGCACTTACTTTGGTCCGTGTGTGAGATGGGACTTGTCGAGTGGCTGTGTTTTGCTTTATAGCCTGGAGCCTGCAATGACTGAATCAGGTTAGGCAGTTTCTGCACACGTTTACTCACACATACTGAAGTCCCCTCCCACAATGCTGCACAGTGTAGTTTTCTCCAACTGTTCATGTCAGCTTACATCAGGACACAAAAATACTGACCCTTTCGTTCAGTAGATGGACGATGACTTGGTTTATAAAAGCGTTTCTCTGCATATTATATGAGTCAGGCTTATGTGAGTGTGTGTGTGTTAGCGTAAGGAATCACATTATCTCCTCTTTCAAATTCAATCTCTCACTTTAGGAAATTGGTTTCACATGTATGGATGGAGGGGAATGTGTAAAATGTGTCCTCTTCTGAAACATTTCAGTTATTTGATGCTCACGAGACATTGCCTATAATGTCACATATGCAGTGAACATCTGAAAAGTCTCATCAGCATTCAGATTACACACTGGCATTCACCTTTATCTCTTGATACTTTAGGACAGTGTATTGTCATAGCAGCCTGAAGGCTTTGTTCATGCATTTTGCATGTTGTCAATATTCATTGTTTGTTTTATGTGGATCAACATTTTCATCACTTTTTGTTCATACATAGGCTATATTTTTGTAAATAGCATACATTCAGGCCTGCTGTAATTTCAATCACACTAAAAAAAAATTCGAGCCATGATTATAAAAAAAAGACTACAGATAAGTACTAGGGGGTTAAACTGACAAGAATTCAGTGTGTATTTGCTTTTTTCTAAGGCTTATCGCTGATTTAAAAGCAGGTGCTTTGCTGCGCATGAGAACACTTGCTATCCTTTGTGTTTTGTTTCTTCTAATGCATAGACCCTATTTATTGTTGATATTTTTAAGGAATAATTGTATGTACATAGAGCATGTTTTGTATAATTGTTGTATGTAGACGGGTGTAGTAAATGTTCATACATCAGCTTGTGTATTTTTTCTTGTTTTAAATAATCTTCATCTATTTTTTTTAGCATCCTGAAATCTAATATTTACAATGATGTGTTTATGTACTCAACTTGCTAGATACCAGTTCCAAATAGATATTTTAAATTCTTTGACGGTACATGTGTCATCTATGCATTTTTGAATGCGGGTCTAAATATGTTAACTTTGATTTCATGTTGACTTAAAAATACATACATAATTAAATTGTAACTTCTCATTATAGTCAAGTTTCCCTTTTAAGTAAGAATGCATTAAGGTACAGAATTGCAGTAGTTCTTTAAACATAACTTATCAAGACTGTAATTGCAAATGCAGCAAATGCATTTAGCTGAACAAGTAACGTAAATAAAATGAGCGACCCCAAACCGTAACTCTATAGAACCAACTGATTAATAATCCACAGTTTTTCAGTAGACTGTGAAATATTTATCAGTACAAGACAAAACACATGCTGCTGGGTAGAAAAATGTCATGGAGTCCAAAAGTTTGCCTTTAGGTTACAACTTCTAGAATTTCAAAGAACTGTAGGTCTGACCAAAATAAGGAAAAGGCCTCACTGCAGATATGGCTACATTCAATTACTGTGGTTAAAATTGATAATCATATATCAATATATTGTCATATATTTTCATAATCTCTTATGTTTTATATATTTATGGTGACTATAACAAAACCTCTTTTTTTTCTGTTTATAGCCCTCCCCCTATTATTTAGGGACCTCTAAATGTTATTTGCACACACTAACAAAGTCAATATATAGTGCTGCTGAGTAATGCGTCCATCTGTGGGGACAGTAGCCAACCGTACAAAACGCCTCCCCATGGCACCGTAATGACTTTAGGAGCAGTTCCACTGTAAACCTGTCATCCCAGCAAATAAATAACGGCCATTAACTAGCATCCCACCTATGGCCCCTTTCCTGTGCATACTACTCTACATATTACTCTGACGGGTGTGTTAATCTAGAGACACGAGAGGACATAAACATAATGAATACAGAAAATGGCTACCAGGCGGTCTTTGATTTTGGAGGCCTAGAAATGGAACAAAAAAGTTAAATCTGCTACAAAACACACAGAACGTATTTTTGCATTTTACGGTTTTTCTTATTTTTTTGCTTTGTAAACGTGCTAGACAGACATGTTTGACCATTTTTCTCATCTTTTACAGTGTCTTGCTCATGAGTGCTGCGTTGTAACGCCTTAGAGCTTAAAACGTACCTCAAGAACCTTTCTGTTTTTTTGAGTTTTGTATTTCACTGTTCTGCTTCTTGCATTTTTAAATGCCCCTTTAATTTGATTGTCGTGTTCCAACTGCTTATATTTAAGAGCAATGAAACTTTTCACTGTGTGTATCATTCTGCTTGTCTGTTTATGTGTCCTTCAAGTGGATTCAGAAATATCTTTATTAGCGAACAAGCGGAATCGTATTTAAAAGTTGCCAAATTGTGACATTGGAAGAGGTGGGTCAATTTAAAGGGGTCGTATAATGGTACATGCACTTTTACAAGTTGATTGTACTGAAATGTGTGTTGGCAGTGCCTGTACACAACCATCATAAAATGATAAAAATCCATCAAGTGTTTTTTTTTTTTAATCTTCTTATATGTTTCGCCCCCATCTCAAATCAAGCTGTTCGATTTTGTGACATCACAAAATCGACGCCCCTCCCACGATGGTTGAATGACAGCAGCGTTTCAACACAGACCCGCCCTCGTGAGCGAGCTGTCAATCATAGCACGCGCCGACCCTGTTCATTGTTGATAGCTGGAGCACTGAGTAGAATGGCGTCTAAGCGATTGTGGTTATTTGCTAAGAAGCTGCTCCTGAAAAAAGGATCACTACCAAATATTCGTGTTCCTGCTGCACCTCCAGAAGAACTGAAGTGAGTGTAACGTTTTATTGACCTTTATATTAATCTTTGCAAATTGCTTGCTGCACGCTTCACGATGAATGCGGCTAAGGTTTACACTCAGGGTACATTCCGGCATGTTTTCTATATACACGTTCTCAATATAATTCATAATCTCACGTTTATAATGAACAACGCGTTATGGTTATTGTGTTATTGTGTTACAAACGGTGTCCGCACAGAACAGAGGGGCGGGGTGAGCAAAGCTCATTATCATTTAAAGACACATGCACTGAAACGGCGTGCTGAAAACAGAGCTGTTTTTGACCAGGTAAAATTAGTGTTTTCTTACAATACTAATGAGAATTTTTAATTAAAGTATATTACAAACTTCTAATTTAGACCCTAAAGAATCATATTAGCTTGTACAAAAATGACATTATATGACACCCTTTAAAACATGGTGAAAATACTGACTCATAATAAATATAATATCTACAATGTATATAGGTGAGCAGAAAGTCAGCAGAAGGAATGTGTATATATATAATATAATATAACATAATATAATATAATATATAATTTAAAAAAGTTAAACAAACAAATGAGTTATACTTTGTGGGTGTCCTTTTCCGATGTGTTTTCCTCCCAAATATTTGTGTGGGGTTGAGAAAGGGTTTGGAGAAATAGATATACAGTACATATCATTTTATATTTGTCATGTAACTTTTGGTAACCTGCGTGGGTATCAGTAAATCACACTCTGACCCACATCTGCACACAAAGCTCCCTTCAGCTACAAAGGAAAGCCGCATCCCTGTTTACTAAACACACAGTAATTACATACGCACATTACTGAGCTTTGATGATGGGCAGAGGCCCGCAGCCATCACGCACAATCAAGTGTTTAGTGCTCGTGGACTCTTTCATTTCTTTCTAATCCCTTCATTTCTCCATTCCCTCTTCCTCAGGGAGTGCCAATGCTGTCTTTCATCACTTGACAGAATAAGACAAGTACTTCCCAATTTGTCCTTCTTTAAGCCGTCACGAACACACACACAAGCACGTATGTTATCACCTCATGAGCTCCAGTAATTAGAGGATTCGGTTTGATTGAAGGCCTGTAACTTAAGTCTGCGTGTGGCTGATAGAGCAACATTTTGAAGCCTTTTGTCCCATGTGAACCATGAAGTGTCCCTGTAATTCTGCTGTGGGTGTCAAAACCCGTCATCGGGTCTTTGTAGTGGTGTGTGAGTGGTGTTATATACAGTCATAAAGTAAAGCTGTGAAAGGTGCTTAGGGAGTGGGTTTTAACATGGGTCAGCGGAGCACTTGTGCACACACGCAGATCTTCATCTGCACGGCATGCTGAAGTAGGTATCTTAAAGAGTGTCACTTACGTTAAATCCTCCAATCCCTAAAGCCTCTGAGTCAACAAGACACTTATTCACTGTATCAATTTGAAGGCCTGTATCAGTCAAAATTGTAACAGTGACAGTCCACAAATATTCAGTCAAAGAGAAGCCTCTATTCTGAAGCTGTCAGCACAAATACGCACGCACACATTGAGGTGCATGTATTCTCTTCAAAAACATTTCATGTATTAATATAATTCTGAGGGGATGTCAGTCAAAGAAATACCGGGGAATGTCAGAAAGAGATTAGAGAGAGAGAAAGAAAGAGAAACGGGGCAGTGTACCTGTCAGTTAAGAACTTTTAAATGAGTCTTTAGTGTTGAAGGGTGTGTGCAGCACTTTGAAGTCTTTCTGAATTACAGCCTTTCTCTGCCAGCTTAACAAAGGGATTCTCCAAAAATGTTTAACAGAACATTTACCACACAAATGGAAAACAGACGCAGAAACAATAACTATAATTTAAAACCATAATTTGGTTTATTTGACTTTGTTTATTTGACTTAGGAATTACAATGTGCCAGTGTATATGAAATCCCTTACAAAAAATAAGTACGCTTAAAGGTTATTTTATTAAGTGTACTTGAGTAAAGTTCAAGAGTATAGCCTACTTATAACAATGTACTAGTACTACTTGGGTCTAAATTGGCTCATTTTAGTGTATAAAAGTTTAATATTAAGCATATATCATTCGATAAGCTTATATATCATTAAGCTCGGTCAAAAGATGGAGTACAAGTATAGTGTAATTTTAAATATACATATTTCTGAAAAGTAAATTAATGAATAGTCTTTAATGTCACTTTTGATTTAATTTAATTAATTCATGCCTTAATTTTTTTTTTACCATTCAAATGTCCTATTTGTATAGATGTTTATATACTTTTACTCTTAAAAATCCATTAAAAAATATATAAATGATTACATTTAGATAAAAAAATATATTTATTGTGTGAATTTCAGTTTCTAAAGTAAAACAGCTGTTGCACATTTCCACCAAATAATTCCAACCTTTTTGTCCCTAATAAAGTTTTTTTTATAGTATTTATGATGGATGGATGGATGGATGGATGTTATGCACACAGTGTCTGTAATTGATACCGTTTGGCCTTTGCGGTTAGTGTGGGTGAATACACTCACATATATTCAACCTTTCAACATGTCACCACCGTGGACAATAACAAACACACGCACACCTGTCGTCACTGTGTGTGTGTTACTAATGGCTCACTACACTCCGACTCAGCTGTTCTTGAGAGAGATAAAAGCACAGAGTAATAATGGCTCTGTGTGATAGTGTGTGTGTTAATCTACAGAAGCAGTGTGACCTCAATAAAGTCGTACAGAGTTGAGAGTGTGGTTGTGTGGGTGGGGGTCCTTCACAAAGTAAGTCTGTGTCAGGGGTAAGTGTGTTTATGTGTGTGTGTTGAAAGGATGTTTTAATAATGTCTGTGGTATGGGTTTGTGTGTGTGTGTGTGTGTGTGCATGGACCAGCAGGGCAGCATTATGAAGTCTGCATGATAGAAGATGAAGGTTCATTCTGCAGTTCAGCTGACTACAGTTATTACCATCCCAGTCGACCCACCTGCTCTCTCAGCGGTGAGCTTCTGGGGGCGGCTTTGTTCCCTGAAATTACCCCACTGTGCATGTTTGTGTGCGTCTGCGTGTTGACACCCATCCTATATCACGCCTATTGTGAACAAGTGCATCGTAAGGATCTGTATGCGACTTGTGCTTTGTCTTATAATAAAAGGTTCTTATTTTATTCAGGAAGTCACAAGGGCGGGAGCTAATAGCTGTCCTGATTGGCCTGTCATCAGGACCCATCCCATCTTATTAGAAATCACACTCCTCCATCTGTCTTCATTAGGACCAGAACCCCTCTCTGCCCTATTTCCTCATAAAGATATCCTCATACATCCAGAGAAGTAATGATACCACATTTCATACTTTACCATTGTGTCCTTCCTTGCTCTGCAGTGAATGGCACTAGTGTTCTTGTGGATCAGCCTTGAAATGTTATTTCACACACCATTAAAACAAAAACAAAGAAACAAGTGAATGTTAACAAGTGAAACTTACATTCCCAAAGCATGTCTGAATCTCTCTAGCATTATTAGAATACAAACAAGATCAGAGTAGGAGTAAACTGTAAACACCCGAAGATTGTGTCTATCTGTGTCTTCACAGATATAGGGCCCTATTTTAACAATCATGAAATGCAAATATCAAGCGCAAAACGCAAGTAACTTTGTGGGCGGGTCTTGGCGCTGTTGCTATTATACCGGCGGGATAAATGACTCTTGCGCCCAACACAAATCTAAAATGGGTTGGTCTGAAGTAGCTTCATTATTCATAGGTGTGGTTTGGGCGTAACGTGAAATAAACCAATCAGAGCGTCATCTCACATTCCCTTTAAAGCAGCACTCAGTAGCTTCGGGATTTCTTCGCTGTATTCTCGCTTTTTGCTCGCAGGTTTCTCTCTAGAGCTCCCCCCACAGCTTCGGAATAGATATTTGACAACACTGTTGTAAAAACTCGTTGGTGATTCTCAGACACCAGAGGCTAGTAGATCAACGACATCAAAGCAGATGGGACATTCTTTAAAACGTCTTCTTCATCCAGGTTCGGACAGCGTGAGGGAGCGCAATAATGACAGCATTTTAGCAGATTTATTTTGGCCGTAAATTAATTGTTTACATCGCGAGACTTGATATCACGCGAGACTTCCTGACGCGGCGGCGGCCGGCGGCCCGCCGGCTCAAAGTTGCAAGTGCGTATTTTCCGCTCACGGGCACCAGGGGGGTGGGAAACGACCACCATTCAACCCGAAATAAGTAATATAACCATTCCAATGACTCCGAAGCTGTTCAGTTAAGGTAAAAAAAGTTACTTAGTTCACCTTTAAGAGCAGACGCGCTTTTTCCATAGCGGATTGCTATTATAACGGCGGATTTGCCAGGCGCACGCGAGGAGCGGTTCACAGCCGAGGAGACCGACGTTCTCGTCAGGGACGTTGGGGATGGAGAAACACACCCAAATTAACTTCGGTTAAACAGGCGTATGATAATTTGGGTAAATGTGTAAGCTAGATGTATGCTTTTATAATAAAAACTGTCTATCTATCTATCTATCTATCTATCTATCTATCTATCTATCTATCTATCTATCTATCTATCTATCTATCTATCTATCTATCTATCTATCTATCTATCTATCTATCTATCTATCTATCTATCTATCTATCTATCTATCTATCTATCTATCTATCTATCTATCTATCTATCTATCTATCTATCTATCTATCTATCTATCTATCTATCTATCTATCTATCTATCTATCTATCTATCTATCTATCTATCTATCTATCTATCTATCTATCTATCTATCTATCTATCTATCTATCTATCTATCTATCTATCTATCTATCTATCTATCTATCTATCTATCTATCTATCTATCTATCTATCTATCTATCTATCTATCTATCTATCTATCTATCTATCTATCTATCTATCTATCTATCTATCTATCTATCTATCTATCTATCTATCTATCTATCTATCTATCTATCTATCTATCTATCGATCGTAATAATGTAGGCTATGATTTGCAAAAATGAGAACTGCTGCGTCTGTGTGTAGATGAGAGAATCAAAGTGTATGCGAGTTGTGCACACGCTACATTGATTATGGCCAAGCATGCGCCCTTAAAATAGCATATGAATAACATGCGCAACACGCCACTGACTTTAAACTATTTTTTCCTGGTTAGTGGCGCAATTGTTTCTAAAACCTGCAAATTAGCATGAAGGAACGTTTGCGCCGGAACACGCCTCCTCTTTGCGCTGAACCGCCCCTGGGAGCGCAAGTGTATTTCCTAACTTACCGACGTGCGTCTGTGGAGGGAAAAGTCCGCTTTGCGCGGGTGCAAAATAGGAATGATACATGCGTCGGTGTACAAAGTCAATTGCGCTGGGTGCAAGATAGGGCCCAATGACTCACCAGTCACTTTATTAGGTACATCTTGCTAGTACCGGATCCCCGGACCCCCTTTTGCCTTCAGAACTGCCTTAATTCTTCATGGCATAGATTCAAAAAGGCTCTGATTACATTCCTCAGAGATTTTTGTTCATATTGACATGACAACATCACGCAGTAACTGCAGATTTGTCGGCTGCACATCCGTGAAGCGAATCTCTTGTTCCACCACATCCACATCCCAAAGATGCTCTATTGGATTGAGATCTTGTGACTGTGGAGGCCATTCGAGTACAGTGAACTCATTGTCATGTTCAAGAAACCAGTTCGATGATTTGAGCTTTGTGACATGGTGCGTTATCCTGCTGGAAGTAGCCATCAGAAGATGGGTACACTGCAGAGGTGGAAAGTCCAGGTTCAGAAAGTAAAAGTCCTCCTTGGTATTTTGTTCCAATCACCTGGATTTGCTAATTAGCACAGTTTTTCAGCCAGGAGATACTAGCTAATTAGAACTAATTAGTGAAATCAGGTGGCTAAGTTCATGGGTGGAATAAACATATGGCAGGACTTTTACTTTCTGACCCCTGGACTTTCCACCTCTGGTACACTGTGGTCATAAAGGGATGGACGTGGTCAGCAACAATACTCAGGTAGGCTGTGACATTTAAAACAATACTCAATTGGTACTAATGGGCCCACAATGTGCTAAGAAAATATTACCAACAGCAGCAGCCTGAACCGTTGAAATAAGACAGGATGGATCCATGCTTTCCTGTCGTTTAAAACAAATTCTGACCCTATCTGAATGTTGCAGCAGAAATCAACACTCATCAGACCAGGCAACATTTTTCCATCTTCTATTGTCCAATTTTGTTTAGCTTCTGCTTGACGTGTTGTGCGTTCAGAGATGTACTTCTGCAAGCCTCGGTTGTAACAAGTAGTTATTTGAGTAACTGTTGCCTTTCTATCAGCAACAGTTTGGGGTCAAGTTTTTTAAAAGCTAAATTCATACTTTTATTCAGCAAGGATGCATTAAATTTGATCAAAAGTGACAGCAAAGACATTTATATAATATTACAAAAGATCGTAATCGATTGTAATTGTAGCCCTTTCCTCTCAACATTTTTTTGAGAAAATCGTAGTTAAGAAAGCATCTGATCATAGCGAAGTGGGTATGTTTGCACAAGCTCTGCAATTCACCGTTATCATGTTGGCAAATGAGGCAATTCAAATTCCACTGTTATGAAAGTTTGATTATAAAGTATATTTGAGACTATAGACTATACAGATCTGACTATGTGAGACTAAAAAACTATTCCTACTGCTACAAGTCCATCATCAGTAAACCAACTCATCACTTTTGAACATGTATTTGTGGATACAAACATTCTGTCAGTATTGCCATTAGTCAGTGACTAGCAGCTTTTAAACGAAGTGCCAGTCATTAATGCCCCGCTGTGTGTAACCTCCAAGCAAACGCTTAATATCTCATGAACTCAGTGATCCACAAAGATTGCAGCTGTAATAAAACATTACAGCTCCCCAGCAGACCCACACACCACATCACAGCAGTGTGTAATCCAGGAACTGCAGTTGGATGTCAATAAATTCTCTAGATGTTGAGAATGCCTAATGATGACATGATAATTGTTGCAGACAATTTTATAAACATTTTACATAAAACTGACTGATTAAATCATTAGCACAGAATCAGATACATCTTAACAGTAATCAAATGTTCAGTGCTATTTGTGTATTTGTGTATTGAGAGATGCTCTTTGGACTGGCGTCCATTTTATACAAGAATTCTGGACCTCAAATGACTGAGCAGCGTTACATTAAGAGTGCTTATAAACAACATCACTTATATTCCAACAGCAATCTGGCTTTTCAATATTTGAATCATTCAGCTTGTCTGTTTGTTCCAAATGTCTGTGTATTGTTGGTGGGGATTTTCAGTGAGTCTTTCTACAGGTTCCATTGTTACACCAGTAGGTGGAGACAAGTGACGGTCTTTATGAGTGAGTCATTAAATCATTCATTCAAACGATTCATTCAAAAACACAGATTAAAATTAAACCACCAAAGATTTCAGTGTAAGATTTCAGAGATGCCTTTTACATTTTTTAAATCGTATGCATATCTTTGTGCCAACATTTTGTGAATAGGCCTTCACTCAGCAAAATATGTACAGAGCCTTTGTTAATCCTTTGGCGATTATGAAAGCGTAAAGAATCTGTTAAAACTGGATAAGTTATGTTCCTGCTCATGCCAACTGAAACACTCTTCCAGAACTCTGAATTCCAGCCCACTGTTGGTCAAGGCTGGTGCAGAATAGTAGACAATCCTCTACAAGGGATGTGTACTTTAGATAACAAACTCAACATGATCAGATATGCAGCCCAGGCTTGATTCAAGATCATGCTGAGCACAGCAGGACTGGAGGCTTCTTAATGGAAAGTGGTAAATTAAGTCTCCCTGTAAGACACTGAACACATACACAAGCACTGTGATCTAAGATTACATGCATACAAAATAATTTGCATGCTGAAACATCTCTCTGAATGTTTTGCAAGCGGTAACAATCTTCACATATATATTTTGATTTTAAAATGCCCCTGACAAATGAGCACACATACGTACTCACAAACGGTTTGTAATGCATGATCTGTATTCTAAAGCTAATAGATTAATACCAAATCAATGCATGAAGGGCATGTAACATAATTCACATTAATTCACATCAGGCCTTGGCTCGACTAATGAACAACCCATGAGGAAACATAAATCAGTTAGGCAGATCAATAGGCCTATGTTATAATACATCCATTTCTCTTTCTCTTATGTTCAAGTTCAGCATGATTAATTGGCATGGTAAATGCCATTGGTACATTTGTATTGCTAAGGCACATATAACTCTGTCTTTTTCTCTTCTATCTTTTTCTCACACACACATAGGTAGGCGAGGAGAGCGTGAGTGAGCGATGCGGAATAGTAAACTCATTGATTTCTTTACAACATCCCAAGGCCCAGTAACATAGTAGCACGACTCAAATATACATTAGAGCCAAGTGCTTTTGCAAACAATGTCAAATAAATAAATAAATAATATGAAAATAAATAATACAATAAATGTATGAAAATGTAATCACCTGCCTTGTATACCTGCACAATATTGAGTTCCACAAGTCTGAGTACATATACATTCAAGTCTCTTAAACTCAAATACAGTAAAAACAGTGATAATATTGTAAAATATGATAACAATTTAAAAGAGCTCTTATCTATTTTATATCTATTTTAAAATGTAATTTATTCCTATGATGCCAAAGCTGAAATTTGTGTCACATGATCCTTCAGAAATCATTCCAACATGCTGATTTGGTGCGCAGGAAAAAAAAACATTATTGAAAATGCTGTATAAACGTAACAAGATTAAGGAGATCATTCACCTGGGCCCTGTCACAGCACCACATCAAGGTCCTTTTTAATAGATTTATTAAAGGCTCACAAAGTAAAGCAAGGTTTCTTGTAAACAAAGTGTACAACTTACTGTAGGATGGAAACAAAGACTTCAGGAGGGGGCAATGCCAAAATAACAAACAAGAGTTTAGTCTACCTGGGAGTAACATGAACCCTACCCTCTCAAAGAAAAGAACAAATCAACAACAGAAATGTACACTCACTCCCTATCTAGCCACAAACCAGGAGAAAACAGGGGATCACCAAATAAAATGGCACCCACTTCCCTACAGTTCCCCAAATAATAAAGAAAAACAAACGATCAGGAGAATAACGACTTAAGTGGTAAAACAAAAACAAACGAATAAAGTAACTGTACAATAACAAAGTTGAGTTGTAGACTGGGGCATCTCACAGTAAAGCAACAGTCCTTTAGGGTTAAGCATTTAATAGTGAACAAGCAACTAAGCAACAGTACTTTAGACAAAAAGGGAAAAAATCACTACATTTTCAAAAAGAATCGCTAATGTTTTCCGAAAAGAATCAGAACATTTATTCAAAATGCATTTAAACATTTTATTCAATATGCATTTATATATTTTATTCAAAATGCATCAATACATACAATCAATCAATACAATCACCACATTTTCAAAAAGAATAGCTACGTTTTCAAAAAGAATTGCTACTTTTCCGAAAAGAATACATTTTCAAAAAGAATTGGCACATTTTCAAAAATAATCGATACTTAAAAAAAGAATAGCTACTTTTTCAAAAATAATTGCTACATTTTCTTAAAGAATTGCAACTTTTTTGAAAAGAATCGCTACATTTTCAAAAAAATATGCTACTTTTTCTAAAAGAATTGCTACTTTTTCTAAAGTTTTTCTAAAAGTAGCGATTCTTTTTGAAAATGTAGCGATTCTTTTCTAGAAAGTAGTGATTCTTTTTGAAAATGTGGTGTTTGTATTGATTGATTGTATGTATTGATGCATGTTGAATGAAATGTATAAATGCATATTGAATATAATGTATAAATGCATTCTGAATACAATCACCACATTTTCTAAAAGAATAGCTACGTTTTCAAAAAGAATTGGCACATTTTCAAAAATAATCGATACTTAAAAGAATAGCTACTTTTTCAAAAAGAATCGCTACATTTTATGAAAGAATCGCTACTTTCTCAAAAAGAATCGCTACATTTAAAAAAATAATTGCTACTTTTTCTAAAAGAATTGCTACTTTTTCTAAAAGAATCAGTATATTTATTCAGAATGCATTTATACATTATATTCAATATACATTTATACATTTCTTTCAACTTGCATCAATACATATCAATCAATCAATCAATACAATGACTACATTTTCAAAAAGAATCGCTACTTTTTAGAAAAGAATCGCTACATTTTCAAAAAGAAATGCTAATTTCTCAAAAAAAATTACTACATTTTCTAAAAGAATTGCTACTTTTTCTAAAAGAAATTGCTACCTTTATTCAAAATGCATTTATATATCTATTCAAAATGCATCAATACATACATCAGTACATTTATTCTAAACAATCAATCAATACAATCATCACATTTTCAAAAAGAATCACTACATTTATTCAAAATGCATTTATAAATTTTTCAAAATCCATCAATATATACAATAAATCAATACAACCACTACATTTTCAAAAAGAATCGATTCCCCAAGATAAGGCTACCCCTTCCACTGGCAGCATAGTTCGTACACCACTTACCAGATCAGTCTTCAGGTAGACCCTGCAACACACACACCCTAGTTCGATACTGTGGACCAGAACATCAGTACCACAGAATGTTTCGGGTGAGAATGGCAAACATCAGCTACAATAAGCGATTGTGCTGCACCAGTGTCTCTCTGAATTGAAATAGACTTACTGAGAGAGTCAGCACTAAGGGAAACAGATCCGTTGAAGAGATATGGTTCATACCCAGAACTCTTAGCCGGCATGGAACAGCTTCCCGGGATTGAGCCAGCCTAAGCAAAAGCCACGCTTTTAGATTTTCCAGCAGCATTTTCCAGTTTCCACGCTTTAAAATCAAAGATCAGGTGGCCTGGATCCAGACAGTAGAAACAAACATGTTTGCTACTGGAGCGTTTTGCATCAGCTTTTCAACCCTTTTCTGCCATTTCCCTTGAAACACTAGAAATGTCCTTCTCCGCCTGCTCAGTATTCAAAGATGGTGAAGAAAAAATCTACCTCAGCTTCTCTAAAAGGTGGTACCAGTTTTATGTACTTCACAACATCAAAGTTCGGCTGGGTATTGCTTACTAGGTCCTAGTTAACCGCGCTGGATCGTGATAGTGCACTCTCAAATGGTGAGGAGGGAGCTCTCAAGCGTTGGAGGGGAACAGGTTTCTTTCGCAAAGCCTCAGCTTCTAGTTCAAGCGGAGTTGCACTACTTTAATGTCGTATTCTTGTCTTTTTAGTGTAGATAATAAATTACCTTGAAATAGTGCAAAAGCTTAAATATTTCTTACTCATTTTATGTCATAAGTTTCTTTATTTTAGTGGACTCAGACCTTTGGTTCCCAGTGTATTGTTTTAAAATTCGCAGATTAATAGAATGTAAAAGAGAGCAAGAGATGCTTTGAATAGGCTACATGTACCATGCCAGCATGATGTTTTACAGCAACACAAGGAGAGAAGAGTAGCCTCAGGCTTCCCCACTAGCATTCTGAAGTTGTACATTTGGGTAAACTGCTGAGATAGTTACTTCTCAACATCCCTGAGGAGTCACACAGCATGATCATAAACAGCCACATCACAAAACACTGGAGGAATGATAGACGGAACTGGTGCAGCAGCAACTGAAAATAAACCCACTGATCCAAATACAGCATTTGGTCAACGTTATACTGCAAACTTTAAATAAACCAAGGCCTGTCCTTGAATGTATAAATATAAAATGTCAGCTTTAATGTCAGCTTGCTCATCAGTGAAGAAATAAAATGCAGTTCCAGTTACAAAATAATTATCATGATAAGCATCACAGAACATTACAGCACAGCACATTACCTGCAGTCATATGAGAGCGTCAGAAGAAAGATTTATATTATACAAGTTATAAGAAAAGGAAAGATTTGAAATGTCAGCATGAACTTTGTTAGCATGCCCGCTCATCTGGTCTGATCCAGTGACGCTGAGCGTCAGATTCTGAACTCTAATTCCAACACTCAGAGTCTAGTGCAAGTATTAATTAAAGCAAGTGGTCACAAAACAAAAGTCTTTGTCAAGTGCCTGCCATCTGTCATGCATGTGCGTGTGTTTTACTGTGGAAAGAGCTCAGATGTGTTGGAAGCTCAATAACATTTCTTTATTGCATGAGTCATTGCTTGTGAAGCAAAAACACTTTAAGAGGGAACTTTGGAAAACCCTCACTCTACACACTTTTATCTGCTGTGTATTATCCTTGTTCTTGAGGGTTTCCTACACACACTTGGCTACCAGGGAGTTTTCTGCCAGCATGGTGCCGAATCCTTTGGCAACACGTCTTGTGTTACAGATCATTAAAATTCTGGTAGGAAATGCTGACAATGAATGCTGAGTTGATTTTACATAATGCTAAACCATGTGTATCAATGCTGTGTTCGTTAAGAGTCTGTAATTCAAATGAAATGCTAATGAGAAATGTTGCTTTGATCAATACTGTGTTGTTTGCTGTTTGGTCTCTGATATGTTGGATTTCCAATTTCTGATGTGTATTTGAATGACTAAGAATTAATATCTGTACCTAAAAAAGAGAGAGTATGAATGAATGAATTTGTGTTTGCAGTTCCAAAGCAAGTGCCTCACCTTAACTTTTAAAATATATATATATATATATATTTTTTGGCAATAAACATTTTGCCACAAATACATTTGATCAAGCTTAAAGGTCCCGTTCTATGCCCCTTGTCACAAGATGTAAAATAAGTCTCTGATGTCCCCAGAGTGTGTATGTGAAGTTTGAGCTCAAAATACCCAACAGATCATTTTTTACAGCATGTTTAAATTGACATTTTTTGGGGCTCAGAAAAACGAGCCGTTTCAGTGTGTCCCCTTTAAATGCAAATGAGCTGCTGCTGGACGACACAGGGGGCGGAGCTTCATGAGCTCGTGCTCAGTCTGTCAGGAAAAATTCATCTCACGGAATGATGATAATATCAGAAACTCTCAGTAACGGCGTTCATTTCGAGTCGGACAATAATGCCTACAGAGTCAGAGTGCTGTATAGAGATGAAACAGGTATGGTTTAGTAGTTTAATTACGGTTATTATAACGTATTTGTCATCTGCTTGTAGGCTATGTATCCATTATTTATTAATAGCCTACAAGTCTGCTGTCTGAATGATGATCAAACATGTACTGATGAGTTTAATAAAGTTTATTGTACATCCCACAAAAGATGAAGCGTCAGTTTTACTTCAGAAAATCACCGTAAGAGCTGAGTAAACACAGTAGGCTAAGTTATAAGAAGTGCGCAAGTAGCCAGTAGAGTTGAGGGAGCATTCCTGTGGGCAGAGGTTAGTCAAGAAACGGTTCTGGTGATGTCACTAATGCAGGATGTAGAGGGGTGTAGTCCAATCGAGCCGTTTTTTGTAGTCAACTTCTGTTAAATAAAATATCTCGCTTGGCATTGAACTTTGAGCTTTATAATTTTACAGATATTATTTATGCTCTAACAGCACCATTACACACTAACTAAAGTTTGAAACATGGAATCGCATGCAACGGGACCTTTAACTTGTACTGAACTCAGAATATTCACATGCTATCGGAATTATCGTTAATACGAGTTTCCTAGTTGAAAATTGGACATGAACGCCCTCTCAAGTCGTATTTACCACTGGGAAACTCTGGGATAATTTTGACACCCAAGTTGGGCGTACCATAAAGTTTAAACATGGCGGAGGGGAGAACGATTGCTGCTGTGACTGGTATTCTTTATTAGTTTTTTTGACATCAGCTACAGTACATCGCCTTGACTTTTTGTTAAAATAGTGCATATTTACATATATGAATAATCATTTGAAGCTTGGCCTGTCACGATAACAAATTTTGCTGGACGATAAATTGTCCAAGAAATTATTGCGATAAACGATAATATTGTCGTTTGAGGCCATTTTCATCTAATATAATGATAATGGCATAATAATGCAGGTACACCTTTTCAAAGATCTATAAACTTTTATTTCTTAAGAATATTAAACATTAAAAACGGAAAAACATTTTAAATATCCACAAAAAATGAACAAAACAACCAAAAACAATAAAAGCAATGGACTCTAAATGTCTGTTAACAAAAAAATTCACTTGAATAAATACCGAAAACAATAAATAAAATGGATGTAAACAAAATTGCACTTCAAAAAATATTAAACTATAGGCTCAGACATATAGTGATACATTCCATAACAGGCAAAACTGCTGGTTAGGACCTTTGTAAACAAATAAAAAAAAAAAGCCTCAACAGGATACCACAGCATTTTGCACTGTTCTCCTGTTACTTGTCGACTAAACAAACGCCCGAGTGATTGTGTAATTTACTGTCGGGAAGATGGAGACGTGCTTTATTGCGTGTATATGCTACGCACTGAAAATACTTGGTTAGGATTAGGGGTGAGGAGTGCGTGCGTATTACACGCCATAAAGTGCATATCATATGCACGCAAAAACTATTTTTGGCGTATAAATGGCACGAGAAATAACATTCGTGGTATAGATACGCATTTTCATGAGATCGGGCTCGCTGTCGCGTTTGGCTTTGAAACCAATTCCATCTTTTTCTTTTTTTACCCCTCCAACTCACAACTAGCGTCTTCTCTCTCTCCCGGCAGTCCCGCCGGCGCTTTCCCATACAAAGACCATGTTAATGACAAGCGCCGCGGCGCCGCCTCCCCACACAAAGACTATGCAACTGACAAGAGGGTTTCCTCCTATATGCTAAGGAACCGAGAGTGGTCATCCAGTCTATTTGGTAGAGAGAGAGAGAGAGACGAGGAAAACAAACAAGCATGCAAATGGAATTATTGCGGCCGGAAAAATTATCGAGCTCATTTTTTTTATCGTGCGATTAATTGATTTATTGACTATCGCGACAGGCCTATTTGAAGCGTATTGTATGTTTTATACACAGCGAAAATAGCCTGCATTTGACCGAAAACAGAATCATCAGGGCGCTGATAATCTACAGTGCTGTGAATGTTTATGGTTGTCAATGAATGGGATGCTAAATATCATTTTGGCTTTAAAAAGATTTTCCTAATAAATAGGCAAGAATAAACCTGGTGTCCTCCATGATTCCTGTTCTTTCCAACAACAATGCACTTGAATGCGACAAGCTCATTTCCGATAACACGTGAAGGCAGCATTAGTTTATTTAAAAAATACATTGCAATATCCAATTCATGCAACTACACTACATGTCGGAGTATTTCCAATCCAATTATTGAAAATAATTCAAATCTTCTGTTATTAATTTCTAAATAAATATATTTTAACAAAACTATTTCACTGTTTGTTAATATTTGAAAAACCTTTGTTATCCAAGTCAATGTCATGTAGTGTGATTTCTCAGAAAAAAAAAAACGAATTTTAATGAATTAAGTCATGGTATTTGTAAAACAAAATTATTTTTGCCTGGAGAATATATATTTAAAAAATAATAATAATGAGAAAGTTCACAGATGTACTTAATAAAATTAATTGTATCCTTTTTTGGGGGGGATTTGTCATTGACATAACCCATCAAAGGTCTAATTCCATGGGCGAGTGATCGTGAAAACAATTGGTTACCCTACAAAACTCAGTGTGGCATTATGACAATTTTTCACATCTTTCGTCATTATATGGCTCACGGGTGAAGAGAGCGTATCTGATCACCTCTCCTCCCCTCTTGCTATAACGATGTTCCTTCGTCCACCAATCATTACATGCAGCATCACACCTGTCTATTTCGGACCTTTGCATTCATTAAGAAAAGTGAGAGAGAGAGAGAGAGAGAGAGAGAGAGAGAGAGAGAGAGAGAGTGTCCTCTGCAATTAGAGGGGCCTGTGGCGGCCTGACGGTCACCTACAACAGCTCTAATGAAGGAGCGCTCTTGTGTATTGTTTTCCGAAGGCATTTTGAGTTCATCATACGCTGTCAGCTTAATATGTCATTTGCACTTGAAAATGAACTATAAATTTAAGTGCAGACTTGTTCCTTTTTAAGGTTTCCCTAACTTCTTTTCTAGAACTTCTTGTCATTGACATACACCATTTCTCTCTCTGTCTCCTCCATCTCTCTCTTCAGGTAGCGGGGGGGCTGAGGGTCCTTTTATGAGTCTATAAATCTCCAGGCGCCATGGGCCAGGCAGCCCAGAGCAGTAGATCACCGCCAGCCTGTCACACACATGCGCTTAATGAGCGAATCTCAGCCCGCAGGGAGCACAGGGTGGCACAGGGCCGTTTAGACAGAGGACTGTCAATCACACACACACACACACGGGATGGGTGCAATTATGAGTCCCAGCACAAAGTGAGGACTATGAAGGTTGGATTTAGGTGGTCACACTGGCTTTGACTAGCAATGGATGGTGTGTGCCGATTACAGTGGTAATGTACACCCCGAGATTAGAAGGCAGTTTTTGCCCTGTGTGTTTGGCGACTCTCCATGCTGTCGCTCATTTCAACAGCAGGAACAACTGATATCAGCCAATAGCATGACACTACATTAGTCCTGACAATTCATGCTGTTATACAGTATAAAATCTTTTTTGCATGGACTAACTGATGGTTTTGTGGCGAGGATATAATTGTATGATATACACAATTGACTGTTTTAAAATCATAATATAATTTGATTTTACTTTTCTTGGGTCAACGAACACAGACTTCTCAAAATTGAATTATTGAATAATGACTTCTAGCTGTAGTCCTGTTCAATAGACCCTGTCTGAGGCCATTTAACTCATCATTTCTACTCTTTTAATTAGTTTTGATAGCTTCAATTTGATTTTATTAATCAGTAATTAAATTCAAACAGGTTGTAAAACGGCAATGAACATTCACTGCAGGATGTAACTTTTATTTTACTTGAAAATTTAAGGCAGCAATTAAAATTACGTTTTCAATATCAGTGGGTTGAAATTTGTTATAGCGCAAAGAGGTCCATAAAAAAAGTGGCATGCTGGCTCAGAAATACAGGATTTGAAATCTGTTATCTTTGCTCATGACTTTTTGAGCTTTAAATGACTAAACTAATCTCTCTGAAGCTGCACACTTTACGTCATGACAATGAATGATGGCACGACAAGAACAGTCCCAAACCCTTCTATCTATCAACTATCATGAGCTGTGGCATCAGGGAGGGAAATATTCATGCTCTGGTAGTATATTGAAATATTTCGATGGCACTTTTTGTGGTCATAAACCTGAACCCCTTTGATTACAACAGGCTAATCAGTTGTTATTAAACTAGTTTCTCAAACTAAAGAAAAAGATTTTTCTCGGCAGAAATACCTGTTCATGACCTTGTGAAACGCCAACACACACTCCCACACAAATAGACATCCTCATTCTCAATGTCTCGTTGCCACAAAAGCCTGACCTTTCCTTATTTTTAACATCAGTCCATCTCCTCCCCCCTTTGTGTATTTTCAAGACCATCTCCAATTCATGAGTTAATCTCACATTGTGTTTTGTTGTGGCAGGATAATTCTATCAGTCTTATACATTGTGCGCTCTGCCTTTACCTTCATGCTCCAGTGACTGTTCCATTAGTCAGGGAGGGTGTTGTCTATCTTTCTTCCTCTGAATTTTCCTCACCTCCTTTTGTATTTGAGATTATTTCAAACAGCATTCTCATCCGCATCACACAAAGCTGCATATTTTTTTTTTGTTTGATATCTTCAGTGGAAGTTTTCTTGCAGTCAGATGTGGGGAGAATACTTTAGCCTACTTCATGTTTTACCAATCGGCCAGCCAATCATACAATGTATCAACATTCATTGAAGAATTATATTGAAGAGCCTACTTGTTTCTAACACTGAATATAATATTTTATGAGATGAGCAGAAGTTTTTTTTTTTCCGTCTGATACACTTTCAGCATAAAATGTTGTTTGTTTCTGTCTGTATGTACCATTCACTTTTCCTTGGACTGAAATGTCTTTAGGCATGCGGGATAAATATAATTCTAATACCAGCAATAGTTATAGTAACAGCAATAGTTATGTCATTGAGGAAATATACACAATATTATTTAATTGTTTGTGGACAGTAAGAATAATTTTATGTTTTTAAATGTAATTTTATGTTAAAGAATTTAATCATTCCTTTCAAAGATCATATATATATATATATATATATATATATATATATATATATATATATACAGTAGAGTAAAATAAAATATTTTTGTATTTTTTCTGATTTTTTTTTTACAAACTATATAAAAAGAAAAAAAATCATAAATTATATTTTTATATAAAAAGAGAAAATCTCATATATATATATATATATATATATATATATATATATATATATATATATATATATATATATATATATATATATATATATATATATATTATTACTGTTTTAATTGATTTTTTTCTCTCTTCATATTCAAATTAGATTTTGAAGCCCAGATTTTCAAACTTTTGGACCCCAATGTATATATAAACTCAACTGAACCGAGACGCTGTGAGCTCACCCCTTTACCCCTGTCTAGTCAGAGAGATAAAATCATAAATTCACTCTTTATGAGATCACATTGCCACAGCTGCTCTACGTCTCACACTTAAAGGTAGGGTAGGCAATGTTGGGAGGGCTCGCAAGCTAGCTTTGAAAGCACATAACATTACAATAATACGTACCACCTGACTGTTGCAGATTCATGTTGATAGTGTTGTCATTGAAAGTTTGATGCCATAGAAAGTTTGATTATGTGAAAGCTCCGGGTGGAACATCATGGGTTGCTATCTCGTAATTTCGTTAATTACAACATACAACAAAGCAGCATAAGCCCATTGTTTTGGTTCAGGAGGAGCAGGAGCTCGGTTACTGTCTTTCTACAACTCTGCATAGCCTTAAGAAACATGCTGATGACGTGTGAGATCTGCGCGAGGTAGGACATCCTATCAATGCACTTGGACCGAATGCAATGATTGGACGAACAATTTTTGGGCCTGGGACATCCATAAAAGATATATCTATTTTTGATTGCTATCAGGATGTGAAGAGAGTTTCAACCAGTAAAACAAAAAGACAAACTTCCTACCCTACCTTTAAAAACATTATATCACTGTCCTTTTGTCTGTGGTGCATACATGTATATGATATTCAGTTTTCCTCTTTGCAGAGTATATTCACTTTTTCATATTTCTGGATAGAGAACATTTAGTATTCTTCTAGTGTGTGCGGGTATTCCCTATGTTGTGGGGTCCCATTTTTGGTCCCCATGATGAAAACAGCTTATAAATCATTTTAAATGATGTCTTTTGAAAATGTAAAAAAGTTTTCTGTGATGGTAGGTTTAGGGGTAGGTTAGTGTATGGGGGATAGAATATACAGTCTGCATAGTATAAAAATCATTGTCTATGGAAAGTCCCCATAAAACATTAGAAGCTCAACACATATGTGCGTGTTTGTGTGTGTGTGTGTGTGTGTGTGTGAGAGAGAGAGGAGATGAGTGATGTGAGACAAAAACATTTTCAGAGAATGAGTCAGCTTGGATATATGAGCCTCTGATTTTAAGATAAATCTGTTTTATTTGCTTGGCCCGTTTCTGCTTTTCATTTACACTTTATCGCACCTCTCCACTCACTCCAGTTTACTCACATTTCAGAAGAACCATATCAAAAGACGAGACACATCGGCATAAAATCTGATTGCATTCTGCTTCTCTGTCCTTAGTCAACCTTGACTTTCAGCAGCTACATGTGTGTGTGTGTTTTGTGTGAACCTTATCACTATTCTGTTTTGTCTTATTTTAAGATCTTGCTATCCTGTTAAGTCCCCTTGTGCCACTTTTCTTTTGCTTTTGCTTGATTTCTGTCGTCATATGTGTGAATGTACTAGTTATAAGAAATTGCTCAAAGTGTGTGCAAAAACAAGTGCTATGTCTCTCATTTTTAACCTGGCACATCTGCAGCACATTACAAACTCCAGCGAAAGATCACACGGAAGCAAAGTTTACTCTTCCCGTAATAAACACCTTCTGATGAGATCAGTGAGGGACAAATCTGATAAGTTAAGCCTATTGTCCCTTCTAGGAAAAGAAATAACTTCATGTTTAGATGAAAGAAACTACTTCTCACTTCTCAGTACTGAGCATTTTTATGTACATCTATCAAGATTGAATAAACAAAAATCATATCTACAATCAATCACATTTTTTTCTCTTCAGACCACAATGTGAGCTTAATGTACACTACTAATACTACCCAAATTAATAAATGTTAATTATGTTATACAATTCTAAACATGTTACTATTTGAGGTCAATCCCTGGCCTTTATTAAAGCACCTGCAAATACAATGGTTACTGCAGAGACCATCCTGTCAGCACACTTTCTATTAATAATCATAAGACTATGAGGCCCAACACTACCTTACACATATCTGTCATTGCTGATATTATTAAATGAGTAATAGCCACAAATTAAAATGTCAAGTTCCTCCATATGTGTGTGTTGACGCCAGAACTACAATAAAATAGAATATATTTTTTTACATATACATTTTTGTATTTTCTTGAACACCTTTGCTTGTTTGCATTGAACTGAATTAAGCTGAATAATGACAATAATTGTCTTCTGTTGAGCTACTTATAGCTGAATTGAATGCATTTCATTACTGATGAAACTTCAGATGAATAACAACACTATTGTCTTTAAAGCAGAATTTGAAGTTGTTTTATATCTGAAGTTTGCATCATTGATTGTTATTTTCCTTTCTATTACAGTGAAGCTGCTTTGAAACAATCTGTGTTGTATAAAGCATTAGAATTAAAGGTGACCTTTTGACACACACACACACGGGAGGTATGTTTTCTCAGCGTGTTGTGTTTTAATCAGTGTTCTTGTACTAAACGTAATTAACAGGTACGCAGAGTGAGAAGAGGTTGAAAGGTTAAGATAATAGCGAGCACAGGCTAACAAACACATTCTATCTGTTCTTGACACACACGCACACACACACGTTTGATATGTACACGGCTGGTTTCATTCAATAAAAGGAAAGGTGAGAAGCCAAGTTTGCAGTAAATGTCAAGAAACAAGTGTGTATGTGAGTGCATGTATGCTGATAGGCAGATTATTAGCAAATGTTTCAGCTCTAATTCAAGACGTTAGCATGTTTTAATAAAGAGTGCAGGGGAACGCTTACCATTCATCCATACTGACAACGCCACAGCTTACATATAGTGTCTAAGAGAAAGACCTTGTTCTCATGGGAAGAAACGCATAACCAAGGCTCTAATAAGATCCAAAATGGCCTCATAAAACACAAAGACACACACACTCACACACCCTCTTATTCCACCAACTTTAATGTCTCTGGCCCTTCTACAGTGCCCTTGTGGTGTAGTAAAAACATTCTAGAGTTTCCTAAATGTAATGACCTGCTCTGAATCAGGAGCTTTATACAGATCTCCCGGTCAGCTTGGAAGTTTAGAAGCCAGAGGTGTTGAAAATGTCTGCTAGGCACTTATAGCTCCTGGCCTTTCGTGTTTTTCTCTTTCACCTAAAAGAGAATGGAATGAGTACACAATAAAAATGTTTTGTGGAATTGTGGGTAGGCCTATATCTTACATTGGAATCACAACAACACGTTTGTGGAGAAAAAACCCCCACAGAGAACAAAAGAAAACACATTATTGCTGTTCAGGTTCAATCCCAATCACATGTCCTTGTATTACCTGCTGGTGCTAGCATGCCGAGGGTTAGCTAACAGATGAAGTATGTGCCCTTTAGGCTATCAGGACCGGAATGCACCAGCAAGCTGTAACTAAATCACTCAAGAGCCATCCTTGTTTGTGACATAAAAACCATGCAAGTTATGAAGTCGTTAACAGACACGCATTAGATAAAAGGAAGCCTGACTTTAAAGAATGCTAAGAACCATGCAGGATGCTATCTGCACTATTTTAGTTTTGACAGCTTTGATAATGATCATTTATACAATCATTTTCTGACAGCACCATTTTGTTTTTGCTGTCATATCTTTTCACTTGCTTCATGGGAACAAGACACCATGCTGCAAGTTCCTCGTTCTTGTTAATTAGGAAATAATGTTTCTCAAACCTTTCATTCATCGAAGTTTACTTTCAAGTCAGACTTGACAAGGAAATACCAAAATACAGAAAACTGTGCAGTTTTGTCTCAATATCTTAACTGGGGTCAATAAATTCAATTATTTGGGTAACACTTTACAATAAGATTCAATTTGTTAACATAAGTTAAGGCATTATTATGAACCAACAATGAACAAATTTGCAGCATTTATTAAGCTGATACTATTATTCATTGTTAATTCATGTTGGTCATTTTAATTGTTATTTATTTTAATGTAAATTCATAATTTGTTAAAGGTGCATTCAGTAGTTTGGTGCTATATTTAAAATGTTGTACACATGTTTTTATGAAGTCATCTGAAAGGTGTACGCTCATGAGATGAAGACTGTACTCATAATCGTTTTCTATAAAAAGTGTTTAAATTATATTTTGTATGTCACGGGGATGTCGTCACCCCTATCAATCTGTTTTGCCATGCTGAAATGACATGACCCGCTGTATTACTCAACATTAGAGAAAATCTCCACGCTCATTGGCTGCTGCATTTGTAGATTCGCAGCATAGTGTAGTTTGAACAAAAATTAGATGAAATGGGAGAATTAATCCCTGCATGGCAGAAGAAGCACAAAAGGTCTGAATCCAGAACACAGGAAGTTTTAGAGAGGCTTATGCTGATCCATGTTAACAGGTGGCAGGCTAACACCATTGTGGTATCATGAAGAACAGCAATGCTAAAGGCCACACCACAACAAGAGGATGATCGGCATTTGCCCAGCTTTGGGCCGTCGATGAGCGTTTGTCAGCTCAGTTTTTTGTCGGCTTATTTCCCTATTCCAGCATGTTCAATCGGCAATAAGCAATCTGTGAGACAGCTCACTCTGATTGGCTGTTCAGCGAACCAATGCACGAGCTAAAGAACTACTGAGTGCCCCTTAAACTAATGTTAATTTACACAACTTGAAATGTTAAAACATGTAAAACTGAAGATTAATAAATTCAGCAAAAGTTCATAGTTAGTTCATGATAATGCATTAGCCAATTGAAAATAGTTATTGCAAAGAGTTACCTTTTTTTTTACTCACAATTATTTGACCACTTAACGGAATGGCTTTTGTAAAACTTTTGTCGAATTACTTCATTAATGGCGTTTTGTAAAGCACGTGGGTCAAATTGCACCCAGCTGCTGTTGTCATGGTTTCATATCTTCAATCTCTGGTATATACCGTTTGTCTCTCTAATACCCATGCTGCTGAATGTTAAAAAGACTAAAGGTCCCCACTCAATGAGCACTGGCACTGCTGTATATTCAAATGAGATGGGCCTTATATCAAACCACCCACACACAAACGTACTGTTTTAAACAAAGTTAGAACAATCCGGTGCATGTGTGGGAGTTGAGCTCAGGGAAACGAGACGCAGAATGTCTGATCTATTATTCTACAAAGAAGTGCACGCACATGGGCTCCATATGAAATATTAATGAAACTCTGCACACATCGATTTTTTTTACAGGATCATTTTTTTTCTTCTCTCCTCAAATTATTAATGCAATGGTATGCGTGCATGTGTTTAGGATAGCTAAGACTTTCTCTTGCAACATACATGTTCGTACTCATTCTCATCAACATGTGCTCAGTTTATCTCGTCTTGCATTAGGCAAACATTACCTAAGTGTGATTTCAGGCACATTTTATCATCTGTTGTTCAATGTCAACTGCTTCATTTGCAATTTTACGTTGCCAGGTTTCAAGTTGCTATAGCAACACATGACAGGAAACACATGGTACCTGAAAAAGAAAAGCTCCTCTTCACAGGGATTCAGACATTCCTCTTCATTCAAAGGACTGAGATGAGCCTGACTGTAGGTGCGTGATTGTTTACCTTACCTTGTAAATTTGATTTCCCACCAGCAGTTATAAAAATGCCCATAACGACCAGCACAGCACAAGGCATCCCACTGTAATGGGTTTTGGGAAATAGCACTGTAACTTTTATCACTACTGCATACATCCAAGAAAAGAGAATGCAGACAATACAGCGGCACACCCATTATGCTTCTTCTCTCGTTATCTTAAGATGGTACACTAAGTGTACTTTGTAGGCTAAGCAGTATTTAAGCATACCATGTGTTTTTTGTTGACTATAAAATTAGATACATAAAGCTTTTAAGGCTCATATAGTATGATATATGAGAACATACTCCAGGAGGAACAAAAACACCTCAGATTTTTATATGGCAAAAAAGAAAGATGTAATTCTGATAGCTTGTAATGTAAATCAACGAAAACATTATAACAGTATAGCAGACATAAAAAGTTGTCACTGTTTCTCCCAATAATGTCTTAGTAAGATTATATTTAAATGCTTAGTTTTATGAACTACGTAGTTTTTATTGTGATGGGCAAAATTTTATACGCAATGCAATACAATGATGATTAAGAGATGTACAAATAAATGTTCCTCAAAAGCCTAATTTATCATATACTCATGTGGATAATTAAATAAACTTAAGTTGCTTCAGTCCATTAAGTATTTATCTTGAAATATTACAAACAAAATGTATTATTTTGCTTACTTTATAAAAATCAGTATTCATTTCACAGCAAAAAGACACACTTTTAGAATGATACTAAAAGGCCCTTGCTAATTTGCTAAAAAGGTATAAACTATCAGCCATAGGGCAGAAGGTATGTAGGAAAGTGTGTACAGGTTTTCAGCAAAGTTTAGTTCATGCTGATAATTTAGAGGGCTTATAAATCTTTGTATCAAATATGATAAAATAGGCTTTATAGTGTTATCTATGGCATCCTGTGGTGCTTCATGAGCAAGCTGAAAAAGCAGTGAGCTGCAATGCAACAATCAAAGACTGTTTTTATTTAGGTTTTCCGTGGATAACGTAAGGTACAAAATGCCTGAGGGAGACAGTTAAGATTATTTTTCTATGCGTTATGAATTAACCTCCAGGAGACAGATATAATTATTGTATGACATATTGAAAATACATTCTTTTCACGTTAAGCAAGGACACAACAAATAACATGACATGACAACATCATAGAGGATTACTTCAAATCATAATTCCTAGTCCACAGGTAAAGAGGATTCCACTGAGATCAACACTTTTCTTTTATACATGAACTGTCAGCTGTCAAGTAAATCTTTTATGTCTAGCTTGATCTTCAGCAGTTTGTTTGGTTTAAAGCCAGTCAAAACAAGTTGATGACAGTTTCATTTAATATAAAGCACATTTGCTCAAGTTGGTCTTCTAATATCACAACCTGTCATGGATTTGTTACTGTCACTGTCAGACTTCTGCTTTTGTATAATGTCATAATAATGTCATAAGGACTTTAAAAGAAATCGCAACAGTCAAGTGTACACACACACACACACACACACACACACACACACACACACACACACACACACACACACACACACACACACACACACACACACACACACACACACACACACACACACACACACACACACACACACACACACACACACACACACACAACATAAGACCTGGCAGACAGGGCCCTGAAATTTCCAAAAAAAATAAGGGAGGAGTTCAAGAAGTGTTATTTTGGCTTACAGTCAAGAATTTTCTAAAAACAGTGATTTCAGTCAAGCCACAAAGGTCATCCAAGTTTTGTCCTGGTTACCAAGGAAACATGACATCATGGTCAAGAGAAAGAGAGTTGTTCCATTTGTCTCAGGTTGGATTCAGCTACATCATTCATTCAATCAATATTTTTTTTATTTCATTATCAATATTTCTGGTCTTTTACTTTAAGATCTGTTAAAAGATCTGATAAAACTCAACAATGGTAATACACACAATAATAGCATGTGCAGTAATAATGCAGATAAATGTAAACCTTCAACCATATGAACACCTCCCTAAACCGTTTCAAATTTTTTGGATTTCTTAGTGAGTAATCAGATCAAACTTACTCTAAGCAGTTTAAATTATGTATCAGGATGAACTAACAATGGACAACATAACCTCAAAAGTATGGGTCAGTAATATATATAATAAAAGAATATATATTTGTCAACATGGATTTAATTGTATTCCTTAATACACACACATAGGCTATGTATATACACGTTACTCTTGCATTACTTTTTCTTACCTGGGCTGGGCTGGGCTTGCTAGTTTGTTTTTAACAACAAAAAACAAACACAAATGGGATGTTCATCTAAATTCATAATTTTTTTGCTTATTCCTATGGTTGAAATGGATCATATAAGGTCAGCAGAAAAGACATTGGTTAATAATAAAGTGGAATTAAATACATAAAGTACATTTGTGTTATTTAACATTTAATTATTGCAGGTTTGTATAATAATGCATTTCACTGTTTGTATTCATGTTGAGGTCTAGAACTACAATAACCACCATGTTCACACAGCACACACAACACCTCTGCACCTTTAACAATTTCTGAGCTGTCAGTCAATAAATGAGGAAAAAAGTAACTTGCATTACTTATTTGAAAAAGTAACTCTGTTATTTTGTTGTAAATTTAAAAGTAATGTTACTTTACTAGTTACATGAAAAAAGTAATCTGATTATCTTACTGCACCTTTAATTCATGTTCGTAATATAGTACATTCACTAATGTGTATGCATAAGTGAAATGTTCAATTATATGTAGAATGTTTTTTAAACTCGATTAAAGATAAAATAAATGCTGAAAAAGTATTGTTCATTGTTAGATTATGTTAGCAATAGCTAAAGTTAATGTATAGAACCTTACTCTCAAGGGTTGAACAATCATAAATGGTTAATGCTGTGTTTTGTTTTATTTTTGTTAAGTGATTTGTGGCAGTTTATTGGCTCCACACTCTTTGCTGTTGTTTCCGGGTTTAACAGAAGCTTTTAGTCTCCAATGAAATGTCAAAACTGAATTTGTAACTATAGTTGAATGTAATCAAAGCTAATTAAACATTCATCTATCATAGACTTAACTGTAATCTAGACTAATTAACATTCCCCACTGAGCTGTAGTGTGTTTTCCCTCCCTTTTTCTTTCTCTGGGATTTCAAACCTGTCGACGTTTCTAGCAGCGTTAAATATCCACAGCAAGGCAGTTCTAACTTGGGTCTTCATAACACCTTCACCAACACCCTGATGTTGTTTTCATGAGCACTCATTCATTAAAATCCTCCCTGACTTCACTCTCTTCAACCAATCATCTCAAGCAATCACGAAGTCCCGCAGGTGGCATGTTTATTTAAAATCTAATTTATTTCAACGTGGTCCCATTTTAATCAGGGCCACGCAGGGTGAGATGGGGTTACCAGAGCCTTTATGAGTGTGAGTGTGTGAGTGAGTGAGTGTGAATGTGTGTGTGTTTGAGACCCTCACAGCATGATGGATTACACCTGGCCACAAAGACCTGACAGAGCTCAAGGAAATCTGTTTCTCTATGAAAGATGCTTGGAACAGTAATGTGTTTTTAAGAAAACTCAAACAAAAAGACAAACTGATACTGAATGTGAAGAGAATCTTCCACACCAGCAGCAAATCTGTATTATGAGAAAAAGAAGTGCCATAATATTAGACATGCTTCAGTAAACATTCTCTAGCTGAACACACTTCCACTGTGTTTGAGTGCATGGGTGTGTTGTTATTGACACATTTGACACAGCCTCCTCCTCGAGGGATGTCCTGGATGAAACGATTCAAAAATATATGTTTTATATCAAAATACAAAACAAAAGTTTTCTTTTAAGTACATTTTATAATTAACTTTATAGAATGAATTAGCTTTATTAATAAGGCTAAATTTGTTAACATTAGATATAATGAACTAATAAATAATAACAATTAAATAAGCATTTATTATTCCATGTTAATGCAATTAAAGTAGTATTGTTCATTGATAATTCTTGTTTGTTCATATTAAATTCAACTTGAAATGTTGATATGAACCGATATGAACATTTTGGCAGATACCAATAATTCTTTACATTTGAAAGCCAATAACCGATATATTGACCGATATATAATTTTTGAGAGCCTGATTACAAAAACAAAAGTCTCACCATTAAATCCATGTCCCAAGCACACAATTATAATGATGTTCTCATTATAATTTTATATAGCCTATAGGACACACTTGCGATGCACATGTTGCACTTAACTGTATTTTCCTTTTTTGAAGGGATTCCAATCATAGTTCAAGCAATTAAAAACCATCAAGACGAACAGTGTGCATAGATGGTCTGAAGGAAATAATCGATTATTTATGTTTTAATTTAACAGACAATTTTTTTCTTATTGGGCCGAGAACGATAACATTAAAAATGACCATATATCGGTTGATACTGATATGATGGCCGATATATCGTGCATCTCTAGTGTACTGCATATAGAAATTTACAATTAATAAATGCACAAGTACTGTTTATTGTTGTTTCATGTTACATTAACTCATGTTAAAAAATTGAAACTTATTGTAAAGTGTTACCAAAACAATAACAAGTAACAACAACAACAACAACAGAAGTCTATGGTAAGTCCTAATGCGATAAAGGTCACGTCCAGATTAAACACGGTGTAACAGTGGTCAGTTCAGATTCTGGTGTGCTGACATTTATGCGCAGTAGGCTACATAAGCTTTGACCAATTCTGATAATTAACGCATTCATTTACACTATTAGCTAATACAATATATTAAGGAATTAATACATTATGACACATTTAATTAATAACAATTCATATATTACTTTATCTATTTATCATATAGGCTCTTTATTAGTTGCTGATGCAGTAATAATTATTAATTCATGGTTTAGTTCTTCATGAGTCATACATTAACACGATTATCTGTGCATTATGAATTAATGCATATAGTGCACCTGTATTGTAAAGTGTTACTGTTTAAACAACAAAAAAGCCAATCTAACTGACTCCAACTCTAAGCGTGTGTGTGTGTGTGCGCACTGCCATAGGTCAATGTGTGTGACTTCACTGATCTGCTTTAAAGCTGTTTTTCAACTCATTAACACACATGGTAAATGCATGCACACGCTGTATACGCCCTTGTGGCTTTGTGTGTTTCACATCTGTTGTGGATGAATGTATAGTATTAAACATGAGTTGCCCTTTTGACAGAAATACCTTTAAAGCTATTCAAAGTGCTTTAAAGTGTTAAATATGTTCAACGAGACTAACTTTTTGGCCTTGACTAGCAAACTGGTCTGTTTAAACAGTAATGGGTTTCACACACACCTTACAAAGCAGCCCATTCATAAACAGTCATCCTCTTCTTGATGTGCGTGAGTGTGTGTACATGTACTCTGCTATACCTGTGTGAAGGACAGTTCTCAGGGGAATGCAACTCGGAAAGTTGTCCCAGATCCTAAGCTGGGCCCACAAAGGCCCTATATAACATAATATATGATATAATATACTCATTGGGCTCAGGGGACAGAGACCCTCCCAACATTTTGTCCTGTGAATATGAGCTAAATATCGCACATATTCTGTATAAAAGAATGTAAACTTTATATTTTTGCTGTGATGCTATATGTTGGTAAATGTAATACTTAAAGCTGCAGTCCGTAGTTTTTCCTCTTTGTCGCCATCTCTGTTCAAAATCTGCAATTGCAGTTATTCGCAGAATTATCAACTTTACGTGGGTTGTGCCTCGGCACGACACATCGCGGATGAATCCAATGTTTTGAGGAGAATGTGCGGCTGTCAGTCACCGTGCCGGTGTGGATACTGTCATTCGGAATCACAGATTCTGCTTTTTGGAAGTATCACCAACACAATAATTTTCACTGGAAAATGTCACAAACAAGTAACACACAAACAAGTAACAAACATCCACTTCTGTTCTGACCAACTAAGGGAATGGCATTGCAGTAAATCTCGCTGATTAAATCTAACAATCGCTTATCATATCACGTCAAACCGTACGAATTATACTTTTGTTCTCAAATTGTTAATGTTAACAACAACAGCATTGCGTGACTACATTTAATGCCCTCCCGATATTTATCCTTGTTTTCGCATGGGCCGGTTGCAGTCTCTTTTTTTCTGTAGCCAGTCCGAAGTCTTTTGCGTTTTACAACGGGTTAATCTATAGTTGTCACTGGTGATTGTCGTTTAAACCTTTCTGGATCCGCCATCAGATTGATAAGTTTAATTATATCAAGTGCTGTGAGAAAAGGCTATAAATCTCCACCTCCAACATCCTCACACGCAACATAGCCTACTAGCCGAGACACCTTTAAGTGTACAGATGTGACGTAATGACGCAAAGACATGCTCGAATTTCCCACAGAAATCCACCAGTACCACTGGAATTAAAACATTATTACAAGCTTACCGTTTGGAATCGAGCTAAGGCAAGCAGGTAGTTTTGAACACTGGCTGATTATGTACTTGCTCAAAACCCAAAAAAGTTTTTAACCCAAAAAAGTTATGGACTGCAGCTTTAAGTGCATGCACAAAAGTTTGTGTATGTGGATTATAGCTACTTTCCCGTGAGCTTGTTCTTTCCAAGAATGCAAACATAATTGTGTGAGCTGTTTTTTTTATTTTTTTTATTGGCTCTTTAAATCATGAAAGGGTGTTAAATCTATCCATTAAAATAATCCACCCACTTTTACGCGCTCTCATTTGGTTAAGTCTAAAACCGTCTCCAGCAACCGACCAAAACATGCGAGTAAACACACACACACACACACACACACACACACACACACACAATCTGCAAATCGCTCGAGGCGCTTCAGAACGCTGATATTGATCGGGTGCTGCACATCTGGATACTCTTTCCATAGAGTTTTAAACACTGGGGTTGTGAAGAGGTGACTCAGTAGCTCAGATAATAGCTACGGAGGATACAGTAGCTGCAAAATACATTCACATGCTCCACCAGCTTTAATAATGAATTCCTCTTCGGGTGGGTGTTGTTATGGGATCTAATTTTCAGTAGTTGCTTCAGTGCTGTCATATGTTTTCACAGAATCTGAAATATCAATATACAGCTAATTTTCTTACACTCTTTACAATATGTTTAGTCTTGTTGGCACAGAATCCCTTGCAACACAAATGTAGCATCAGGGCTTTGATTTTTGGAAGAGGTTTGACAGAAAATCGACACACTTCTCACATACGTACTAAATCTGACTAGAATAAAAATTAATCTGCACTGAGACTCTGAATTTCACATGTCCATTTTAAAAATGTGGCAAGCACTTAAAGATAGTTCCTCCCAAAATTCATAATTTTCTCAGCCTCATGTCATTCCAAACTGGTATGACTTTCTTTCATATGCATAACGCAAAAAGTCTATGTGATTATTTTTTTTTTTTATGTCCATTCAATGAAAGTCAATTAACCCATTTGACTTCATTTTATGGAGAAAACAGTTATGTTCTGTCATGATAATATCAAATATAATTGTTATGCAAAATCTCACTTTAATATATGTTTGTTTGCATTTACTCTCTGACCCACATGCGTAATAACACACATTTATCTTTTTGATGATAGGCCGCTTCACTCCATGCACCCTCTGTCATTACAAACACGTCATGCATGCACACAAACACAAATCTCCAAAGAACAGATATGACATTCACACTACCCTGTCAAAACCAGGGCGTATCCCTATGACTAAATTAACCCTATCATGCTAGTCCTGTGGGTCAGTGATGTATCGCTATGGTCAGAGCAGAATGTACCACTCTGGCTTTTGTTTGAACCATCACTATGGCTACAGCATGGTTGTTTGGGGCCATGTGCCATGTATTACATTTCCTTCTCTGACCACAGCCTGTGCATGATAACAGGCACGAACATAATGGCATTAGTCTCTCATTACCTTTCAAATGACAAATGTGCTTAATACTGTACCAATAAAGTAGACGTGTATTTATAGCCTCTGTGAGGAGATTCACATCAGAAAGTGATCAGAAACACAGCTTCCACTTCATAAAATAGGCTTTGTGAATTTAGCAACTGATATAAGCTATATACATCATACATATCAGGAAGGAGTGCAACTCTTACACCCCCAACATCTGCTTTTTTGTTGCCTCAGCAAGAAAAACCTTGGCGTTATCGAACAGCATACAGAATAAAGCTTTAAAGCATCCGTGTGTTTATGTTACTCGCCATGGAGATTACGTTTTTATGAGCCAATCTGCTGCTCAGTAATACGATTCTTCCTTGCCGTCTCTGGAGAGGGTAATTTACGGTTTACGGTGCCCTCAGAAGGGAAAACATAACATAATAAATAACATTACGTAGCTTAAATAACATTAAGTTGCTTAAAGGCACTTCAGTGACATTGAAAGCTAGTGCAATTAAACAACAACTTGGCTTATAACAAAGTTGTAGAAGAATCGTTCTAGGTTTGCAGTTTTGCACTATTTTTGCTGAATTGCATTAGCTTGCAGTGTCAAGTTACAAACTGTTTAATATGTTCTGAAAACAGCTGCACTGGCTTGATCTTGATTAAAAGAAGCGCTAACAGGATAGTTCACCCAAAAATGTACATTTTATCATAATTTACTCTAAACGATTAATAACGTTCCAATGTCGTCTTTCTTTAATTTATATATATAAATAGTGTATCTCAGAGGTGTGCGGTGGAGTTTAAAAATGAGGAGGCAAGTCCTCACATTTAAAAAAAAAAAAATATTCTACAAAAGTCCCTGTTACACTTAATTTTCCTGGTTAAATAAACATTATATTAAAAAAAAAGAGAGACCAAATACATTTTTGTTTTGTATTTTTACACCATGTAATGTTTCATTTATTAAAACCAAGTATAAACTTAATCAAGTTAGTGTTTTTACGTATTTTTTAATTTATACAAAAATAATAACTAAAAGCAGTAACAATTTATACAATATATATATATATTTTTTGTGAACTAATACAATGTTCAGCTTTTTTTTTTAATAGTCAACTTATTTTCAGCAGTCATCAAGCTTGTACATACTGGTCACAGACACAGAAACGAAGATGTAGGCTAATTTCACCAAGCTCACTAAAAACCCCCAAAGGCCATTTTAAGTTTGATTTTGACGTGACATAGTGATATATTCATTCGGTTCACATGACGTCACTGTAGCTTTGCGCCGCCATCTTGACGACCAACGGTCTCAGTAATGCCTGCAATATCAAGAGGGCTTCTATAGAGCTGGTAAGTCCCGCCCCTTCCGCTAACCCCACTGGACCTCTAGGTTGAAAAATCGTCAATGCAAGTGAATGGGAGAAAATAATTATTTTCTGGTCCCGTTTGAATTTTGCCATGAATGTAGTCTGTGAATTTTTTTTGTAATTTTTTGCGTGAAGAATGCTACAATTTAGCGGGTAGAAGTTTGATACGGTTAGACTTTGTGTGAGAGCACTTTGTGGACTACAACTCTTCGCTGCTTTCGACGGGAATCTGAAGAAAGAACAGCCCATTTGGTTTGAATGGTGACATTTGGGTACAAAACACACAGGCATCTCGATCTGTCTCCATAGATTATCGCAGCATTAGCACCGTGATTTGACAAGTGGAGGGAAAATGTGTTATGGGGTGACGTCACAACTGCTAGCCAAAGAATCATACCATATACTGTCAAACTCGTAACATGAAAAATTATATAAAAAATTCACAGACAACATATGTTCACATTCATGGCACAATTCAAACGGGACCAACCAGAAATGAATTATTTTCTCACATTCACTTGCATTGACGATTTTTCAACCTAGAAGTCCACTTGGGGTTTTATGGATGGGCGGGACTTACCAGCTCTATAGCCTACTCTTTGGCATTATGTTGAGCAGTTGGCTGCAGTGTTGCCAGATGTACGATAATTATCGTATTTGTACGATAATTTTGACCTCTGTACGATGTACGATCAATAATGGAAAAAATCTTATAATGTACGATAATTTCAGAACTGTGTGACACTTCAAATGATGGCCATTGTAAACATAGGGTTTCTCATGGATCTAGCTACGTCTACCGGCCGGAAGAACGTGTAGACTAGAGAGAGGGAGCGAGAGACCTTGCATGTGTGTATGCTAGTGTGCCTCACGAAGCGCATGTAAGGACCCAACCAATCACTTGTAAGTCCGAACCGAAGGTATTATATATTATATATATATAATATTTTAAGTCTGCAACTTGTTACTGTATGTGGGAGTTCAAAGCATTTTGTATTGTTAGATTATAATACATTTCCTCTCTCATTTTCCAGGAAGTGGAGCAACTTTTCCATAAGCAAAATTCTGATGCTGACACAGAGTGATGCTGATGGAGTGATAGTACCAGAGATCCACTGTCCCTGTCAGATAATAATCTTACTTTGTTCAGACACATCACCTTTAAATGACTGGGATCTTGATCTTCAGACACCTGATTTATTTTATTTTAATATAAACTAGCAAATATTTTAATTTCCTATAGATTAAAACAAACACAGTTCACAAGTACACAAGAGGGTGCACTTTATTCTTATTAATCTATGCTGATCTTGGATTAGCATACCAACAGAATATGAATGTTAAGGGCATAGTTCACCCAAAAATAAAATTCTCACTTACTTTACTCACCCTCATGCTGTCCCAGATGCATTTTATTTTCTTACTACAGATAAACACGAATTAAGATTGTAAGGAAAGTAATCCATCTCTGCGAGTCCTAAAGACGCTTTAAAAACCGCACACAGTGAGCGTGACGGTAATCCATGCGACCTCAGTGGATGAATCAATGCCTTCTGAAGTCAAACAATAGGCTAGATAAGAAAAATACTAATAATATGACTGTTTTAACCATTAAAAATCAACTGTCTTATGTACATGGGTTACAATACTATACAATGATTTTATGTGCTTTTAAATTATTTTATTTTTTGGTGGTCTGATGTCGTATATTCAAGTGAAATTTATGTGATTCAATGTTGTGACGTTATGTGGATTACATGTGGAAAGCACATTGGTCAACAACTGTTGTTTTTAATTGTGCTATACAAATAAATTGTCATTGTCATTGTCAATTGTTATTGTCTTTACAATACACTTGTATTATGGACTCACAGAGATGGATTATTTCCTTAAATATCTTTGCCTATGTTTATGTGAAGAAGAAAGTCATATACATCTGGGATGGCATGAAGGTGAGTAAATGATGAGAGAATTCTCATGTTTTTGGGTGGACTATCCTTGTACTGCTTGTATCCAGTCACTGCAGTGCTTTGTTACTTGTACTGCAACAGGAACTGCTCAAAGAATCATTGCAACATTTAAAATGTATATGAATTTTAAATATGTATTCTGTATTTGTAATTGTGCATTTTGTATAGCAATGTATACCATGAGAATACTGTGCATTACATGTATATTATGCAGTTAATGTTTTGTGGATTCTGGTCTTTCCGGTCACAACATAATTACATCCAAGACCTTCACTCTGATACTTGTGTATATGCTCTGGTGATAATAAAGAATGTACATTTATTTGAATTCATATTTTCAATTACATTCATTTACCTGGTTGTATAATTCACAATTGAAACGGTTGATGATTGTTAAAATATATTTACAATTTTAAATGTTAGAAGATAGTGTTAATTAAATGAAATAACTAAATACAATTATCAATTTAAAAAAAAAATGGAATATGTATCATCTGACAGCAGGCCATGATTGTAATTTGCATATAGTTTAAATTCCTCTTATTTAAGTGATCATTAATTTTGATGGTGTAAATGTATATCATGCTTACAATGAGTAATGTGATGGCCATGGTTGCCAACCTTGATTACCTGAAGTGAAACTTTCTTGACGGCTGAATATATCACACACGTTTGCTAGTATTCTCTTTAAATTGTAACAGCTCAACCTAATCAGAGCCTAACATCATGAGGAATCACCTAAGGAATCATCATGAATAAACAAATATTCTCTGAAAACATTGGACAAGTATTATATACAGTACTTTAATGTAGGCCTACAATTACACCTGAATAGACTGAATAGATCTCTTGTGCTTCTAAAAGCTTCTGTCGACTAGCAGCAAGTAAATAAAGATCATATAAAAAAACATAACTTAATACCACTAAAAAGAACTGGAAACCTGCGCTTACAGACGCTCAAATCCACACATAAACACACCACTGACGTCTTCACTTCCAGGTCAAGAAGCTGTCACTCAAAAACTCAATAGCCAATGAGAACACACTGCTACTAGCCCCGCCCCCACGAGAGAAATGTGTCAGAACGGCGAACGAAAACTCAGGCAGCGTAAACGAAAACTTCAGAAGCGTATATGAAAACTCTGGATGCGCATTTGTAAGTTCAGATCAGCGATAGAAATATGAGAAATAGTTAGCAAAACATGCAGTGTATTAAAAACGAAGTCAAAAAAATTGCCTGCGATTTATTCTTTTTCAGTTTCAAAGATATTTTTTTTTAGTTTCAATTTATATTTTCTTTAGTTTCTTGAAAAGCTACATTCATTATTATTGGCACAAAAAAAATTCCATACATTAATGGCATCATCTTCATTCAGGCCGATTCGAACGTGCACGAAAAAAAGAGGCTGGATTTATCTCACGAACCAATCATAACCAATAATAGCGCGATGGAGGCATTGCCTCTTCTCATGTGACTTTTCCTCATTCATTCTCAATTACCCCCCCCCCCCCCCATCATCACATGCATTAGGGGGTCTTTAAGTCAAGGCGAGCCTGCCGCTGTAACTTCACCTGTGGGGGTCGCTGTTGGACACACTTTGCTTTGTTTTATTTTTGTAAAATCGATTATTTTCTCATCCAGTTTTTTTTGAGGAGACCCTGCCTCCCTTGCCTCCTCTAATGAAATGCCCCTTTCATTATATGGATAGCCCCTTATCAAGGATGATAAGCAAGCACTTTGCGAGAAACTTAAGAATATTTGAATTATAAATTAATAATTTAAAATGTTTCAAGAAAAGCATGCAGCTGTTTAATAACTGCTGCAAAGGAGACAGTTTCAAGGCCGTTCATAAACCACCACCTCAATCACATCACATATGAAGAGGACCCAGTAGAACCATTGAAGGCCAATTCACCCAAACAAGAACATTCTGTCATTGTTTACTCAACCTTATGTCATATATAACTTCATTTATTCTGTTGAACACAAAAGAAGATATTTCGAAGAATATAAGATACCATTGGCTTCCATTGTATGGACTATAAAAAAATAAAAAACAGACATTTTTTTCATTTTTACAGTGACACACGCGATCGCAGTGATTGATATTTTAGTGTCTATCTAAAACATTATTCGCACTTGCCTACATTATCCTTCTTGCATCCCTTCCACTTACATTAGAGCTGAATTACACTGAAACGTAATTTAAGAGGTTTTATATGTATGTTTTCCTGTGTTATATGTGATGTTTCCTGGGTCGGAAGAGGCCGCGGCGGCGAACCAGAGCATTTCCGGAGAAGTGTTTTTTTAACACCAAGAACGGAATAAAAACAGAATATACATCTACAATGGCATTGGTAAATACAGATAAATGAGTATTAAGCAAGGCACATATCAGTTAAATAAATAGATAATGACAAAAGAAAATTACATATAGGCCTATTTGGAGATAGAAAAAAACAAGAAAAAAAAAACATTCCTCTTCTAAGAGATCAAGGTCTCTTATCATTCCAGCCAATTTCTGGGCCTTTTTACTTTTCATACATTCCAACGATGGAAAGAAATTACAAATAAAGTCTCTTTTAAATACAGAAAAATAAGGTTTCGTCTTCATACATTTGCATTTATGAATGAAAAATTGGCCCAGAATCAACATTACATTAATAAAAAATGCATTTCTTTTCTCATCCAACAGCATTCCAAACATAATATGTTTCCTAGCAAAAGTGGGCAGTGAATGAATCTTTGTCTCCAACCAATAAGACACATTTTCCCAAAAGTATTTGAAAAAACACAAGAAAAAAAGATGATCAGTTGTCTCTGTCAACCTATATATATATTCTGCCTTACTGTTAATTTAACTATGTAAATAATCAGGATAAAAATAAAAGATTATTACATGAATTCAAGTTTGATTGATTACATTAAGAATCGCGAGAACAGCTTTAGATCAGGCATACTCTAACAATGAATTATTTTTTTTCCGAAGTGTTGACAACTTAGTGTTAACTAATAATTGTTGCAAACTACTAACAAAATATTAGTGCATTCCTGCAACTGGGCGTCGTTACTTTACATCCTTATGCATCGCTTTCTGCCAGGACTTTTACATGCTTTTCCCAAATCACGGAAGTGACCTCGACGTCCGGGTTAGTGGTAGCATTAGCCATCAGGCAATTGTTCTTTAAATAAACTCCTGATGTACTTACAAACTTTCCAATGCCTCATTTAATGAGTACAAAACCTATTTGTACTACTGCAGAAGTTTGGTACCATTTTGGGCATTATTACTGGGGTAATCTATGAGATACATCATAGGATCCATTAGCGCCTGCACTAAGCCATTCGGCTGATTTCTCTAAATAAGCTCTAACTTTAATAATGTTCGACCAAGGGAAAAAAGGCTTCTGGAGGGGTGTTTGGCTCGAGGTCATGGTGCAAAGGACCCTAGGTTGATTTTACTCCGAACCATCCCTTTAAGATGGGACTCAACACCACACCCTATGACCACACCCCACACCGGTCTCGCGAGTCAGACGGAAGAGGACCCGGTGAGGTCATGTGACCATTATAAAAGGACTGGAGCATTTGCTCAAATGTAATTTGTCTCTCGGTAGGCGGCCGGAAAAGTAAGCGCGCGACTGTAGTGTTGTGAACAAGTCAAAACCCTTTATTGCTGGAGTGTATATGGTGGATACGTGTATATTTATAAATAGATATCTATATATTTTCTTGTTTTATCATTTTGCTCTTTTTTTTTTATCCCTTTGCCGTGGCATTGTTTTGTTTAGTTTTGTACAGTTTTCATTTTTTTGCACTTTGTGAATATTGCACACCTGTGGATCAAAGACTCACTGTAAATAAACATCACCTTGCAATAGAGTGCACTTTCGAGTTGAGCCATTTTTTCCCTACATCACGGACACCACAAAGCGACTTCTTAACAAACATGATGCGTAAATGACAAAATTTACATTTTTGTTTGAACTAGTTAACCAATCAATTCCAAGTCGTCGAAACAACAAAAACAGTTTTTTTCAATTTGTTTTTGTTTATTTTGTTCAAATCTACAAAAGAAATTCAGCACTACCACCGTGTCATTCTTTTTCTCTTTTTAACTGTCATGTTCACAATGAATTTCATTCTCATTCCTTTTTCTCTATTTGTTCGACACCCAGCTTGTGGTGGGTGGTTCTGAACATCTGTGTGTTGGAACAAAACAAGAGGCAATTTCTGGGTGGATGGTGTTTTCCACAGTCATTTTTGTGAGGTCATCGTAAGACTGCTCGCACCATTAGATTATCTGGAAGATCACATGCAATATCTCTCCACAGTCTATATACATGCTAAAGAAATTCTGGATATAAATCAAATGACAATTTAATGAATTTTTGAGTCATTACTTCTGAGACTAGTAAATGATTCCAAATGCTATAAAAATATTAATGATATAAACATTAACATAATAAAAAATGTATTAGTGTATAAATGATGGAACATCAACTCATACAAATTTACACACAGGGCATAACAGGTCATTGCATTGTAAAATGATTCTGTTAATATTGAGCAAGCACAGTCCTAAGAATATGGATTTAATTATGGTATTATTCTATAACGAGCCATGGCATCATAAAGATACTGTTAATTTATTTCTCCCACTTTATTTTACATTTAAGAACTTCTAAAAAACAGAACGATTAGATAAAAAATTAGACTGGCTGTATTGACTCAATTCGACCACAGTTCACATATATGTAGTTCCAAGCAAAACATACTGAAAAATGCTTTTGTTAATTTTCCAATGATTGCGTGAGCACAGCAGTTATCACAAACAAAACTCATGGGACATGTGCCGTATCTGAACTTCATTAGCAAGGCGAATGAAACTGATGACTGTTGGCGTTTGTGTATATGACAAAACTGAAGATCATCTGGACAGAAAAAAGAGTAATAAAAAAAACAGTTTCTCATCTATCCTTCAAGACACTTGAACCCAAACATTTATAGAAAGAGTGTTCAAGACAAAGGGAAGCTGGAAATGAGACCTATAGCAGGTTCTTTTGTCTCGCGTATAAAGAAGTCAGTGGAGTCAGGAGAGGTTTCATCAGTAGAGCAGTTCAGCTTAATGCATGTGTTTGCTTGAAAGCTCTTTGAAGTCATCCCTAATGTGCTTTTGATAAGTCAGGCATTATGGGTAATTACAGTATACTTCGCTACTTGTTGAGAGAGAGAGAGAGAGAGAGAGAGAGAAAGAAAGAGGGAGGGATAGTGAGAGTAGCAGAAAAGAGAAATAGAGATTCCCCAGAGGTGTATTGTCCTGCTTTCATAGTCTAATTTCTGCAAAACAGCACACACTTTTGTATCATTTGTTAGAACAAAGGAAACAGAGAGAGACAGAGCAACTCAGAAAAAAAAAAAAGAATATTAAAATTTTATTAAAATGAATAAGGGTCTTGATGACCCAAAGCTCATAAGATATTGGAAAAATATAATTATCCATTATTAAACTTGCCGCAGACAGCATACTAAGAGTTTAAGACCATTATCTCATGGACCTTAAAAATTATAATTTTTTAATATCCATAAATCTAGTGCAAACATTTTTTCAGCATCATGAACGAACTGAGGAGCATCATCTAGATGCACGCAGAGTTGCTGGGAATCCAGCACTTAACATTTTCCCTCAAACTTCACTCCAAAAAACATAATTAAGGGTTTCAATAAGAATTATTAAATTATTCTGAATTGTTAACAAATGTAGAGGCTGAAAAAAGTCATAATAAAAGTGCAATCTGTGACTGTTTCTTTCCATTTCCAGAGACTCCAAGGGTGTGTGTGGGGGGATTCCAGTCTCTGTGAGGCTGAACATGTTTAATCTGTAGGATACAGTTCTCTCTTACTCATGCACTGATGGGGGATTTCTTCAGAAGCTTCTCATCAAGCTCACATTTTCCAGGAAGATGAAATGACAACATAAATATAGCAAATACTTTCCTTCCGAGGATTCTTTCCTCAATTGTTCAGATATGTTCCTCACTGCATAATCATATCATCTGAATTTGAAGTCTTCACTACAACATACAACGTCGAAGCATTCTGTGATTACTCAAGAGCACTTAAGTTAGAATGCTTTTAGGAAAATGTCCATAATTCTAAAATGATTTATTTACTCAGTTTTAGGATCTACTTAGGATATCAGTCTGAGGAATTACATAATTAAAAAAATAATCCGACAAAACCTAAAAGGAAGATCTTCAAAACAGCAGAGCTCTTGGTCGCTCTTCTCTTCTTTTCTCCTTTGTCTTACAGATTTTCAGCAACCCTCATCACAAGGGTTGAGAATGAGAGAGGAAAACCCCAGATCCTTCTGAGGATTCCTGCTTCCCTTTGTTCTTATTTTGGATACCAAAGCAAGAAGAAAGTGAGGATGTAATCCCTGAAACACGCTGGTGCTTGACATCAACAAACACACTGTCAGCTTTTCAAAGCCGGGTGTGTGCACTCGTGATTTGCCATGCATAGAGATGGGAGATACGAGTGGAATGTGGAAATGTGGTGGATATGCAATAGAGTGCAAGACACAAACACAAACAAACACATGCATTTTGACAATGACACTCTTTTTCACTTGTAGTCACAGCCTAGACAAGTGCTCATACACCAGTGAATGTCAGACTGCTTTAGTTGTGCACAATCACATACACACATTTGAGAAATGCAGCCTGCATAACATCAACCGTCTAGATGTAGATCTCGTCATGTCACTGCCTGCAACATCAGGTGCATTCTTCAATCATAACGTTGCCAGAGTGCACATGAAAACACAATCAAACCACCCAAGATAAGAAGTTCCCAGAAGGTGAACGGTCCAATGGCACCCTATTGACTTTTGTGTGTGATCACATGTCAAGTGGGGAAAATAAAATCAAAAATCTAAGAAACAAATATGTCGTAGCAAGGTAGCATGCAAGTTTAACTTGGTCAAAACTGGTCATGTACTAGCCTGGTAATACCAGACTCTGCTACTTCGCTTTGCTTCGTAGAGAGAGTCTGGAGTTCCGTAATAGAAAAACGTTTTCTTTACCGCCTGGGGGCGCTAGTCTGAAGCTTAAAATCATTGGTTACCCGTAAGCCAATCACATAACGTTTGGTTATGGCGTGTGTTATGCGCATGCTCAGCTGCATCTAACTTCCACTGTAAACACATGTATGATGCGAAAACAAAAACACTGAGCGAAATACCGGAGTGAACATGGCTGTGAACGACTTTGGCAGATTATGTGAAGTAAATCTACGAATCCACGGTACAATCAGCGTCTACGTCACGGCTCTCAGCCCGCCCTCTGTTCGTTGATTGGCCGGCTGTTTTCAGGCCGGAGGAAAACGGAAAGCTATGACGCGGTCTCAGACTGACTACAGAAGCGAAATGAAATTGAGCGGAAGTACGAAGTCTGACGTAGTCAGGCTAGTCATCTACTACAATCACTAAGTGATAGATGGTCTCAACCAGGGGGTATCAGCAAACTTCCAAGGTGGAATAAAGATGACTTAAAAAGTATTTAAATAAAATTATTAATATATTCAAATAAAATTATAAAAAAACACAAAATCAAGAACAGAATGTTTCTCAATTCCCTAAATGCCTTTTTTAATTTTTTTTTATTAAAGAACATGCTGTTCTTGAAACTTCTGTATTCACAATCACAAGTATTGTGGGTTAATTAAATATATAAATAAAGGTTTGAAAACAAGCAACTTTGTCATAAATACAACAGAAAATATGTCAGCCTGCCCTACACTCTTAAAAAATAAAGGTTCCAAAAGGGGGGTTTGACAACAATGTAATTTTTTAGTTTCCTCAAATAACCTTTTAGTAAAGATTTTAAAAAAAAATTTCTTAGTGAAGAGCACTAACCTGAAGAACCGTTTTCCATTCTAAAGAACCTTTTGTGCAATGGAAAGTTTCCATTGATGTTCAGGGTTCTTTATGAAATCATAGGTGCCAGTAAGAATTATTTTTTTGCCAACAAAGAACATTTTCCTTTGAGGGTATATGGGCGTCATTTGACTAATGTGTTGGACGATAGGGACTTCCCTTGAAGGGAACATTCTCAGAACTTTAGCTAATGTTCTGGCAAGGTTCTTTATGAACAAACATTCTTCCAGTAACATTAATAGAATGTTTGTTCAAAGTTATTTAAGTTACAATTACTAGTTTTTTTTTTCTCAGATAGTTCAGACAGAGAACATTCAGAAGTAATGTTTTCAATAATACTTGCACAATTATGAAATAGAGAAAACATTACCTTAATGTTTTTTTCTAACGTACACACATCCAAGGAAAAAAAACATTAAAGGTTCCATATAATGTGTTCATAACTTCATGGGAACATTAGGAACATTTTCTTAGAACATATTTTTGTTAGCTGGGTTTGAGTCACAAAGGTTGAAGCACTGGTTTAGATGGTTTATCAGGACCTTAACTCAAGGGGGACAAGAAAATCTGTTCAGACTAACTCTGACTGAGCTGATGAGGACCTGGTTGAGCTGGTTCCTTAATTACATTGACAAACCAAGGACTTCATATAGTCAAGGATCACAGTGTCTTCACTGCTGACTAATCAGCTCTCAATTTGTATCCTGCCTCTGTATTAGCATGCTATCATGCTAACAGATTCACCCAGGCTTAAAAGCAACCACTTAGCATAAGTGTTCAAAAGCAGTAAGTGGTCGGTCAGATAACTTTAGCAAAACATGCCACTACTAAAACCTTTGCCAAAAGCTTATTTCCACAGAATGGCTTAACCTCTACTCGACAGAATACTAAAACCTTCAAAGCAGCTGATGGAGAAACATTAATCAACCAACATTCACTACTATGACAGTCATTGCAGAGGGCCTCAAGGTACAAACACATTAGACCGGGGCAACAGCTCATTCAATGGATGCAAATGAACACACCATCCTCAGCGGACAGAAGCGCTTCTGTGGGACAGTATAATTGTTGTCATAAAAATCCATCATCAGATTACAGCAAGGCAGCGTGCGTTTTGTCACATGTGGAGGTGTGCGGGTGCACTTAGACGTGATTTATTCAGCGCAGGCCATGAAGAACGAACCTCTGCAGATGTTCATTTAAGAATTGTAAATTAATCTCCTTATCAGCGCAGTTTTACTGCGCTATCTCTCGACAGCTTCTGACACCTTCACTTAAATGCTTTAACTAACGTTCATGGCTTGTTACCTTCCCTCAGCTTGCTTGTTAACCGAATCAACCCTGTTGCACATCCAATTTATTTAGAAGGTCGAGGTCAGAAGTGTTGTTCGTGGACTGCAGCAAATTTTCATTCACACACATGGAGCCATTATGCAAAATTAACATTTCTTCTCTGAATGAAGTGTATCTTTCATTTTGATTTTCATCTTTCATTAATGCATGATAGATTGCTTGAACTCAATGTCTTGGTCAAAGGTGGGGAATGGTCACAGTGTACGTATTTTCCGTCACATTTTCCATTGCATGAGTCATCCAAAGGCTCATAAATATTTAGACAGCATGGAGACACTCACAGGGTCACTGGAAATGGATCTACGCCTGCAAGCTCACCTTTGACAAGCGCTTGAAATCACAAAGCTGTTGGCACTTACAACTAGAAGGGAAAATGCATTTGCTGAGATCGATCATCAAGCATTAAAAATGGGTGGAAGTTACTCAAAAGAAGAGTAAAGAAGCAATATGGATGTGTGCATCCTTATTTGTGAAGTATTTAATATTCACTGAGCATTTTGTGATACTCTGTAAGAAACTCTTTGTGTTCATGCAGGTGTCAGCATTTGTGTTTACCACATGATCTCATGTGTGCCCACTTCACGTATGCATGAATGTATGCGTGTGCATGTATGTGAATGTAGCCCATCAGTCTTCACCAGGGCTCTTAAACACTGCTCTTATGTCCTTGCTCTGAATAGGTAATTTCTCCAAGATCCTGACAGCTGCTCTGGAAGGGAGGAGCAGGAACAAGAGGCCCATCCTAAACTCACCCTTCTTGGGCAGACAGCTGGGCGAGACCCTGGCTCTGGCCTACAACACTAGAGCCTTGTGTGTAGCTCAACATCTCTCTCTGAGCAGCTTCAGCAGAGACTGACAAATACTAACAAACTGCATATGACACGGTATATACTGTAACATGATATTTTTTAAATGTTTAAAAGATCTGCATTAACTGCAGAATGCAATTACTTAATCTGCATATGACCTTACTATATGCATGTTTACATAGTAAGCATAAGAATCCAATTGTGGTTTTGGAAACTAATACCATCATTTTTTCAAAATCCAATTTTGTGTAAAATACAGCAGATTAACTTTTGGTGGTCTGATAATGAGAAACTAAGTTAATATGTAAAATCGCAATTGATATTACTTCCAGTTAATTTGTCGCAATCGAAATAGAAGGTCAAGTCATTATAGACTGCAATGCGGTCTGGTTGTATACTGCAGTTGATCATGCATACAGAAAATGTGCATAATTGGTAATATGGCATTCTGAACATGTCTTGAGACAGTTTCTGTCCTTCTGTCCATTGCTGTCTCTTAAAAAGGAAGTATGCATTAATTGTGGACTCTTTTAACATGTTAATATTGCGTGGTTTCGCAATTTTAATTTCAGAATATGTCTGTCTTTTGTATGTGTGTCTGTGAACAGGAGAGAAAGTCACAGCAGGAAGTATAAATTCCCTATTTCTGTGACTTGGTACAGATTAGACTAGTCTGGTGTGAAATCCAGGATAAGCGTTTAAGAAAAGAAGAGGATATTCACCCAGACCAAACACTCATTCGTACACTGGAACAGGAACAGTGCTCAGCAGGAGCCCGGCAGAAAGACATTCATTCCCAGCAACATGCCTTCTCTGAAATTCAGCCATCTTGGAGCTCTTTTAACTGTGAAAACAAGTTCAATAGACAGAAAGGCTGGAAAAAAAGTATATACTGGAAATATAAATAAAAGGCAGTTAATAAATTAATAGCTGGATTGTTTAATCAAATTAAATGTTCTATATTAGTTACCACTAAATGTAAACAAGAATACTGATGCAAAGGTGGCTGACCCCTTCTAGTCAAAGAGATAACATAATTTTTTACCTGATCGTTAAAGATTTGAACTGGTAACTGACATTTTGTAGGTTCAACTAAGAGTCACATGACAGATCTTAGTCTGTGAGACCCAATTTCACGCATTATACTCTTTGACCGAATGTGAAGTTCCTGTATGACAGATACTATTTGAACACTGCAGTAAAAAAGGTATTTTGGTGCTTATTTTTGGAGGTTACAAACGAGTTGACACAAGATGCACAACTATGCCAGTCATGAGAAGAATGAGGAATTTGCATTAAAAAATGATTTCAGCTCATTGCACAATGTGGTAGTTGTCAATACTTCATTCTAACATAAATCTGAACCGATTGTTGTATCCCACCACCCTGAATAGACATCAGATTATGATAATATAGCTTCATCAAGAAAGAAATCTGAAATCTGCATGCGCACGCACACACACATTACTTAAATCATTTGTTGGAGGTCCATTTCTTTATGTTTTTGTGAGAGTAAACTACCATTCGAAGGTTTGGGTGAATACAGCAAGAATAAACTAACTTCTATCTCAAATAAATGCTTAGGCCTACAATTTATTTCTATTCATCAAAGAATCATGCATGGAAAAAGGTATCATGGTTTCCACAAATATATTAAGCATTATTAATGTTAAAGGGTTAGTTCACCCAAATATTCTGTCAGTAATTACTCACCCTCATGTTGTTCCAACCCCGTAAGACTTTCGTTCATCTCCAGAACACAAATTAAGATATTTTTGATGAAATCTGAGAGCTGGCTCACTCCTTCATAGGCTTCTAGGCCATTTCAAAGTTAGTAAAGACATCATTAAAATAGTCCAAGTGACTACAGTGGCTCAACCTTAAGTTTATCAAGCAACGAGAATACTTTTTGTGCGCAAAAAAGACAAAAATAACGACTTTATTCAACTATTCATTTTCTTCCGTGCGGGCCTCTGATGTGAGTTCACGAGAGCGCCACGACGCATGCGCGAGAACTGAGAAGATGAAACAGATGGGTCTCGATAGTGAGTGTAGTGTTTAAAATGGTTCTAAAGTGTGCATTTCCTGGATGTCCGAATTGTGAGAAACCAACGAGAAAACGTAAAAGTGCCTTACCATCTGAACTCACGTCAGCTAACTTTACTAACTTTTCTGGGCCGGCAGAATGAAATTACATAGAAGCCTATGAAGGAGTGAGCCAGCTCTCAGATTTCATCAAAAATATCTTAATTTGTGTTCTGAAGATGAACGAAAGTCTTACGGGGTTGAAACAACATGAGGGTGAGTAATTACTGACAGAATTTTCATTTTTGGGTGAACTAATCCTTTAAGTATGGCTCTTTTTCAACTTTGATGATAATAGAAATGTTTCTTGAGCACCAAATCAGCATATTAGAATGATTTCTGAAGGATCACGTGACACTGAAGACTGGAGTAATGATGCTGAAAATTCAGCTTTGCCATAATAGAACAAATATGTATATTTCTAAAATATATTTCAATAGAAACCAGTTTAAATATAATGTCATATATTTTCACAATATTATTGTTTTGACTGAATTTTGATCACATAAATGCAGCATTGCTGAGCATGAGACTTCTTTGAATGAGATTTTTTGAATGCTAGTGTACATATTTCCTGCTCTAAATAACTTGAAAGAGCCACCTGCCTTATAAAACACACAATGACTTTAACAAATGATAATTCAGACATGCATGTCACTGCAGATAACTGCACATACCTCCGTTTCTCCAGACATAGTGTAGAAAACACATGCAAACACAATAACAAACATCCAGTCCATTCCTCTCTGCAGCACAATTCACCAACACAAGCACATGATGAACCTGTACACATACAAATATTGCAAAAGGACAATTTTGGTTACAAAGAGGCCCTACAGAGCTCTCTCACACACACATTCTTTATGTGCCACCCTGCGTTCCCCATTCCATTCCAGGGTGTAGTTCTGTTCCATCCAATCGTACAGAACGTTATTGTCTTAAAAGGCAGAGCGCATTTATTTCCTTGACTGAGAAAACACTGATCTATTTTAATTTTTCTCTTGAATCAGCTGGATGTCTCACCTGTTAGTGAGGAATGCAAATTGAGGTTCGGTGTGAGTTTGTGGGTGTGTTGGGGCAAAGAGAAAGTTTAAACATTTCCCTCTCTCCCACCTAGCATGCAAATCAAACTAAAATCACATGGCATAAGCTAACGATTATCTCAGTTGATTTGATAAAAATGCATTTGGAACCTAGGAGAAAAACAGAAAAATTAGGGGACAGCATCATTGGCATTTTTCCCCAAATGCGGTACACTTTGGTGTTTTATTACTATACACATTGGAGGAACAAACCACAGGTTTTTATTTTTTTGTGAAAACTATTAGGTATGGTCAGGAAACAACTAACCTACTATGAAAAGTAGCTCATTTTAAACATTTAAATGGGGATTGGCCTGTCCCACTCTATCCAACATTTCAATTCAGACAATTCAATAAACAGCAACATCATAATTTTGACATAATCAGATATAAACAGATATTCAATAGTAAATTTTTTTTAATTATTAATATTTTGTTATAAAATTAATCATTTAAATTACCAAAAACATAATATTTAGCCAGTTGTTCATGCTGGCATTTTGCTATATATATATTCCCCCTGCAAATTTAAAATGAAAATAAAATAAAATCAGCACATATATTATTTAGTTTGACCTCTTATGGCTGACGATCAATCATTTTCTAAAGGTTAAGCATCTGCTGACCACTTATTAAAAAAATTCCTTCTTAAGAGTATCAGGCCCTATATGTATATCCTATTCAAAGAAAGTAAAAAAATAACTGGAGCCTAAAGCCATTTTTCTTAGACTTGTCCTTTAACGGAGGGACAGTCTGGTATGTGGACGGACAGAAGGAATGGGACAGAGAAATGATTGCAGGCCAGATTCTGTGTCCCTGTGAGCACTTCAGCTCTTATAAATCATGAACTTGCAGTACCTGCTGTGCCACGGCTACAACCAAGGCCATTATTTCTGACACCTATGGGAAGATAAAGAGATAAAGAAAAAAATAGAATGAGAAGATTGTAGGTTCGCTATAAAAACAGAGAAAAACAAAGAAAAGCCACAAATGACTGAGATGAGTAATGACCATCATACATTGCTGCTCACAACACATTTGAATGAGTGTGGGTGTGAGAAGAGAAACTCTGTCATGCCAGACATCTAATTTAAATATCAACAGTGTGTGCAATTACTCTCATGTGTGCACAAATACACACTTATAAACGTAATCTACGGTGTGTTTGTTCATTTAAAGCAGGTGGATATACAAATGAATTCTTCCTGTTGACCTACTTCCTGGGTAGGTCATACAGTAAAAAGAATCTACCCAGTGTGTTTACACACCCATAAACAAAGACTGGATCAATTTTTTTTTATTAATAGCTGCCTGATTTTTGTTTGCATTTCCAAATTACCTAAAACCAGTACATCCTCAAAAATTCCCCGTCTCCTACCAGCGAGCTGTCGCCAGCGGTGTTTATTCAGGGCTAATAATGAAGAAGTACACCTGCTGCTGGATTAAACATGTTACAGCTGTATGTGTGAAAATGACTGATGCTCTCATAGCTTTGACAGTATGCATTTTAAATGTCACATCTCCTCTTATGCATGTCCATAAAAAAGGCATGAGAGTTGCATGGCTAATATTAAGACAGCTTTTCTTTTCTATTTCCAAAAACGTATTGTATATCTGTAATACACGTTGTAGCATTGTTTAGCTAGCAAATGTTTCATTTTAAATGACTGATGTGCTGCCAGTGTGTAATATGATACAGCAATTTTGGCTTTAATCTTCGTCTAACTGCTTTATTTGATGTGCCAATATAGTTGATTTCCACTTTATCTAATATCCGTGGGCTGACAGGATGCCTTTTTGTCCTGTGGGGGTACACGGAGAGCACAGGAATGAAGGAGAAGAAAAGGCGAGAGAGGTCTGGGGTGTTTGCTCTGTTTCCTGTGGGGCAAAGTGGGGTAATATCACTCCCAAGCCCCTTGATACTACACAACAAGAGGTCCATTGTGTTGATAGAGAGAGAGAGAGAGAGAGAGAGAGAGAGAGAGAGAGAGAGAGAGAGAGAGAGAGAGAGAGAGAGAGAGAGAGAGAGAGAGAGAGAGAGAGAGGATGGGGTTACTCAGCTGTTAAAGGAATAAATCCCTCTCTTCAAAACTCAATTATATGAAGTCTCGCTCTTTCAAGCCATTGAAGACAGTGCAAATGCATATTACATCATTAAATCCCAAACTGTGATTTTGCCAGTGCTGTTTCTCAACACACATACATTGACCATTATAAAAATGTCAAGGCTGTCAAATTAAGTTGCAGTTTTACTCGGTTTAATAAAATATAGGGGAGGCCGGGGTGCATGTTGTATGAAGTTGTGAACATAAACTCTTTGTTCCTGACAATAATTTACACAGGGATAAGCAGTAAATCCAAACTAATTCAGTAGATCAAAACTATGTCTGTATCCAAAGAATATTATAGCAAAATTTGAGACACAAAAGCACGGAGTTGCAGTTACTGTATATCAGGATTTGAGCTTGGACGCTTACGCATGCTAAAAGAAAGTCTCACCATTAGACTAACCCATCCTACATTTACACACAGAACGAACTACTAAGTTGCTACAAAGTTTTTTTATCATGTAAAAAAAAAAGATACATCAATAAACATCTAATTATTTTCTTTATACCTGCTAAGTGGTCGATAAAATTAAAAATATAACAAAAAAACGCTAAGTGGTCGAAAAAATTAAAAATATAACAAAAAAATATTTAGGTATCAAAAAAGTATAATGTTCATTCATTTCAAGATTTGCTAAAGCTTTCATTTAACAATGTTATTTAATTATAGAACAAAAAAACTAATATTAGCCTATACTGATATTATCATATTATGGTATGATATACCATGCAAGGCGTCCGTTCCTGTTGCCCTAATACCAAAACAGAAGAATAATTTTCTAGCATAGTTTTGTCCTGGACTGTTAATCATGAAAACACCAAACTTTTTCTATTCCAAAAAGTACTCTGTTACTAACGTAACCTCGGTTCCATGAGAGTAAGGGAACGAGTATTGTGTAGCTATATGCTATGGGAAAACTCTTTTTCTCGAGAATATTGAAGCCTTTATTTTAAAACGCAGTGCAGTTGCACAGTGAGCACAGAGCAGAGCTGACTAGTGCACTCATTGGCTCTGCTGCGGGAACTGCACGAACCTATGGCGAAGTGGCTGACGTGCACGAACCAATCATGGTGCTTGGTGCTTCACACCCCGAAGCCCGCCAAAATGGGCATGGCTTCTGGCTATCTAAGCGGGCCATTTCGCAATAGGAATCAGGTTTAAATCAACTGAAGTGACAGCACCTGTACCAAGCGTAATAGCACGACAGGGTACGCAAAACTCATTCCCTTACTCTCAGGGAATTGAGGTTACGTAAGTAACCGAGTACGTTCCCTTTCGAGAACGGTCTCTCATATTGTGTAGCTATACGCTATGGGAACCCATTTTAACACTTCGCCCTTAACTATCACCTAGGGCTCGAAGACCGAAGGTAATAGTAGAGCTAAGGTCAAATCCAATGGGGGCCGGACCATGTAGGGCCCCGCAGAGGGGTAATAAAAGGCTTGGGCTCCCCCAAAGCCAAGGCCTTTATACAGAAAAAACTTGAGCCTGCAGAGCAGAAACCTCTAAGTACAAATGTGGACGGTGAGGACCAGCCGGCCGCCGCACAAATGTCTTAAATTGGTATACCACTGGACCAGGCCCAAGATGAGGCCATGCCTCTCGCGGAATGAGCTCTAACGCCAATGGGGCAAGGAAGGCCCATTGAAGCGTAGGCTAAAGAGATGGTGTCTACTACCCATCGTTATAGTCTCTGCTTGGTTACCCGGAAGCCCTTTGGTGCGGCCACTGAGCATATGAAGAGTTGTTCTGACTGCCTGAACGGGGCAGAATGCTCTAAATAGACTCTAAGGGCCCTAACAGGGCAGAGTAGAGACACATCTCTATCTTCTTCCGAAGGGGGAAGAGCTGATAGAGAAATGACCTGAGCTTTGAACGGAGTCGAGAGCACTTTGGGAACATAGCCATGCCTGGGCCTGAGGACAACTTTGGAGTCGTTGGGCCCAAACTCAAGACAGAAAGCGCTCACAGATCGAACACTCACTTGACCGATGCTAGGGCTACCAGAAGTGCGGTCTTCAGTGAAAAAGGCTTTAGATCATCTGACTGAAGTGACTCGAAAGGTGGTCCCCTTCAGGGCCCTGAGGACCGTGGAAAGGTCCCAGGCCGGTATAAAAGGGGGTCGAGGCGGGTTCAGCCTCCTGGCCCCTTTGAGGAAACGCACGACGAGGTCGTTCCTTCCCAGTGACTGGCCAGCCACAGTAGTGTGGAAGGCTGCTATGGCCACCACATATACTTTGAGCGTGGAGGGGGTTCGACCCGCGTCCAGCAGGTCTTGGAGAAAAGTCTGGGGGCGGGCCGCTATGCAAAGGGGACCTGGCCACCCAGATGTTGTGAGTTGGAAAAATGCTCTTTTTGTGCTCTATTTGGGTCGCTGACAAAACAGCGTTTGTTTGCGGGCCCATTGACTACAGTATGAACATCTCCAGTCGCCTGAACTGAAGAGGGGACTAGGAGAAATGTAAAAGCTCTTTTTGAGAGTGGTCCAGCCGCAGCAGGACTTACACCCTTCCCTTTTCCTTTCTGTTGAGCGACTAGGAAGGGTTTCGAGGCTCAGGGTCCAACACAACAGCTCGGCCGGCGAGAACTGAAGTGGCTCTGCAAGGTTTCAATGGATGAACTGCCTTGGATCTCCATCCAATAGCTGTGGGCGGGCAGAGGAGTCCGGCCACTGCTTCCTCTAGGGGGGGCAGCTTCTTGTATCCCTTCTCCTCAGCGCCGTCAACGGTGGAGAGCGTTGCGGAGATGGATGGTCTCAGGCGGGCCGAGTAGGAGGCACGCCATGATTTAGTCAGCTCGTCGTGTACCTCAGGAAAGAACGGTGCTGGTCTTTGACGAGGCCAGCATGGGCTCGCACATCTCAATTCGCTCAGGCATCCTCTGGCCCCGTCGTTTCTTCCTCCGCGGTTCAATGAGGGTGGGGTCGCCCTCTGAGAAGAGAGCTAGCTGCAAGAACAGCATGGATATCGGCATACTCTCACAGTGAGAGCAGTCGCCTTTGCCGAGTGCATTTTGCTCTGCATGACGCACATTACGGACGCAGCATTTGAAACAACGCCAGTGTTTTGAAATTTGCCCTTTTAACAGCGTGTCGCAGCTGCGAACACACTGTAAAACACTTTAAGAGGATATAGGCTTCTCGCCGGATGGCCACAGGTGAACGGCAAATCAGAAGAGGCGGCGTTGAGTTCTAGCGTGTAGATCGGGAGGCCGCCGTCCGCTGAGCTGCTTGCTGCAGGTCGCTCATTCCACTGCTGGGGCTCGTCGACAGAGAAGGCTTCTTAGCAGGAGAAACAGCGAAGTGAAGAGTTCGCTGAAGGAGATTAAATCTGATTCCTATGGCGAAATGGCCCGCTTATATAGCAAGAAGCCACGCCCATTCATTGCGAGGCACGAAGCACCATGATTGGTTCGTGCGCTAGTCAGTTCTGCTCCGTGCTCACTGTGCAGCTGCACTGCGTTTTAAAATAAAGGCTCAATATTCTTGAGAAAAGGAGTTTTCCCATAGCGTATAGCTACGCAATACGAGAGACCGTTCTAGAAAGGGAAACTGTTATGTCTGCATTTGTGTGTGTGCATGAATCAATTACTTGCATGGCACAGTGAAATTGAGAGTGTGTTTGTGTGTGTGGATTAAAGAATATATATGTGAGTAATTATGTGTATGTACGCGATGGCAGGGCTTCAGGGCGGGGGGATCTGACAGGTGGCAGGATAACCAAAAGCTGCTGAGAGAACTACTTGTCTGAGATTAAAAGTTTTGATAAAGTGGTAATGAGAGTGCTGAGGGAGAATGAGAAAAGAAAGGCAGTGAGAAAATGCACATAAGCAAAATTCATGTTTGAGCTGCACACTCTCAGAAAATAAATCACTAAAACACATTCAGCAGTTAACAACAAATATCCTTTATATTAATTTTATATTTCATTACTATTTCTGGCACCTTATTTTAATTTGATTTGGTAAATAAATTTATTTTTTTGTTACTGTTTTTGTTGTTGTTTATTGATGCTTTAGCCATATTGTATGTATTATAATCACAGCACTAAAGTACTGAAACTAAAATTAAAAATGAAAAAAGGAAGGGAAAAAAAGTCACTAATAAAAGGTTACTAATAAATCAGAGCATTAACAATTTTACAATTGAAGAGAGAACAAACAGAAGAGGATAGGAAGAAATGCAGCAAAAGAAAGAACAAATGAAAGAGAAAAACACAGCTGGGACAGTAAAAATATTTAAGTGAATTTAAATTAAACTCGTGTAGCATGAAAAAAATACAAAGATTTCCTGCATTCTCATAACTGTGGTTTAATCCAAGGCCAAGGCTAAGTTCTGTACTGGGAAAATGAGACTCAAAACGGACACAAACGCTCCGTTTGGTGTTGTAAGTGACTGATTCCAAATGAGACGTGAAACATCCTCCTTAGTAATAAACCTCCTGCTGTGACACACACACACACACACACACACACACACACACACACACACACACACACACACACACACACACACACACACACACACACACACACACACACACACACACACACACACACACACACACACACACACACACTTTGATCTTCAAAGCTTTGTCTCATCCTGCAGAAAATGACGACAGGCGCATGAGCAGGGTTGCGTGGGTAATTAAATGTACAGCACTCAAAATACATGGACGGATACAATCCTATTAACAAAATTGACTACTCTCTATTTTTCTTACACAGTTTCTACAATTCTCAATAGCTTAAACAGAAACCATGACCGTTTCATCAAGTTTTTAATTTATATGGTACATTCTCACTCCCCAGCTGAAGGTAAGTGTGCCAGAGCTGAATGGTTCAAACTAGAGAGGCAGGCATTAGCTGGTTAGCATCAAAACTAGTCCCTGCTGCTAGATTTTGCAACTACACTATTATGCTGCCAAAACCCACTTAAAAAAAAAAAACCCCACATGACTAACCTTTCAAGATCATAACCCTTGTGAAAAAGTAGTATGTTTTAGCATACATTAAAAAAAAACAGTAACACTTTACAATAAGGTTCATTAGTTAACATTCGTTAATATATTAACTAAAATAAACATTGAGCAATACGTTTTTTACTGGATTGGTTAATCTTTGTTAACGTTAGTTAATAAAAATACAGCTGTTCATTGTTTGTTCATGTTAGTTCACAGTGCATTAACTAATGTTAGCAAATACAGCCGTTGGTTTTAATTAGTAAATGTTGAAATTAATATTAACTAAGATTAATTAATACTGTAGAAGTATTGTTCATTCTTAGTTCATGTTAACTAAGGTAGTTAACTAATGTTAACTAACTAACTAACCTTATTGTAAAGTGTTACCAAAAAAATTATTACAGAAATAATTGAATAGAATATACTTGAGTGTAACCTGAATGATTCCATACACTTAATTGCACGTTAACTGCAATTAAATGAAAATGTATTATAATTTACATTTATATTAAATGGAAATTGAGCTTAAGAGTTTTTCTTTTTTCACCCACTTAGGACTTATAATTACTTCTGTTGTCTTTGAAATATGGTTAAAGTGTACTACCGAATATACTGACAAGCATATGGTAACTAAAATATACTTAATTGTTATTTCTACTGAAGCATGCATGTCATGTATTTAAATATATTTGGATATCACACACTTGTAACGATGAAGTTGCAATTTATACATTTAAAATCTATTAACTCTAAATATCAAATAGCACAATACAGTTAAATTATAATAAAGTACTTTACGTGCGTTACTATGTTAGTCAACTTAAGTTAAAAAGGGGTAAATATTTAAAGCAAACTAAAAGATTTTTGAAACATAAAGATTTAAAATGTGCTTTAAAGTAACATTTTTTATTTGATATTACCAAGAGCTCTTTTGTGTACTTAAGTGTGTTTTCTAGTAGGAGAGCAGATATCGGGTGAAGTCAGCAAAAGTGACTTTTCAGCTAAAAAGGGACAAATAAGCTTTTTGGTTTAGTGCTCTTTAATGTCACAACAGTACTTAATTTAAATATCAGCATTTGATAGGTCAAATATAAACCATGCAGGTGTGGCTACTATTCAAGTGCTGGAATGTCTGAGAAAGCACGTTAAGTGCCCTTACATAGTTTAAGTCTAATACAATTGTTAAGGTTTAAATTATAATTCAAACACTCAAACAGTATTTCAATATACAATATACATTTTTATTACATCTGTTTATGTGATAATTACATTTTAAGCAATGATGCGCAAGTTTCTTTGTTCTAATTAAAAAAAAAAAAAACTGTCCCAATTTACCATAATGTGTTAGATGAAATGAGACAGTAGAATTCAGCTAAAAAGGGACATCATGTAAAAAAAAAAAAAAAAAATACATTGTTTAAAAAGTTTTGTTTTACAGAAAATGTCACAAAGCTATGCAGAAAGAGAAAAATGGGAAAATATGTCAACCAAACAGAAGAGAGGTATCAGTGGAGTGAATAAAGAATGAAAAGGGCAAACAATAAGTACATGGTAAGAGTGGAGGCAGGCCAGGAACCTATAGATTTCTTTTTATTTGGCCAGGGGATGGTGTGCTCTAAAATCCACCTTTGAAAAAAGAGTGAAAGGTGTTATGAGTGGATGTAGTCATGCCTCTGGCAGAAACCCATTTTTGTCAGAGTCGTCTGAGAAGGAACTAGCAAACATGTTAAAGCTTCTTTTGCAAAGATGTGCAAAAAATAGCTTTTGAATATGCAAAAGCTAATGGATTTAAATGGTTTTCTAAAAACAAAAAGAAAACAGGTTATTACTGATTCCAAAACGTTTTAAAAATCATCAACACAATCCACATGTGTGTATGTTTGAATAAAGTTACAAATTTCTATTAAAAAAAGGATTTGTACAATATCCTGTTGTAAAATTGTATTATCCAAGCACAAACTAGATGAAAATGTGTGTCCCCACTTTACCAATTGCACTGTCCCAATTTACCTGAAAACAGCTGTAGAATAAAATTGGGTTCTTATCATTTTTGAATCTCTGTATATTTTAAAAAACCCATAAATATTCCTTCAAAAACCATAGTTGGAGATAAAAAAGACCTTGAGCATTTGTTTAAAACAATAATAGTGTAGGTAGAATAGATTTATTTGCATTTAATACACAGTTTACCAAAAAGTTTACCACTTTTTCTGACTTCAGAATGATTTAAAAAGTGCTTTAATTAATTTTACATTACAAAGAGCTCTTTTGTCTACTTTAGTGAGTTAAGAAACAGTCATGAAAGTGTATAAGTCAACTTAAGTGACTTTTTTATTTAAATTATATTATCTGCAAGACGTTTTTTAAAAATATACTTTTGAGATTTGCAGTACACAAGAAGAGCAGATTCCACACTTCTTTTTTCATAAGGACGTAAAAAAAGTGAGTTGCTATAGCCTCATAAACTAACTGTAATGCTGTACATGTAATGTACTCACCCATAGCAATTCATTAGCATAACATAACCATGATACTTCCTTGACAAAAACTATTCAAGCAAATAGTCTGTCTTATTGAGAAGGACTGAACAAACGCAAACCTCAAAAGTCAATATATGAATTCATGACTCTACACGCCTCTCCTCCTCTGTGGAAAACGATCCCCATCTCAATATCCTGACAGAGCTGAGGGTCAGAGCTTAGGGTCAGCTGTAATGCAGTGCATCAAGAGGTTAAACACATCACAACAGAGGTGGGCTAAGCTGGATAGTATCAGCTGACATGTGCACCACTGGAGGAGATCAAACCACTGATCAGATCGGTGCTGGGCCATTTCTCTAACTGCCAGACTAATGCTGCATTAGCATGGGATGAGCTGGTCCATCTGAAGTCCACTGACCTCAGGCTAACGGTTTTCCCTTTCATTACACTGTCAAGTCATTTGTGTCAATGGCGCTAACAAATCCAGGCACTCAGCCGTGATTTTAGCGAGATGTGCTGTAAAATAAAACACCAAATGGAGCATGTGGATGCTGTGGATGTTGGGATGTGGGATGTGCATAGATGTATTGTGTGCTTGCTGGTTACATTCAGCATAAAATATTTGTGTAATGCTCATCAACCTATTAAGGCATTTCCAAACTATTTTTTTTCTGAATTTCTGGCAAGAAAAACATTCATGACAAGATCCGAAAACGAAATAAAGCATCTTTATCAACTCCTTCACACTGAGACCAAAATATCAAATTGCAATGATCTGGGTTTTTTCATGGATTTATTAAGAATTCAGTTCCCCTCAAGTTCACACAGGTGTGGTATGACCACTGGTGTTGTTCTTCATAATGACAATAAATTTGAGTGTGTTACAATCATTTTTAATTGTAGCTTAAGTGTCCAATCACTTTGAGGGGCCACTTTATATAGACAAATTCATGAATAAAGTTGGGTATTTGAGATGTGATGAGATGTCCAATAATAATTACATGTGGCAGAAACTCAGTTCATAAAACCATACAGAAGAAGCATTGTTTAGTTATTGCTGTTCATTAGAATGGCTAAAAAATGTGATCCAAGTGACTTGGGCAGTGGAATGATTGTTGGTGCCAGACGGAGTAGTTTGTATATCTCAATGACCGCTGATCTCTTGGAATGTTCATGCACAACAGTTTCTACAGAGAATGTGTGAAAAACAATGAGCATTCAGAGAGCAATGGCTCTGTGCAAAAACAGCTTGAGAATAGCCAGACTCATTCACACTGTAAGGAAGGTGAAAGTAACTGACACAATCAACTGTTAATGCTGTACAGAAGAGCAGCAGAAGACAAAACTGGGTTCCTCCAATCAACTAAGGTAAAAAGGTAAAAGAGGTTATAGTGGGCATAAGTGTAGATGGCAGAGTTACACTGTAGGGGTATTTTGCAGGTGGGACATGTCCCCACCACTTTTTGCCAGGGTCAATGATTGTCCCCACCACTTTTTGAAACATCTCGCGGCACAGGTGTACCTACAAATAAATAAAATATCTCCAGTTGACTAGCAGCAGAGCATTCATTTAGTTCGTTTGTTAAATAAGAGGCGATCTAGAGCTGAAATGAGTTGTTTTTTAAATCAAGCTGAGCACTCGTTGCTTCTCTTGTGGCTTGCGCACGGTCTTCACATGGACGCGTGCTTCAATCTATTGCTTGACTCTCTGTTCGTTCCGGGGAAAACAAACTGCACACAAACGTGTCCCTTCTTGATATACAACCACTGACGAACATATTCGGTTTTGATGAAAAAAAATATATACGTGTGTGGATTAGAATCCAAAACCTCTGACACGCTTGGCAAAAGTTCTACCACAAGACGATTTAAGTGCACAAGGAACTAATGTGGATCTAAAGATTTATTCATGTGAAAATTCTCGACACTAACAATATATATTAGTAAATCTCACTAATATAGTAAATTATATCCTTTTTAACCTCGCGAACGAGCTAAACTGTTTCCTCTCTGGAGGCGTTCAGTCTTTCCGCTTGCAAATTCTGCCATGTAAATAGCAATCTGCCATGGCGCAAATGCAACTGGCTTTTAAAGGGAATGGGAAATGACACGCTGATTGGTTTACTGCATGTGTAATATATTGCAGATATATATACTAATGCAGCATAAACACATAGGCTATATAGATAAAAGTAAAATGTAATCTAATCTATAAGGCTCTACTCTTCAGCACAATGGTAACCCCAAAAACTCAGACATACCAGAAAACCTTTTAAATTCCAAAATAATAGAACATTAAACACTAACAGATCTCCGTTAATATTGAGCAAAACACATAAAATAACACTTCATTTTAACATTTACTCTCCTTTAACAGCAGAAGCAAAGCATGCTGGGAACTAGAAATCTGTTGTAATTCACTGTTGTAACTGTGAATGTGTGTGTATATACAGTATATATATATGTGTGTGTGTATGTGTGTGTGTGTGTACATACATTCACATTTATATGGGAACATGTATGTGCAATAAATGTAGCCTTCACAATAAAGAATAAAACTTTGTAAATATTGCATGTAATGTATTTTTGTCTTCATTCATAAATATTTTATATGTATTATGTAATATATCGCATTATATTTTGCATTATACTCCCATATATTTTTGTTACAAAGGGAAGTGCACTTGCGCTTTGCGCTTTAGACCATGCGCTCAGATCGTTAAAATAGGGCCCTCAGTGTCCGAATTCACTCGCTTGTTTTCATTCACTCCTTTAAGGGGTCTATATTAATAAAGTAATGTAGGGAATAGTGAATGAGGTATAGGGGGCAATTTTGAACATAGCCCTTCTCTCGCATCCTAAGGGGGTGGAGCTAAAATGCAAGGAAAAGAAGCAAGGAAAGGAAACGAGGATGCACAAATAAGAAATGAAAAGCACCCAATAATTCACTAAGGTCTGAAGCGAGACATTTCATTTGGGATATTCTCACGTCCAACCTCGTCTCGAACATAAGACCAGACGATGACGAGACCAATGTCATTAAATGATAACTGTGACTATCAACATGAAATAACGTTGATGAAAAATTATTAATTACTAGTTAAAAAATAAAAACTTGACTAAAACCACACATTATGTTGAAAAAAGGAAACAAAATATTACAGATTGCTTTTAACAAGCCACTACGAGCTTTCATGCTTGCTCCACTAGGAGACTGTACAGCCTAAAATGGAATGTTTTCACTTCTAGGTGTAGAGAGCGTGGGTGTTGGACCCAGTTAACTGCCCAGTGGCTAGAGTGCCGGAGTTCCTCCAAGATCGCCTCTCTGCTGGTCTTATCCTGTCCACACTTAAGGTGTAATGTGGCAGCAATAGAAGCATTCCACACTCCGTTAAGTGATGGACCCCTGGTGAGGCACCAGTTGGTCGTACGGTTCCTCCGTGAAGCATGGAGAATGAAGCCTGTGGCTCATGCCAGAGTCCCGGCCTGGGATCTGTCGGTGGTTCTTGAGGGGTTATCCCAGGCCCCCCTCGAGCCACTTCTCGTGCTTAAGATTGATTTCCTTTTGGCTATTACATTGAAGGTTGGGGACCTTCAAGCTCTATTTCTCCTCCCTGCTTAGAATTTGCTCCTGGCAGGGTGAAAGCTATCTTGCACTCTAGACCAGACTACTTGCCTAAAGTGCCTTCCAATGTGGCGAGGTCTACAATTTTACAGGGCTTCCATCCTCCACCCGCATGTGTCGGAGGAACAAGAGAGGCTTCACTTACTCTGCCCTGGGCAGGCCTTAAGAGATTTATGTTCAGAGGTCTTCTCAATGGAAGAGGTCAGACCAGTTATTAGTGTGCTTTGGGTCACCCATAAAAGGGATCCCCTGCCTCCAAGCAAACAATCAGCAACTGGACCTAGGCGTAAGGGTTCATTCTACTAGAAGCATGCCATCTTCTAAAGCCCTGCTCTCTGGGGTCTCCCTGCAAGAGATATGTGATGCTGCAGGCTTGGCCACCCAGCATACGTTCATGAGATGAGTCTGCACCTTTCTTCTACACCGGGCTCACAGGTGCTCTCGTCCAAAGATGTGCCTGGACAGTTTTACACTAGGACAGGCATTAGTCTGTGTGGCGCAGTGGGCATTTCAATCCCCAAAGTGTCGTCATACAACGCAGTTCTAGTTCCCTCGAAAAGGAACGTCTCGGGTTACGACTGTAACTCTTGCTCCCTGAGAAGGGAACGAGACGCTGCATCCCTTTGCCACTCCTTTGTATCCCTTTGTAGCTTCCATGTACGCCGTCACATGCCATGTCACGTGTTACATCATGACGCAGCACCAATCAAGATTGGACTAGTTTCACATGCTTCAGACACTTGCACGCCGAGGGTGTTCTCCAAAGTGTCCTCATACGACGCAGTGTCTCGTTCCCTTCTCAGGGAACAAGGGTTACAGTTGTAACCTGAGAGGCTCTCCCAAGAAGGTGACCACCGCTGACGCACCGTCACACCAACATTCGTGCTGAACTTCTTCCTGGTTCTCTTTACCAAATGAAAGATGAATGTAGAGCAGAATCTTTGTCAGAAATTCTGAGCTCCGAAGCGAAAGCTTAATGAGTGAGTGCAGCATGCTTTCTTATATACGTGGCACGGGAGTGTTTCACGATGCAAATCTCACTCGCCAATGTCCATTGGCTTGTTCTGCTACCACTCGAAGGTGATTGGTATCCCAATTTGTCAGTTCTGTTCTGACGTAACGTCGAACGTGACTGACTGATAAGGAACTGCACTTACGCAACCTCTGTGTGACATTAAGGGCCCTATCTTACACCCGGCGCAATGCAGTGCCAAGCGTGACGCAAGTGTTTTTTGCTAGTTTCAGTCCGACGCAGTTATCATTTTCACGTCCTGTGCCACGTTGTTTAAATAGCAAATGCATTTGCGCCCATTTGTGCGCCCATGGGCATGCTGGTCTGAAAACGAGGTTCTGGCGCATTGTTGGCGTGTTGCTATTTGGAGGCAACAGAAATAGACTGTGCCATTGACCAATTGAAACCTGGTCTAAAGTCAATGGTGCAATATTTTTTTGCTATTTAATGAGCACATTAGTAATGTGCGCCTATAGGCGGGTCCACAATGCAGCTTATGAAACACACAGGGATGCACGTACAGCAGCACACAAACATGCCAAATATTTAAATTAAAAGGATTACAATGTAAAAGATATTTATTGTGTACATAAAGACATGGTGGAATCCAGCTTGTCCTGTAGATGGTCTGCTTGCGCACTTTTACCTCGCGCAAAAGCAGTTCCATTTGTGCTCTGGAGACGCGTTCGGTCTTTCCACTATCAAATAATGTAAATAGCGAATCTGCCATGGCATGCACGCAACTGGCATTTAAAGGGAATGGGAGATGAGACTCTGATTGGTTTAATGCATGTAAATCCCAAAACACACCCGTTATTCATTAAGAGAATAGGGACAACCCTTTTAGACCATGGCGCGCCGACCATTTTTCCCGTCGTTAAACTACCAAAAGTGGATTCGGACACGCCCTAAGTGAACTTGCGCCGTGCGCTTTAGACCATGCGCTTAGATCATTAAAATAGGGCCCTAAGTCTTCTTGCTGTTGTTTTAATAGAAAAACAATAATGTCATTTGGAATTATTGGATTAGGCATTTCTCTGTTTTAATTTTTGAGAGAAGTTTCTTGTTTTTCCAGTTTTCATAATGTAGACAAATTTATAGCTATGAATCATATAAATCAAGAAACTAGATGAGGTAAAATAAACCATGCATATGGGTTGGCATTTTCTTTTTTTTGTGTTTATAGGTGAAAGTGCAATAACTCTGATGTAAAACATTTCTCAAATGACAACAATCATTGTGATTATAATTTTGAGCAAAATATTCTGGATTATCAGTTTAACCATTGCAGCATGACGAAAATGTGACTAAATTTTCAGTGACTAAAACAAGACTAAAATACTCAGACATTTAGTCGAATAAAACTTGACTAAACAATAGACTAAATATGATAAAAACTAAAAGTACATTTGACACAGGACTAAAGGGGGTCGCACACCGGACGAGAAGCGCAGCGCCGCGTCTTTAAAATTCGAACACATTATTCTCTATGAGAATGTTACGGCTCAGGACCTTGTTCAAAATCCTGCCGCGCCACAGAGCGCCATTTACATAGTTTTATATTAAATTTACATTTATTTGTCTCAATTAAAGCTTTATTGCAGACACAGGTCCATATAAACACATCATACAGTACAAAAAAGTAGATACAAAATATACATAAAAATTTCCATATTAGCCTATAGGATATACAGGCTATTGCACCAATGTCATCTTAACCTAGAAGTGTATCTAACAGCTTTTCAGAGGACTGACTAGGGCTTCAATTATATGGTTCACTGACTTGTCCAGGCGACACATACAACTAAACATCAGTTGTCTTAAGAGTGCCTCCCAGGTTGGCACTCTAGTAGAATAAATATGATAAAAACTAAAAGTACATTTGACACAGGACTAAGACTAAATTAAAAATAGCGGACAAAAAGTAACTCTTGTGCACGGTTCATGCTGCTATTGATGTAATGGTGGGGGTAATATTATCCTTGTGCATATTAGAACTCTCAATTCCAATTTAGCATAATTTAAATGCCGCCACCTACCTGATTATTATTGCTGACCATATGCATCCCTTTAAGATTCTGTCATATTCTAATGGATTCGAATAAGGATATTTTATCATGACAACTAAATACTTTTCAACTCGACATAACAGTGGTTTTCTGTAAATGTTTTTTTTTTTTTTCATAGTCTTGAGGTAACAAAATCTGGAAAACAAAAGAAGATATTTTGAAAATGTCTTTTGAAAAGTGTTTTTTGTCCATACAATAAAGTAATTTTTGGGGTCCAATGTTTAGACCTTTCAAAATATCTTCTTTTGTGTTTTTCAGAAGAAAGAAAATCATAGAGGTTTTGGTAAAAGATTACAACATTTTTAGTTTTGGGTGAACTTTCCCTTTCAAGTTGTTATATATATTGCTACATTTTTTCATCACACAGCGGCCAAGCAAATTAAGCTCTTACAGTATAATGATTATTGTACGATCATGTATTGTTTTCATTAATAATTAGTCAAACTGTGCATGTGTACTGCAGATGTTGTTCTCTGTAACTAACTCTCAGAGACCCTTATGTTTATTTTATTAGATGAGGTTAACCATCTTCCTGCTGTTCATGGGACAATGAACTATTTGTAAATGGTATTGTATTGTGCGTCAGTGAATTTGTTTTTGGACAGGCCATCCCAGCTTTCTCTGCATTTTATATTTGTACTGCTAACTTAACCATAATAGAGAGGAAACCTGGCATTGAGAACACATCTTCTTTCTCTATGTATCTTTGCTCTCTCACTTCTTATCTCTCCGTGTCATTTGAGAGCCAAGGAACTGTTTTTTCTGCTTTAATGAAAATCTGCAATGGATCTTTTGACAGGAACTTGCACTCAGATGATTTCACTTATTGTTAGCGGTCAAGTGGTTTTTCCAGATCCTCTGAATCACACTGAGGGTGTGTTGATGTGAACCACAGAAGAGTCATTAAAATTCATCCATTTTTTCACGCTTTCCTATGAATACGTACCTCCACAAAAGCAAGTATATACCTTTATCTCACTTACTTCCCCTGCAACTCACACACACTTACTTGAACAGGTGAGTCATTAACATTATGCCTATAAAAACATAAAAATGTAATTGTTTTGTTGAAAGCCTCGGGCTGTTCTTTACCACGGTTGTCAGACCAGTGTGTAAAGAGAGAATCTGGAGAAAAGGTCCACATACCAGATGACAGAGCTTTTTACTGAGAATTCAACAGAACATTAAAGCCTGCATACCGCACATAGCAGCTTGATGACATACAGTCACATGCAGGTTAACTCACGTGAACCCTTGTGAAATGAATCTATTAATTAGCATTGGCATAATTTCAGATAAAGGGCAGAAATAGCTTCACGCCTGGCAGAATGTCTTGTCGCTATATGAAAATGCTGCAATCATGCCTTGTTTATGAACTGATTGATTATACACCTTTTGATCTTTTTCTTGGTAGTTTAATGATTATAAAATCTTTATGTTACTGATTAACATTGAATTACCATGGTGGAGGTTAGGAACTGTTAGTCTGACTCTAAAGCGGGTTGTGTGTCTGTGTCTGTTTATTTAAGACTATGAGTCACACAACAGCCCGATTTCAACCGACACAACCAGGTCAAGAGGAACCGAATTACACGGGCTACCCAGCATCATGGATGGATGTCAAAGACAGGCTCAGTCTTTTCAGAACTAAACATCTCTTCATTAGTTCTAAAATACACATTTCCTTCCTTCCTGAAATCTTTCCTCATTCTGTTTGATTTCTGTCTAGATTGCCTTCTGGATTGTCATTTTGTACAGAAGTCTTAAGAGACCATGCATTTTTTTTTTTTTTTTTTGTGATCTTAACATAACAAAAGTTGTCACAAGAAAGCACTCATCATTTCTCTGGTCGGCTGCAAAATATTGAATTGGCATCTGTCACACATTATACAATCATGCAGACTGTTTAAAGGAATCTCTGGCACCAGAGACAGTTTGATAACCATCAACCATCATAAAGATATTTTAAACTTTTGTTTAAATTTCTTTGTGATGTGTAAACAATCTGTAATGAATTAAAAAAATTATTAATAATGCTGTTGTTAAGGTTACCACCTCAGTTGTATGCAGCTCCTACTTAGAGCACTGGCAAAATATGATATGTAACCCCTCACCCAGGTCCAACTAGCCCCGCTCAGAGCAGGCCTCGAACCCGGGTCTCCAGTATGGGAGTCAGGCACTCTAACAAGGAGGCACAGCGACTACTAGAAGACCTCCGTTACATATACATAATTACTCTATACCATTCAAACGTTTGGGATCAGTAAGAATTTACAAAAAGAATAATAATAACAACAACAAAAAAATGTTTTACTGACCCCAAACTTTTGAACAGTAGAGTTTATATAAGTATTGTGCTCAAGAAACTTGGAATCACAACAAAACAAGGCAGAAAATAAAATAATATATGTCCTTCAAGGGTTTCTGTAGTTTTGACAAACACATACAGTAGTTTTAAAGCATTTCTGTGAAATAACAGATATATACTTTCTCTCTCTTTTCAGCCTCAAAACATGCTTTACATCCAAAGATCATTTAATATAGGGCAACTTTAA